>NC_052157.1:60391112-60691112 GCF_902713615.1 Scyliorhinus canicula
AAGACAAGGAGACTCAAGACATGCCAAACGACAATGCGTTTGTAACAATTTGTCGCAATAGTGAATTAACGACAAATAATCACAAGGATAAATGGACAGTACCATTAAAGATAAATGACACAGTGATAAAAGTCAAACTCAACACAGGTGCGTGTGCCAACCTCATCAATCTGTCCGATGTTAAAAAGCTGCGAATTGAACTGAAGGTAGTTAACAAAAGTGTTAAGAGATCACAATGGTAATTAAATCACAACATAAGGAGCATGCGAGCTCGATGTCGATGTAAAAAACAGAATTCACAAGTTGAAGTTTTCGGTTGTGGCAGCGGCACACAAATCTTTAATTGGAGTAGAAGCGTGTGAGGAACGGTAGCTAGTCTGCAGTGTAGACAGCTCTGTAACACGCCCTCATGCCTCAGGACACTCCATAGCAAATGATTTCCCTGAGATTTTCCAAGGTTTTGGTACTTTACCATTCATGTACAAAATCCAATTAAAGGAGAACGCGAAGCCAGTTATTCACACACCGAGACGTGTACCAGCCCCATTAGGAGATAAATTAAAGCTGAGCTAGAAAGAATGACAGCTTTGACATAATTAAGCACATAGAAGAACCTACAGACTGGATAACCTGTATCGGTTGTGTAAAAATAAAAGAAGAAACCCAAAAGGACACAGTATTGCAGATGGCGAGAAAATAGCTGGTTGGAGTCATACCTGGCACAAAGGAAGATGGGTGTGGTGTTGGAGGTCAATCATATCAGTCCTGAGACATCGCTGTAGGAGTTCCTCAGGGTCATGAAATCGGTCCAACCATTTTCAGCTCCTTAATCAAAGGCCTTCCTTCCATCATAAAGTCAGAAGTGGGGATGTTTGCTGATGATTGCACAATGTTCAGCACCTTTCACGATTCCTCAGATAATGAAGCAGTCCATGTCCAAATGCAGCAAGACCTGGACAATATCCAGGCTTGGGGCTGACAAGTGGCAAGTTACATTTGCACCACACAAGTGCCAGGCAATGACCATCTCCTACAAAAGAGGATCTAACCACCACCCCTTGATATTCAATGGCTTTACCATTGCTGAATCTCCCACTATCAACCATTACCGTTGACCACAAACTGAACTGGACTATCCACATTAAAACTGTGGCTACCAGAACAGATCAGAGGTTAGGAATCCTGCAGGGAGAAACACATCACTTGACTTCCCAAAGCCTGCCCACCATCTACAAGGTACAAGTCAGGGGTGTAATGGAATACTCCCCACTTGCCTGCGTGAGAGCAGCTCTGATAACACTCAAAATGCTCCACACCAAAGCAGTCCTACTTGATTGGTAGCCCTTCCACAAGCATTCAATCCCTCTACCACTGACACACAGTATCAGCCGTGTGTGCTATCTACAAGATGCACTGCGGGAACTCACCAAGGTTCCTTAGACAGCACCTTCCAAACACACTACCACTTCCATCTAGAAGGACAAGAGCAGCAGATACCTGGGAACCCCACCACCTGGAGGTTCCCCTCCAAGTCACTCACCATCCTGACTTGGAAAAATATCAGCCGTTCCTTCACTGTCGCTGGGTCAAACTCCTGGAACTTCCTTCCTAATAGCACTGTGATGTACCTGCACTATACAGACGACAGCAGTTCAAGAAGGCATTTCACCACACCTTCTTAAGGGTAGTCATGATGTGGAGATGCCGGCATTGGACTGGGGTGTGCACAGTAAGAAGTCTTACAACACCAGGTTAAATTCCAACAGGTTTGCTTCAAACACTAGCTTTCGGAGCGCAGCTCCTTCCTCAGGTGAGTGAAGAGGTATGTCCCAGAAACAGATATACAGACAAAGTCAAAGATGCAATACGATACTTTGAATGTGAGTCTTTGCAGGCAATTAAGTCGACAGGTCCAGACGGAGCAACTGGAGAGAGGGATGCTCACAGGTTAAAGAGCTGTGAATTGTCTCAAGCCAGGACAGTTGGTAGGATTTTGCAAGCCCAGACCAGATGGTGGGGGGGTGAATGTAATGCGACATGAATCCAAGGTCCCGGTTGAAGCCGTACTCATGTGTGCGGAACTTGGCTATAAGTTTCTGCGACAAAAGATGAATGGACATCGCCCGGCAATCGGCAGGCAGGAATGTTCCCTTCCAGTCGGGGAACACGTCAGCAGTCAAGGGCATTCATGCTCTGATCTTCGGGTAAGCATTCTCCAAGGCGGCTTTCAGGATGCGCAACAACGCAGAATCGCCAAGCAGAAACTGATGGCCAAGTTCCGCACACACGAGTACAGTCTCAACCTTACCTTGGATTCATGTCGCATTACATTCATCCTTCACCCCCCACCACCTGGCCTGGGCTTGCAAAATCCTACCAACTGTCCTGGCTTGAGACAATTCACACCTTTTTAACTTGTGATTATCCCTCTCTCCAGTTGTTCCATCTGGACCTGTAAAGACTTAATTACCTGTAAAGACTTGCATTCAAAGTATCGTCTTGCATCATTGACTTTGTCGAAATGTGTGTTTCTGGAACCCACCTCTTCATTCACCTGAGGAAGGAGCAGTGCTCCGAAAGCTAGTGATTCGAAACAAACCTGTTGGACTTTAACCTGGTGTTGTAAGAGTTCTTACTGTTCTTCAGGGTAATTAGGGATGGGCAACAAATGTTAGCCAAGCCAACGATACCCAGCTCCCGTAAAAAATGAAATTAAAAAACAGTTACGCAGTCACAGTTTCACATACAGACACACACACAGCCACACACTCACAGTCTCTCATAGTCTCAGTCTCACATACACACACAGTCACATACACAAACTGTCTCACATACACACACACTCTCACAGTCTCACATACACACACACACAGCAACATATACTCATAGTCTCTCACACACACACAAACAGACACACAAACAGTCTCACATACACACACAGCCAAACATACTCACAGTCTCACATACACACAGTCACACACTCACAACCTCACATATATACAGAGTCACACACTCATGGTCTCACATACACATACAGTCCCACACACTCAGTCTCACATTCACACAGTCACACACTCAAAGTCTCACATACATACACATACACACACACTTTCACATACATAGTCACACACACTCATGGTTTCACATACACATACACAGTCACACACATTCACAGTCTTACATCCACACATAAACAGTCTGACACACAAACAGTCTCACATACACACAGATACACACTCGCAACCTGACATATACACACAGTCTCACACACTCATGGTCTCACATACACACACACACAGTCTCACACACTCAGTCTCACATTCAGTCACACACGCTCATAGTCTCACATACATAAAGACGTGAGTCACACACTCACGGTTTCACATACACACATAGTCACACACATAAACAATCTCACATATACACACAGCCATACACTCACAGTCTCACATACACACACACACAGTCACACACACTCACAGTCTCACATACACACACAAACTGTCTCACGCACACAAACAATCTCACATACACACACAGCCATACACTCACAGCCTCACATATACACACAGTCACAAAGACTCATGGTCTCACATACATACACACACAGTCACACACACTCACAGTCTCACATACACACAGACACACACAGTTTCACATACACAGTCACACACACTCACGGTCTCACACACACACACACTCACAGTCACATACATACTCACGGTCTCACACACACACATACACACTCACACACAAAATCTCAGGCATACAAACACAGCCACACACTCTCAGTCTCACATAGATATACATACACTCACAGTCTCAGATACACACAGTCACACACTCACAGATTGACACGGACAAACTCTGGCATACAGACATACAAACAGTCCCCATTCACACACACTCAGTCCCACACACAGTCACACACTCAAGGACTTACATACACACAATCACACATAAACACACACTCAGTCTCACATGCACACTCAGTCTCGTATGTGCACATAACCTCACAGTGTCTCTCTCTCATACACATATACACAGTTCAACACATACACACACAATCATAAACTCACACACACAAACCCAGGCATACTGACACACAAACACTGTCACACACTCACAGTCACACACTCACAGTCTTACACATAGTCTCACTCTCACACACTCACATACAGTCACACACACTCATAGACTCACTCACACACACACTCACAATCTCACATATACACACATATGATTTCATCTACACACATTCATGGACTCACACACACAAACACAGCCACACACTCACACGCACTGTCTCACTCTGACACAAACTCACAATCCACATAATCACACACTCACAGTCTCACACACACTATCACACACACTCGTAGATTCACATACACTCACACTCTAAGAGTCCTTCCTGTTTATTCCTTGTTTATTCTCTTATTTCCCCTTTTGTTTATTCTGCCATTACATTTTTCATCCAAGGATCATTAGTGGTCAAGTCTCTTTGAGGAAAGCCGCCTGTATCTTTAATTCAAGTAGAAAAATCCAGAAGTTATAGGGGAGATCACTTTGTTAGTCTGTGCTGATTTAAACAAGAGCTGCAGGCCTGTCGCCACCAGTGAGAGTGGGTACTTGGTTTGATTGATTGGCTGGTGGCCAATGAATTGGCCCAAAAGGATGTGTTCTGCCCTGTAACAGGTGATGATTGGATCCTATCCCACTGGAATGCTTTTCACAGTCCCAACGTTTCAGTTTTGATTCTGACTTCACACAGACAAGAACCTGATATAACTCCCTCCTGGAAGAATGTTGTGAGTGCCATCTCTCTCTCCTGAAGAACTGTGAGTGCTGTCTTTCTGAAACTTCAGAGGCCTGAATACAAACCACGAACTGAAAGCAAAGTTTGAAGAGAAGTAAGGTTGCTCCACAGAAAGGTTGTGAGTACTGCATTTCTAAACTACAGAGAACCCGAATGAATGTATCAATCTACAGAGATGAACATTACAGACTGCAAACCAGAGATTTTAACCCGCAAGCTTGCGGTGAAGAAAGATGTGATTACAAAAAGCCATCATTTGGAAAAAAAGACTCTTTTACATAAGAACATAAGAACATAAGAACTAGGAGCAGGAGTAGGCCATCTGGCCCCTCCAGCCTGCTCCGCCATTCAATGAGATCATGGCTGATCTTTTGTGGACTCAGCTCCACTTTCCGGCCCCGAACACCATAACCCTTAATCCCTTTATTCTTCAAAAAACTATCTATCTTTACCTTAAAAACATTTAATGAAGGAGCCTCAACTGCTTCACTGGGCAAGGAATTCCATAGATTCACAACCCTTTGGGTGAAGAAATTCCTCCTAAACTCAGTCCTAAATCTACTTCCCCTTATTTTGAGGCTATGTCCCCTAGTTCTGCTTTCACCCGCCAGTGGAAACAACCTGCCCACATCTATCCTATCTATTCCCTTCATAATTTTAAATGTTTCTATAAGATCCCCCCTCATCCTTTTAAATTCCAACGAGTACAGTCCCAGTCTACTCAACCTCTCCTCATAATCCAACCCCTTCAGCTCTGGGATTAACCTAGTGAATCTCCTCCTTACCTTTCACTTTTACCCCGTTTTACCCCTTTACATCCCTCTGTATTTTACTGCCGTATGTGTGTGTGTGTGCATAGAGGGTGGGGCAAGTTAATGTAGGATGAGGTATAAATTGATATTTAACTAGTTGCATTTTGCTGAATATTTCATTGCAGTTCTTGTTATAAATAAACAGTAATTGGATTTACATTTACAAACCTGGTGACTGTAATTATTGGGCAGCCAAGGGCCAAAGACTTTGGGTATTTTTAGAAGAATTATTGGTTAATTCACTTGTGTTGTGAATCCGGGGCACGTGAGGCTGGAATTGACTGCACACTTGCCCAGGGTATCATAACAATGTGCACACTCACAGTCTCATATACTGTCATGCGAGAGTACCTTTAAGAAATGGGTGTTTATAAATGGGGGTGTATAAATATCTGTGGTGAGAGTACCTTTCCGAAATGGATGTTTACCACTGCAGTGATGTCGAGAGTGGGTGGAGCTGGGCTGTCTGTCAGCTTTTTACTTCTGTTTTTGAGCAGGCTGCAGGGTGTGTTTTAGTTTTGTTTTCAGAGCTGGATAGCTGCAGTCACAGCCAGAAGGTGTATGAATCTCCCTCTGTAATCTAAAGACTGTAAATCGATCCTTTGGTGATTTAAAACTAATAACTGCTCACAGTAGTGACTTCAACTGGATGTACCTCTGTTTAAAGGTTTGTTAAGTCTTCTGGGCGTTAAAAGAACAGCTTACAGATTACTTAGTGTTGTATTCTTTGGGGGGTGTATTTGATTTACTGGTTGTTAAGATGTTCACTGTTTGTTTTAAAAAGGTTAACTTGAGTTCATAGAATAAACATTGTTTTGCTGTTTTCAAAAATACTTGTCCATTTCTGAAGTACCACTCTTGCAGAGTGGGTCCTGTGCTCCCCATACCACAATCTATTAAAAGTTGTGGGTCAGGTGAACTCCATGATACACTTTGGGGTTCTCTAAACCCTGGCCTATAACAAATTGGACACTCGAGGGGGATAAAAGTCTATCTATTGGATTGGCTTAGTGAACTTGAAGACAGTGAGAGATGAGCATATTGTGGTTGCTTTTCAGGTGTGGTATTCTAGTCAGTAGTCAGTAGGGAGTGTGTTGTGGATAGTGACTCTTTCAGAGGCTCTAAAGTTTTTGGGAGTGGAGACGGCCACACACAGTATCTTACGGACAGAGACTAAAAGCAGGCTGCTAGCTTTGGCAAAAACATTGCAGTTAACATTACCTGACAAAATGCGAAAAGATGAGATAATTATGGTGGTGGTTAAGCATTTAAAGTTGCCTGAGATACAGTTTGACTCATTGGAAATGGCAAAAATTCAGTTGGAAATTGAACAAATGGAACATGAGGAAGAGAGGAAAAAGAGAGAGAAGAAAGTAGAAAAGATAGAATAGCCCGAGCAGAACAAAAAGAAAGAGAAAGGGAGATACAGATCAGGGAAAAAGATAAAGAGAGAGAGTTTGAACTTCAGAAAATGGCCATGAAACATGTCAGTCAGTTAAAATTGGCAGACGTAAAGGGAAACGTACAGCTGGATGATAGTGATGAGGATAGTGAGAAAGAGCATCAAAGTCGAAGGCTTGGTGGGAATCTATTTAAATATGTCCAAGTATTGCCAAGGTTTGCCTTATTCATTTCATTTGAGAAGGTAGCTAAACAAATGAAATGGCCACAGGACATGTGGGTATTATTGATTCAAACGAAGCTGATAGGTAGGGCAAGTGAAGTGTTTGCATCACTACCGGAGAAGGTATCTGGAACGTATGAGGAGGTGAAAAAATCCATCTTCGGTGCATATGAACTGGTGGCTGAAGCTTACAGACAAAGGTTCAGAAATTTAAGGAAAGAATTTGGTCAAGCACACATGGAGTTTGAAAGACTCAAACACAGTAATTTTGATAGATGGATAAAGGCTTTAAAATAGATCAAACGTATGAAGCTCTCAGAGAAATTATGCTTTTGGAGGAGTTTAAAAATGCAATTCCTGAAGTAGTGAGAACTCATTTGGAAGAGCAGAGGCTCAAAACTGCGAGATTAGCAGCAGAAATGGCAGATGATTATGAATTAGTTCATAAATCAAAGCTTGGTTTCCGACATCAGATTCAGCCTGTGAGGGATAGAAACTGGGGACATGAGAAATACTCAAGTGGTAGAGGCAAAGGTGACCTGATGGGAGATAATAAGGAGCGTGTACCTCAGATTAAAAAAGAAATCCAGGAGGGTGGAAAAGACATGAAAATTTTCAAATGTTTTCACTGTAATAAACTAGGCCATGTAAAGTCACAGTGTTGGTGGTTGAAGAAAAGCACTGGGAAGGCTGATGTGGTAAAAGAGGATAAGACAGTGGGGTTTGTGAAAGTGGTAAAGGAAAGCCCAAGTGAAGCGAAGGAGATGCAAAAGATTGTACAGCCTGATCAAGAGGTGATTGATAAGAAGGTGCCAGATCTCTTAAAAGAATTTACGTGTGTGGGTAAAGTCTACTCATGTGTATCAGGAGGAGCAAGTAAAGAAGTCACAATTTTAAGAGATACAGGGGCTCGTCAATCTTTAATGGTAAGGGATGAAGAGTTATGTAGTTTGGGAAGAATATTGCCAGAAAAGGTAGTAATATGTGGAATTCAGGGTGAGAGGAGTAGCATTCCATTATATAAGGTAAGGTTGGAAAGTCCAGCGAAGAGTGGTGAAGTGGTGGTAGGAGTAATAGAGAAAGTATCTTGTCCAGGAATACAGTTTATCTTGGGTAATGAAATAGCTGGATCACAGTTGGGAGTGATGCCTACTGTGGTTAATAAGCCAGTGGAAAATCAGACAACTGAAGTGTTGAAGGACAAATATCCTGGGATTTTTCCGGATTGTGTAGTTACAAGGTCGCAAAGTCACAGGTTAAGACAAGAGGAGAAATCAAAGAGTGAAGATGAAGTGCAATTATCAGAAACACTTTTTGATCAGATAGTTGAAAAAGAACAAGAACAGGTGGAGGATGAGGCTGAAATTTTTAGTTCAGAAAAATTGGCGGAGATACAACAGAAAGATATAGAAAGTTGTGACTTCTTTACCTGCTCCTCCTGATACACGTATGTATCAGAGAGCACACACGGAAGAGGAATCTGAGTGTGTACCAGAGTGTTATTACCGTAAAAGTAATGTCTTGATGAGAAAATGGAGACCTTTACATTTGCAGGCGGATGAAAAGTGGGCAGACGTTCATCAAGTAGTATTGCCAGTAGGGTATAGAAAGGAGGTGTTGCGAGTTGCATATGATGTACCAGTGATAGGTCATTTGGGAATAAGGAAAACTCAAGCTAAAATCCAGAAACACTTTCATTGGCCTGGGCTACATAAAGATGTAGTTAAATTTTGTCAATCATGTCACACATATCAAGTGATAGGGAAAGCTCAAGCAGTGATAAAACCAGCACTCTTAATACCCATTCTAACATTTGAGGAGCCTTTTACAAGGGTCCTAATTGATTGCGTAGGACCGCTTTCTAAAATGAAAAGTGGGAATCAATATCTTTTGACGATAATGGATGTGTCTACTAGGTTTTCAGAGGCCATTCCAGTGCGTAATATTACAGCTAAAAAGATTGTGGAGGAGTTACTTAAATTCTTTGCTAGATATGAACTACCACAGAAATACAATCGGATCAAAGATCAAATTTTACCTGAAAGTTATTCAAAGTAATGGATAGCTTAGGAATAAAACAATTTAAATCAACTGTGTAACATCCAGAATCACAGGGAGCATTAGAAAGGGGGCATCAGACATTAAAGACAATGTTGAGGGCTTATTGTCACGATTATCCAGAGGATTGGGATAAAGGAATTCCATTTGTACTGTTTGCAATTAGGGATGCACCTAATGAGTCAACCAAATTTAGTCCTTTCAAACTAATTTTTGGTCATGTGGTTAGAGGACCACTTAAATTGATTGAAGAAAAATTGGTGAGTGAGAAATCGGAAATTACATTATTGGATTACGTGTCAAATTTTAGGGAACGATTAAATAGAACAGGTGAATTGAAAAGTAGCACAACAGGTGATGAAACGGGTAGCGGACAAGAAATCCAAAGTTCATAGTTTTTCCAGTGAAGATAAAGTTTTATTATTGTTACCAGTGGTACGTGAACGTTTAAAAAGCAAGGTTTTGTCGACCTTATCAAATTGAAAGGAAATAAAGTGAGGTGAATTATTTGGTAAAAACACCAGATAGAAGGAAGACTCACCGAGTGTGTCATGTGAATATGCTTAAAAGGCACTTTGAAAGGAAAGGCGTGAAAAAGGAGGAGGTTTTAATGATTCTAACTCAAAGTGACGAACCAAATCCAGATGACTGTGAATTTGACAAACCTCAAATTAATGGAAAATGAGGATGTTCTTAAAAATTGGGATAAATTGTTGAGTTATCTTCCAGCGGAAAAATGAACTGACCTGAAAGTTATTGATATCACATGGGCAAGTTTGTAGAGATAAATTGGGAAGTACTAAAATGGCAATACATGATGTAGATGTGGGAAATGCTGTTCCAATCAAACAACATCCATACAGACTTAAACCTTAAAAATTGGCACAGGTTAACAAAGATATTGAGAGTATGCTTAAAAATGGCATACTTGAAGTGGGTTACAGCCAATTGAGCTCACCGATAGTGATGGTGCCTAAACCAGACGGTACCCAAAGGTTATGTGTGGACTATAGAAAGGTTAATTCAGTTACAAGAACGGAATCTTATCATATCCCACGTTTGCAGGATTGCACTGAGAAAGTGGGACAATCAGCTTTTATTTTCAAACTGGATTTACTTAAAGGTTACTGACAGGTACCTTTATCCGAAAGGGCGAAGGAGATTTCAGCTTTTGTGACTCCAGATGGTATATACCAATTCAAAGTTATGCCATTTGCCATGAAAAACACCCCAGCCACATTTCAAAGGTTAACTAACAAAGTTGTTTCAGGATTACCCTATTGTGCGGTATACAACAACAATCTGGTAATTTTCAGCCAGACATCAAAAGAACATTTAAAACATCTGACGGAGCTATTCGATCGACTTCAGGAGACGTGTTTGGTGATAAACCTAGTCAAAAGTGAATTTGGAAAAACCCAAGTCACTTTCCTTGAGGAGTTTCCGATACCCTCAAGACGAATGGAAATAATGCGATTTCTTGGCATGAGTGGATTTAATCGAACATTTGTGCAAAAGTTTTGTCGCGTGATTGCTCCACTGATGGGCTTGCTGAAGAAACGTAGAGAAATGGACGGATCGTGTAGAGACCTTCTTGTTCAAAGAGACTGTCAATCATGAAGGATTTCAATTAGATTTCAGTTAGAGGAAGAAGAACGAAAAAAATCGGCTATATTATTGTACCTGTTTGCGTGTGTTGTTTAAAGGATAGTGAAAAGCTGAAAAATGAAACAATCTTGAAGTTGATGGTTTATTTTTTTCTTGGGGGGAGGTGTCATGCAAGAGTACCTTTAAGAAATGGGTGTTTATAAATGGGGTCGTATAAATATCTGTGGTGAGAGTACCTTTAAGAACTGCAGTGATATCAGAGAGTGAGTGGAGCTGGGCTGCCTGTCAGCTTTTTACTTTTGTTTTTGTGCAGGCTGCAGGGTGTGTTTTAGTTTCGTTTTCAGAGCTGGATTGCTGCAGTCACAGCCAGAAGGTGTATGCATCTCTCTCTGTAATCTAAAGACTGTAAATCGATCCTTTGGTGATTTAAAACCAATAACTGCTCGCAGTAGTGACTTTAACCTGATGTGCGTCTGTTTAAAGGTTTGTTAAGTCTTCTGGGTGTTAAAAGAACAGCTTACAGATTACTTAGTGTTGTATTCTTTGGGGGTGTATTTGATTTACTGGTTGCTAAGATGTTCACAGTTTGTTTCAGAAAGGTGAACTTGAGTTCATAGAATAAACATTGTTTAGCTTTTTCAAAAAATACTTGTCCATTTCTGAAGTACCAGTCTTGCAGAGTGGGCCCTGTGCTCCCCATACCACAATCTATTAAACATTGTGGGTCAGGTGAACTCCATGATACACTTTGGTGTTCTCTAAACCCTGGCCCATAACACATACACCTACACACAGTCACACACACTCCCAGTCTCACATACACACACACAGTCACACACACTTACAGTCTCACGCACACAAACTCAGGCATACAGACACACACACACAGCAGACACACTCACAGTCTCACATACACACACTTAGTTGCACATAGAACATAGAACATTACAGCTCAGTACAGGCCCTTTGGCCCTCGATGTTGCGCTGACCTGTGAAACCACTCTAAAACCCATCTACACTATTCCCTTATCGTCCATATATCTATCCAATGACCTATTTGAATGCCCTTAGTGTTGGCGAGTCCACTACTGTTGCTGGCAGGGCATTCCACGCTCCTACTACTCTCTGAGTAAAGAACCTACCTCTGACATCTGTCCTATATCTATTGCCCCTCAATTTAAAGCTATGTCCCCCCGTGATGGACATCACCATCCGAGGAAAATGGCTCTCACTGTCCACCCTATCTAATCCTCTAATCATCTTGTATGCCTCAATTAAGTCACCTCTTACCCTTCTTCTCTCTAACGAAAACAGCCTTAAGTCCCTCAGCTTTTCCTCAAAAGATCTTCCCTCCATACCAGGGATAATCCTGGTAAATCTCCTCTGCACCCTTTCCAATGCTTCCACATCCTTCCTATAATGTGTCGACCAGAACTGCACACAATACTTCAAATGCGGGCGCACCAGAGTTTTGTACAACTGCAACATGACCTCATGGCTCCGAAACTCAATCCCTCTACCAATAAAAGCGAACACATCGTACGCCTTCTTAACAACCCTCTCAACCTGGGTGGCAACTTTCAGGGATCTATGTACATGGACACCGAGATCTCTCTGCTCATCCACACTACCAAGAATCTTACCATTAGCCCAGTACTCTATCTTCCTGTTATTCCTTCCAAAATGAATCATCTCACACTTTTCTGCATTAAACTCCATTTGCCACCTGTCAGCCCAGCTCTGTAGCTTATCTATGTCCCTCTGTAACTTGTAACATCCTTCCACACTGTCCACAACTCCACCGACTTTAGTGTCATCTGCAAATTTACTCACCCATCCTTCCACGCCCTCCTCCAGGTCATTTATAAAAATGACAAACAGCAGTGGCCCCAAAACAGATCCTTTTGGTACACCACTAGTAACTGGACTCCAGTCTGAACATTTCTCATCAACCACCATCCTTTGTCTTCTTCCAGCTAGCCAATTTCTGATCCAAACTGCTAAATCACCCTGAATCCCATCCCTCCGTATTTTCTGCAATAGCCTACCGTGGGGAACCTTACCAAACGCTTTACTGAAATCCATATACACCACATCAACTGCTTTACCCTCATCCACCTGTTTGGTCATCTTCTCAAAGAACTCAATAAGGTTTGTGAGGCACGACCTACCCTTCACAAATCCATGTTGACTATCGCTAATCAAATTATTCCTTTCCAGATGATTATACATCCTATCTCTTATAAACCTTTCCAATACTTTGCCCACAACAGAAGTAAGGCTCGCTGGTCTATAGTTACTGGGGTTGTCTCTACTCCCCTTCTTGAACAAGGGGACAACATTTGCTATCCTCCAATCTTCTGGCACTATTCCTGGAGACAAAGATGACTTAAAGATCAAAGCCAAAGGCTCAGCAATCTCCTCCCTAGCTTCCCAGAGAATCCTAGGATAAATCCCATCCGGCCCAGGGGACTTATCTATTTTGACACTTTCCAGAATCGCTAACACCTGCTCCTTATGAACCTCAAGCCCTTCTAGTCTAGTAGCCTGTATCTCAGTATTCTCCTCGACAACATTGTCTTTTTCCTGTGTGAATACTGATGAAAAATATTCATTTAGCACCTCCCCTATCTCCTCGGACTCTACGCACAACTTCCCACTACTGTCCTTGACTGCCCCTACTCTTACCCTAGTCATTCTTTTATTCCTGACATATCGATAGAAAGATTTAGGGTTATCCTTGATCCTACCTGCCAAAGACTTCTCATGTCCCCTCCTGGCTCTTCCTAGCTCTCTCTTTAGATCCTTCCTAGCTAACTTGTAACTCTCGAGCGCCCTAACTGAACATTCATGTCTCGTGTTTACATAAGCCTCCTTCTTACTCTTTTAAAAAAAAAAAAATTTAGAGTACCCAATTATTTTTTCCAATTAAGGGGCAATTTAGCGTGGCCAATCCACCTAACCTGCACATCTTTGGGTTGTGGGGGTGAAACCCACGCAGGCACGGGGAGAACGTGCAAACTCCACACGGACAGTGACCCAGGGCCGGGATTCGAACCCGGGTCCTCAGCGCCGTAGGCAGCAATGCTAACCACTGTGCCACCGTGCTGCCCATCCTTCTTACTCTTGACAAGTGTTTCAACTGCTTTAGTAAACCACGGTTCCTTCGCTCGACCACTTCCTCCCTGCCTGACAGGTACATACTTATCAAGGACACGCAGTAGCTGCTCCTTGAACATGCTCCGCATTTCCATTGTGCCCATCCCCTGCACTTTTCCTCTCCATCTGATGCATCCTAAGTCTTGCCTCATCGCATCATAATTGCCTTTCCCCCAGATATAACTCTTGCACTGCGGTATATACCTATCCCTTTCCATCACTAAAGTAAACGTAATCGAATTGTGGTCACTATCATCCAAGTGCTCACCTACCTCCAAATCTAACACCTATCCTGGTTCATTACCCAATACCAAATCCAATACGGCCTCGCCTCTCGTTGGCCTATCTACATACTGTGTCAGGAAACCCTCCTGCACACATTGGACAAAAATGGACCCATCTAAAGTACTCGAACTATAGTGTTTCCAGTCAATATTTGGAAAGTTAAAGTCCCCCACAACAACTACCCTGTTACTTTCGCTCCTATCCAGAATCATCTTTGCAATCCTTTCCTCTACATCTCTGGAACTTTTTGGAGGCCTATAGAAAACCCCTAACAGGGTGACCTCTCCTTTCCTGTTTCTAACTTCAGCCCATACTACCTCAGTAGACAAGTCCTCATCAAACATCCTTTCTGCCACCGTAATACTGTCCTTGACTAACAATGCCACCCCTCCCACTCTTTTACTTTTCTTCCCTGAGTTTACTGAAATATCTAAACCCCGGCACCTGCAACAACCATTCCTGTCCCTGCTCTATCCATGTCTCTGAAATGGCCACAACATCGAAGTCCCAGGTACTAACCCATGCCGCAAGTTCACCCACCTTATTCCGGATGCTCCTGGCATTGAAGTAGACGCACTTTAAACCACCTTCCTTTCTGTCGGTACACTCCTGCAACTTTGAAACCTTACTCATGACCTCACTACTCTCAACCTCCTGTAGACTGGAGCTACAATTCAGGTTCCCAATCCCCTGCTGAACTAGCTTAAACCCTCCCGAAGAGCATTAGCAAATTTCCCCACCCCCCAGGATATTAGTACCGCTCTGGTCCAGGTGTAGACCATCCCGTTTGTAGAGGTCCCACCTACCCCAGAATGAGCCCCAGTTAACAAGGAATCTGAAACCCTCCCTCCTGCACCATCCCTGTAGCCACGTGTTCAACTGCTCTCTCTCCCTATTCCTCGTCTCGCAAGCACGTGGCACGGGTAACAACCCAGAGATAATGGGCGAACTTCTCCGACCCCCCGCAGGAATTGGCAGGGGCGGGAATCACGCCCGCCAATCAGCGTGCCCTCTGCGCCGATCGGCGAGCCCCCTGCGGCGATTCTCCGGCCCGCGATGGGCCGAAGTCTTGCCCTTGAGAGGCCTCTCCCGCTGCTGTGGTTTGAACCACCTCTGGTGGCGGCGGGATCGGCGGCGCGAGCGGGCCCCTGGGGTCCTGGGGGCAATCGGATCCCGGGGGGTGCCCCCACGGTGGCCAGGCCCGCGATCGGGGCCCACCGATCGGC
This sequence comes from Scyliorhinus canicula, assembly GCF_902713615.1. Lineage (NCBI taxonomy): Eukaryota > Metazoa > Chordata > Chondrichthyes > Carcharhiniformes > Scyliorhinidae > Scyliorhinus > Scyliorhinus canicula. Next base: position 60,406,704 of record NC_052157.1, read on the forward strand.
GGGCGGGCCTGTGCCGTGGGGGAACACTTTTTCTTCTGCCGCCGCCAAGGCCTCCACCATGGCGGAGGCGGAAGAGAACCCTCCTACCGCGCATGCGCCAGTGGTGATGTTAGCACCAGCTGACGCACTGGCGCTTGCGTGGACCGGCGAAGGCCTTTATGCCAGCCCCAACGGCGGGCGCCAAAGGCCGTTGGCGCCGGTTTTGGCACCAGTCGGCGTTGCGCCAACCACTCCGACGCGGGCCTAGCCTGACGCTGGAGTGGTTGGCGCCACTCCGCTACACCGGGATCCCCCGCCCCGCCAGGTAGGGGAGAATCCCGGCCAATAACTCTGTTTCTCCTAGATCTAAGTTTCCACCCTAGCTCCCTGAATTCCTGCCTTACATCCCTATGCCTTTTCCTACCTATGTCGTTGGTACATATGTGGACCACGACTTGGGGCTGCTCCCCCTCCCCCTTAAGGATCCTGAAAACACGATCCGAGACACAGACATACACAAACTCAGACAAACAGACAGTCTCACATGCACACACACACTCAGTCATGCACATGAATACACACACACACAGTCACATACTCACACTCACAGTCCCGCACACACTCAGTTTCTCTCACACATATCCACACACACAAACTCAGACATACAGACACACACAGAATAACACACACACACAAAATAAAACACACATACAATAACACACTCAGGCAAACAGACACACACTCAGTCATGTACTCACACACTCAATCTATCACACACAAATTCAGACATAAGACACACACACACAAAGTCACAAAAACACACACAAAAGTACAAATACAATCTCATGGCCTGGAGACACACACAAACTCAGACATACAGACACACACACAGAAATTTACTCAGATAAAAACTCAATCACACACACCCAATCACACACACAAACAAACACACTCACACACACAAAATCATACACGAACATAAACACATGTACAAATACTATCTCAGATGCACACACATACATGTACAAATATAACCTCAGACACACACATGCAGACACACATACATCGTATATAAACATACACACATGCAAATACACTCTCACAGACACACATTGATAAACATTCACACACGTACATGCAGACACACACAGACACACTCTCACACCCACACATTCACATACACACACTCATACACACACAAGAACACACTGACACACAGAGACACACACACAATAATATACACATTGACGGACACACTCAACACAATAATACACTGGCATACACACTCACACACACAATTTTTCACACTGACACACACAATAACACACACACAGACTCACACCCAAACAATAACACGCACAGACACACACAATAACACACACACAGACTCACACCCACACAATAACACACACACAGACTCACACCTAAACAATAGCACACACAGACACAGACAATAACACACACACTGATACGCACAGATACTCAAACACACACAGACACACAATGATTCACACAGACACTGACATACACAGACTCACACACACAAAATAATACACACAGACACACACACTCAGACTCTCACACACAGATACACACATACACTGACACACACTTAAACACACACACTGAAACACACACAATAAAATACAGACTCACACACACACAGAATAACACACATACAATAACACACAGGTACACACAAACACTGAAACACAGGTTCACACACACACACACACACACACTGACACTAACAGATACCTACACACATACTGACACAAACAAACAGACTCACACACAATAACACACACTGACGCACACACATGCTCACACAACACACACACACTCTGAACCTCCCAAAGCCAAGTTCATTAATGCAGACATGCAAATGAGCTCTACATTAGCATCTCCCCATCCCAATTAGGGAATTGGCTTGGTTTGACTCTCGGACACAAGAGGCTACATCACAATAACAAAAACCTCGCTGGGAAACGAGCCCAGCACTTTTCATTTTTAGACAATAACAGCGAAACATATCAACTCACCCAACTTTAAGGCTGCTTCATCTGGATGCATTTTGGTTGCATGTTTTAACAGCCTGTTCTACAGGAAGCGGCTTATCACAATGAAAACCGGGAGGGCGACTGGGGGTACGAAAGGGGCAATCGGCTGTGCCAGACACATCACGCAGCTTCTGTGGTCTCCCAGGGACCTCTCCTTGTCCTTCCACCCGGCTCTCTCTCTCTCCCTCTCTCTCTGTCTCTGCTGCCCTCGATTTCTCATTGCCCACCCATCCCTTCACTAAATTATCTCTTGTCAGAGCTGTTGGCATGTTGCCAGCAATCCTGTCTCTCTCTCTCTCTCTCTCTTTCTCTTTCTCTCCCTTCCTCGCCATGCGACAGACTGCAGCGAAGGCTGGGCCACACAGTCTGCTCACAAAATCTTCCAAACCTCGTGGTTGGCAAAGAGAAAGGGGTGGTTGGGGGGTAGAGGGAGAGAGAGAGGGCGAGAGAGAGGAGAGATAGATAGAGTGTGGAGAGGGAGATAGAGGAAGGGAGAGAGGAGTGACGGCAGATGGAAAGAAGGGCGAGAGAGAGAGAGGGGGAAAAGGAAGCGAGCAAGATAACGTGACAAGATGTCCAGGGCGCGGGACGAGCACAAGACATGCTCAGTGCTGAGGGAGTGCTGCACTGTCAGGGGGTCAGTACTGAGGGAGCGCTGCACTGTCAGAGTGTCAGTACTGAGGGAGTGCTGCACTGTCAGGGGGTCAGTACTGAGGGAATGCTGCACTGTCAGAGGGTCAGTCCTGAGGGAGTGCTGCACTGTCAGGGGGTCAGTACTGAGGGAATGCTGCACTGTCAGAGGGTCAGCACTGAGGGAGTGCTGCACTGTCAGAGGGTCAGTACTGAGGGAGTGCTGCACTGTCAGAGGGTCAGTACTGAGGGAGTGCTACACTGTCAGAGGGTCAGTACTGAGGGAATGCTGCACTGTCAGAGGGTCAGTACTGAGGGAGTGCTGCACTGTCAGAGGGTCAGTACTGAGGGAGTGCTGCACTGTCAGAGGGTCAGTACTGAGGGAGTGCTGCACTGTCAGAGGGTCAGTACTGAGGGAGCGCTGCACTGTCAGAGGGTCAGTACTGAGGGAGTGCTGCACTGTCAGAGGGTCAGTACTGAGGGAGCGCTGCACTGTCAGAGGGTCAGTACTGAGGGAGTGCTGGACTGTCAGATAATCCACCTTTCAGGCTGAGACATTAATTTGAGTTTCTGCCTGCCCTTTCAGGTGGATATAAAAGATCCCAGAGCCACTATTGGAAGAAGAGCAGGGAGTAGGGTTGGGGGTGCGGGGAGAGGGGGATGGCTCCCCGGTGCTCTGGCCGGTGACCAGGGGCCAATATTTATTCCTCAACCAACATCACTCATTGAAATTATCCGATCATGATCACTTTACTATCTGTGGAATCCTGCTGTGCTATTTCCCACATTAGAACAGCGGCTACACGTGGAAAAAAAAAGTCCTTGTGGAGCGCTTTGGGACTTCCCCGAAGTGAGGAAAAGCGCTCGACAAATGGATGGCTTTGTCTTTGAAGGCTTCGTTCTTGAATTCCCAGTTGGTGCTATTGCTGACTCTCCCACATTGGAATCCCCGAGCTCTGGTCTCACCTCAAAGTCTCGATGACTATCCCATCGCAGATTCACGACAATACTGAAAGGTGCCTCCACACATATGGGGATTGCCTTGCCTGGGATGGTGCTCATGCATTCAGGCCTGGAGTTCAGTCAGACTCATCACGATCACGGGGACATTCTGATGAGACAATATCCCTTTTGTCATCTCAGCTCAGAATTCAAGGTTACTAAACTTCACAATACACCCCCTTCAACTGGCCCTCTCTCATGTTTTCCCAAACAGGGCTGCTTGGACATTGCCAATTGCAAAACGGATTTAGAGGCCTTTGTAGGCCAAAGCATTTTCAATCAAACAAAATCTGAATTTGGCGATAGCCTTTAACGTGGTAAAACGTCGCAGAGGGTCTTCACAGGCGGTGGGAGGGGGTTTGGGGGGGCGGGAGCGACAATCCATAACCTTCGGACTTGGAGTGCGAGTTATTGAGCCACACTCACAGCTGGAACAAGCATATTTTTTTCATCCATTATAGGATGTGGGCTATGCTGGCTCGGTCCAGTATTTTTTATCCCCCCCATAATTGTCCTGTGAGAAGATGGTGCTGAGTCACATTCTTGAACCGCTGCAGTCGCTGACGTGTCGATATATCTACTGTGCTGTTACGGTGGGAGTTCCAGGATTTTGCCCAAGTGAAAATGAAGGAACGGCGATATATTTCCAAGTCAGGGTGGTGAGTGACTTGGAGTGGAACCTCCAGGTGGTGGAGTTCCCAGATATCTGCTGCCCTTGTCCTTCTAGATGGTAGTGGTCATGGGATTGGATGGTGCTGCCTAATGAGCCTTGGCGAGTTTCTGCAGTGCATCTTGAAGATGTTACACACGACTGCTACTGTGCGTTGGTGGTGGAGGGAGCGAATTCTTGTGGAAGGAGGAGCAATGAACATAGAATTTACAGTGCAGAAGGAAGCCATTCGGCCCATCGAGCCTGCACCGGCCCATGGAAAGAGCACCCCATTTAAGCTCAGAACTCCACCCCATACCCATAACCCAGCAACCCCACTCAACCCCTTTGGACACTAAGGGCAATTTAGCATGGCCAATCCACCTAACCTGCACGTCTTTGGTCTGTGGGAGGAAACTGGAGCACCCGGAGGAAACCCACGCAGACACGGGGAGAACGTGCAGACTCCGCACAGACAGTGACCCAAGCCGGGAATCAAACCTGGGACCCTGGAGCTGTGAAGCGGCAATGCTAACCACTGTGCTACCATGCCGCCCTCAAGCGGGGCTGCTTTGTCCTGGATGATGTTGAGCCTCGTGAGTGTTGTTGGAGCTGCCCTCATCCACGTAAGTGGTGAGTATTCCATCACACTCCTGACTTGTGCCATACAGATGGTGGACAGACCTTGGGGGTCAGGAGATGTGTTACTCACCGCAGGATTTTTAGTCTTTGACCTGCTCTTGTTGACACAGTGGGTGGGATTCTTCGGAAACTGGCGGGGCGGGCAACTCCGGCGTGAAGGAGTGGCGTGAACCGAGTTGGCGCATGCGCGGGAGTACCAGCGTGTGCTGGCCTAATCCCTGCGCATGCGTAGGGGGGCTCATCTCCACACCGGCCATCGCGGACCGTTACACTGGCCGGTGCGGAGAAATAGAATGCCCCCATGGCACAGGCCCACCCGCGGATCGGTGGGCTCATTCGGGGGCCAGGCCACCATGGAGGCATCCCCTGGGGCCAGATCCCCCCGCGTCCCCCCGAGGACCCCGGAGGCAGCCCGTGGAGTCAGCTTCCGCCGGTAAGTACTGTCGTAACATACGCCGGCAGGACCGGACGGAAACAGGCGGCCACTCAGCCCATTGCGGACCGGAGAATCGCCCGGGGGGGGGGGGGGGGGGGGGGGGCGGACACGCGATCCTGCCCCTGCCAAATCCCCGGCGACGGATAATTCAGCGGCCGGCGGGGGCAGGATTCACGCCGCCCCCCCGGCGATTCTCTGACCCAGCGGGGGCTCGGAGAATCCCGCCCAATATATATAATTTGCGAAAGACGTGCTTGTTAGGTGAATTGGGCATTCTGAATTATCCCTCAGTGAACCTGAACAGGCGCCGGAATGTGGTGCCTGGGGGATTTACACAGTAACTTCATTGTAGTGTTAACGTAAGCCTACTTGTGACAATAATAAAGATTAATTGATTAATTAACATGGCTAGTCCAGTTCAGTTTCTGGTCAGTGGCAACCCCTAGGATGTTGCTCAAGGACACTCTTTTAAAATTAGAGGTCGAGATTTTAGGACAGAGATGAGAAATATTTTTCTCTTGGTGTGTTGTGCGACTTTGGAACTGTCTGTCTCAGAAGGCAGTAGAAGCGGCTTTGCTCACCTAGATATATTCTTGTTAGGCCAGGGACTCAAAAAGGACGTTGGAAGTAGATGGGAATGTGGAATTAGAAACGCAGGCAAATCAGCCATGATCAAATTGAAACAGGCAAAGGGCCAAATGGCCAACTCCTGCTCCTATTTAACGTGTTGGCATGACGACTCAAAGGGCAGGGTCATTTAGTTATTCGGGATAGGAAAAAGACAGTCTGTACATAACCAACCTCCGCTCTCGAAACCCCAAACAAATTGTTTGGATATGAGTCTGTAATTGGCCAGAACGTACTGGACAACCCTAAGTGCGCTATAGCAACACCAACAGCCAATTTGGGATGATCAGTCAAGCTCATACCCTGGGTCATTTCAACTTGTTCGAAGCGACAAACATTCATACACAGGGACCCATTCTTTGCAAACAAAAATAATATGTTCAAGCCTTGGGCCTTTTCTGAAATATCCGGGAGCCTGGGAAGTCTATGGTTCCCCATGCTTTCTCTATGCCAACAATTCAATAAATAAGATTCAACTTGCCAACCAATCAGCACCCACATCTCCGCCATGCAAATTGTTGTGAGTTTATAATTTGATATTCTTGCATTTGTCCAGTTGAGCGTGAGATGAAAAGTTTGAGGAACATGTCACCCTCTCTCTCTTTCTGTTCCTCCCTCTCTTCAGCGAGATTCAAGGACCCATGGGCGGCATGGTGGTTAGCACTGCTGCCTCACAGCGCCAGGGACACGGCATCAATTCTGACCTTGGGTGACTGTGTGGAGTTTTCACATCCTCCCCGTGTCTGTGTGGGTTTCTTCCCGGTGCACTGGTTTCCTCCCACAGTCCAAAGATGTGCAGGTTAGGTGGATTGACAGAGCTAAATTGCTCCTAGTGTCCAAAAAAGATTAAGTCGGGTTACGGGGATTGGGTGGAGGTGTGGGCTTAGGTAGAGTGCTCATTTCAAAGGCCGGTGCAGACTCGATGGGCTGAATGGCCTCCTTGTGTACTGTAAATATTATGATTCTGTGATTCTATCATTCAATCTCCCCTTGAACCTTCTCCACTCCTAGGAGAATGATAGCAACATGCCCCGGTCACTCCGAATGAACTGAAGTCCTTCAGCCCAGGGAACATATGGTAGATCTCCTGCAAATACTCGACTGACATCCCAGAATGTGGAGGAGACTAAATCTCCAAACAAATATATTTTTAATCTTCCGATACAGGACAGTGCCAGTATTCAGGTGCATCATCCTGATTTTGGTCAGCTTGTTTGTGCAAGTGCAACAGAGTGCTGCACTGTCAGAGGGGCTGTACTGAGGGAGTGCTGCACTGTCAGAGGGTCAGTACTGAGGGAGTGCTGCACTGTCAGAGGGGCTGTACTGAGGGAGTGCTGCACTGTCAGAGGGTCAGTACTGAGGGAGCGCTGCACTGTCAGAGGGGCTGTACTGAGGGAGTGCTGCACTGTCAGAGGGTCAGTATTGAGGGAGTGCTGCACTGTCAGAGGGTCAGTACTGAGGGAATGCTGCACTGTCAGAGGGTCAGTACTGAGGGAGTGCTGCACTGTCAGAGGGTCAGTACTGAGGGAGTGCTGCACTGTCAGAGGGTCAGTACTGAGGGAGTGCTGCACTGTCAGAGGGTCAGTACTGAGGGAGTGCTGCACTGTCAGAGGGTCAGTACTGAGGGAGTGCTGCATTGTCAGAAGGTCAGTACTGAGGGAGTGCCGCATTGCCTGAGGGTCAGTACTGAGGGAGTGCTGCACTGTCAGAGGGTCAGTACTGAGAGGGTACTGCACTTTCAGATGGTCAATACTGAGGGAGTGCAGCATTGTCTGACGGTCAGTGCTGAGGGAGTGGCTCACTGCCAGAGGATCAGGACTGAGGGAGCGTCAAACTATCAGGGGATCAGTACTGAGGGAGTGCCGCACTGTCAGATGATCAGTGCTGAGGAGGTGCTGCACTGTCAGAGGGTCAGTGCTGAGGGAGCGCTGGACTATCAGAGGGTCATTACTCAGGGAGTGCTGCACTGTCAGAGGGTCAGTACTGAGGGAGTGCTGCACTGTCAGAGGGTCAGTACAGAGGCAGTGCTGCACTGTCAGAGGGTCAGTACAGTGGGAGTGCTGAACTGTCAGAGGGTCAGTACTGAGGGAGTGCTGCACTGTCAGAGGGTCAGTACTGAGGGACAGTTGCACTGTGAGAGGGTCAGTACAGAGGGAGTGCTGCACTTTCAGATGGTCAGTACTGAGGGAGTGCTGCACTATCAGAGGGTCAGTACTGAGGGAGTGCTGCACTGTCAGAGGGTCAGTACTGTGGGAGTGCTGCACTGTCAGATGGTCAGTACTGAGGGAGTGCTGCACTGTCAGAGGGTCAGTACTGTGGGAGTGCTGCACTGTCAGAGGGTCAGTACAGAGGCAGTGCTGCACTGTCAGAGGGTCAGTACAGAGGGAGTGCTGCACTGTCAGAGGGTCAGTACTGAGGGAGTGCTGCACTATCAGAGTGTCAGTACTGAGGGAGTGCTGCATGGTCAGTTGATCGATACTGAGTGAGCACTCGGAGGAGGCATTAAACGAAGGCTTTCAGCTGCCCTCTGAAATTTGTATCAAATATCCTGCCGCCACTATTTTAAAGAGCATATTTATCTAAAATTCTTCCTTTGCTGACGCAACCAGGCAAACTGAGTCATTAGCACTTTGCTGTTTGTGGGACCTTGCTGTGCACAAAATGGCTGCTGCAACTCCTATGCCACTGCATCCAAAGAAAGAAGCCTTTCATTGGCTGCGACTGGCTTTCAGATGTCCTGGGCTGGTGACAGGCGCTGGAGAAATGCAGGCTATCATCATATTTCCCGGTGCTTACCGGTCCCTAACTCAGCATCACCAACCCTGCATCGCCTTCTTACGACAGCAGTGCCTGAGAAAACCGTTCCTACCTGGAGTCTTTCTTTCTCTCTCTCTCTCTCTCTGTGCGACTCCCGACTTTCAGGGTAAAACAATAGTTTCCAATCGCTGGTCGTTCTGGGAATGATCTCACCTTGGCACAGACTCACTCTCACTCCCGGTGTACGAAGTGAGCGGGTGGGTGTCCAGCGTTGATAGTTGGGGAGCGAGGATGGGCCGGTGGTGTGTTCCGGGCTGGGGGGGTGGTGAGTGGGGTTTTGGTGGGTGGGGAGAGAAGGCAGTCGGTCGGTGGCTCTTTTTGTAAGCGAGTCCGGACGAAGGGGCGGGCTCGGGAGGGAAGGGGAGGCTTGGAGTGTGTTCCACACTCGAGGCTTAAATCAGAGTCCGCTCCGTGGCTACGGGTTCACCCGAGGTCAGCAGAGTTTATCGGCTGGTTTCTCCTCCCCTCCCGCCCGCGTCTGCCTCTTTCAGCTTTCTGCAGAGCTGGGCCTGTCCTTACTCCACCCCCGGGCTGTCAACACAATCAGGAAACCATTAAAACATGCAGCACAGGACAAGGCCATTCAGCCTGCTGTGGTCTGAGCTGGCCCTTTGAAAGATCTATCCAATTCACCCCCAGGCTCCCCCACCCGCCGCCCACCCCCGCTTTCTCACCCATATTCCTGCAAATTTTTCCCATTCAAGTATTGATTCAGTTCCCCCCTTTTGAAAGTTCCTGTTGAATCGGCTTCCTCCGCCCTTTCAGGCAGCACCTTCCAGATCACAACTCGCTGTGTGTAAAATAAAAATTCTCCTCATCTACCCCTCCCTCTGGTTCTTTTCCCGATTCTCTTCAATCTGTGTCCCCTCTGGTTACCGAGCCTCCTGCCACTGGGAAACACTTTCTCCTTAACCACTCTATCCAAACACCCCTCATGATTTTGAACTTCTCGATTCAATCTCCTCCTTAAATTTCTCTGCTCTGAGGGGAACGATCCCAGCTTCTCCCAGTCTCTCCAACATGCGGGTAGATTGGAGGCACTGGGAATGTTCTCCATGGAAGGAGAAGGTCGAGAGGGAGATTTGATCGAGAGGTTTGAAATCATGAGGGAGGGTCTGGGACAGAGGGGAGAGGGAGAATCCATGTGTAACTGTGGCATGCTGTAGCTCAGGGGTGGGCAAACTTTTCCGTGCAAGGGCCACATTCAGAAATTCACAATTCACAAAGGGCCGCATAGTATATTAAGTAAAATAATTACTTCACCCGGTTATGATTCTGGGCGCCTCATATAGAACATAGAACAGTACAGCACAGAACAGGCCCTTCGGCCCTCGACGTTGTGCCGAGCAATGATCACCCTACTCAAGTCAACGTATCCACCCTATACCAGTAAGTAACCCAACAGCCCCCCCCCCCATTAACCTTAAAAAAAAATTTTTTTTTTTTTTAATTTTTTTTTTTTAAATGACTTGGTGGGCCGCAGAAATACCTTTGGCGGGCCGCATGCGGCCCGCGGGCCGTAGTTTGCCCACCCCTGCTGTAGCTCATGAGGGCTCCACCTATGGACCATTGTAAGGTATTACCTGTGATGTGTCATGTTGGTGCCTTTGTGGGCTCCGCCCCTGGCTCCTCCCCTTGAGGGGAAGTATAAAGAGCAGTAGCCCTGTGGGCGGCTCTCAGTAGCAGAGCAGTCACAGGCAGGCACTGTTCTAGTCGATTAAAGCCACAGTTTACTTCAACTCCTTGTTTCGCATGAATTGATGGTCGCATCAATCCACTCACATTGGTGGAGGAATCGGAAACCAGAGGGACATCGATTGAAGGTGATTGGCGACAGAAGTGAGGGTGACGTGAGGAGAAATGTTTCCACACAGCGAGCGGTTAGGATCGGGAAATACGCTGCCTGAGAGTGTTGGCCGGGGAGAGGGGGAGAGGCAGATTCAATCAAGTATTTCAACAGGGAACTGGATCAGAATCCGAACAGGAAAAATGTTCAGGGTGATAGAGAGTGGGGGCGGGGGGGAGGGCGCGAAGGGACTGTGAGAGTAGTTCTTGCAGAGGGCTAGCACAATGACAATGGGCTGACTGGTCTCCTTCGGGGCTGTAAGCATTCAATCATTTGATAGGATATGGGCTGCACGGCCACACAGTGATTAGCACTGGTCAGAGACGACATCGCTTTCAAAGTGACAAAGGGTTCGTGTTGAGAAGAGTTTTGAAATGTCTCGTCAGTCACAAAATGTCAGCAATCTCACCTGTTACAGCCCAGCTCAGAGCAGCTTCTCTGCTTCCTTTGCACGGAAACATTAACCAGGCTGAAGCAGTCAAGCACAGTGAGCATAGATCAGTTACCAGACTCACATAAACAAACACGGAACAGCGGAATGGCAGATCAGCGGTTAGTACTGCTACCTCACAGCGGCAGGGGGCCGTATTCGATTACAGTCTCGACTGACTGTTTGTGTGGAGTTTACACATTCTCCCCTTGTCTGCGTGGGGTTCCTCCGGTGCTCTGGGTTCCTCCCACAGTCCAAAGATGCGCAGGTTAGGTGGATTGGCCACGCTAAATTGTCCCTAAAGATTAGGAGGGATTATGGGGACAGGTCAGGGGATTGGGCTAGGTTGATGCAGACTCGATGGGCCAAATGGCCTCCTTCTGCATTGCAGGGATTCTATCATTCGAATGACTTTGAACGTCTGTATGAAATCTTCCCTTTAAACTTCACTGCAGGAAAGAGAACAAACCCAGATCATCTATTTCTCACATTCCCTCAGTACTGACCTTCCGCCAGTGTTTCGGAAGCGAGAGGAACTCATGACCTTCTGACTCAGAGGCGAGAACAAAACTTAAAAAAGGAGAGGACAGGGGGAGCCAGAGGGGTTGTGGGGAGAAGAGCTGTGGTAGCGAGCTCCAGGGTATATGGGCCAAAACTCACCCTAGGGCATTTACCATCTCCACCAGGGCTGATAAGCCTCTTCCCTTTCCTGTGTAACAGACTCAGGGAACTGAACGGCCTCCTCCTGTTCCTGTGTAACAGGCTTGATGTGGTCGAAGGGCCCTCCTCCTGTTTCTGTGTAACAGGCTCGATGGGGGGTGAATAGGCCTCCTCATGTTCCTGTGTAACAGGCTCGAGGTGGCTGAATGGACCCTCCTCCTATTCCTGTGTAATAGGCTCGAGGGGGTTAATGGGCCTCCTGCTGTTACTGAATAACAGGCTTGAGGGGGTTAATGGGCCTCCTGCTGTTCCTGAGTAACAGGCTCGAGGGGGTGAATGGGCCTCCTCCTGTTCCTGAGTAACAGGCTCCAGGGGGTGAATGGGCCTCCCCCTGTTCCTGAGTAACAGGCTCGAGGGAGTGAATAGGCCTCTTGTTTCTTCAGTTCCTCCGCTCCCTCCCTCCTGCCTGTTTTCATAGCTGGGAGAGAGGTGAAACAAAGAACGATTGTGTGGCCTCTCACAGGCAGCTCGATGTCTCGCCAGAGTCTGTCTGACACACTGCTCACTCCCCTCGCTCCTGAATGTGAACTTCAATTGGAGCGGGGGGGGGGGGGGGGAAAGAAAAACAGATGACATGGGACGCCCGCTCCCCTCCCCCTTCCCTCAAGGCCCAAGGGATGGCAGGCGAGAAAGTATGTGCAAAGCTGTGCCGAGACTGTTAACCCTGTGAGTGTCAGGCCGCTCTGAGACAGTTAGTTCAATTGCCTGGAGCCAGTAAGATACCAGTTCCAGCATGTTTCAAACAGTGAATTTACTCTAACTCTGATTGTGTTATGCAATTTACAAAAATGATTAATCTTAAAAAGAATGGTTGCGGAAAAGAAATTTGGCTTCAGATCAGCAATACTCATCTTATCTAGTCAAACTCCCCATCAAAGACCATCCCTCTCATTGTTTAATCCTACCCATGTAGACAATCCCTCTAACCCCATAATTTTCCTGTTGAAGACCATCCCTCTCATACCTTAACTCTCCCCATGAAGACCATCCCTCGAATGCTCTAACTCTCCCCATGATACCATCCTTCTAATCCCCTAAATCTCACATTAAAGATGATCCCTCTAATCTCCTATCTCACCCGATGAAAACCAGTCCTCTAATCCCTTAACATTTAACCATTCCTCTCATCCCCTAACTCTCCGATCAAGGACCATCCCTCTAATTCCATAAATCTCCTGTCAAAAACCATCCCTCAAGTCCCTGAACTCCCAGTCAAAGGCCACCCCCAATCATCTAATACTCCTTCAAAACCATGCCTCTAATCCCCAACTCTGCCATCGAAGACCATGGGCGCAATTCTCCACTCCCACGCTGGGTGGGAGAATCGCGGGAGGGCCGCTCTGGCACCCCCCGCGATTCTCCTACCCCCCCCAAAATGGCGTGTCGCGTTTTGCGCGTTTTTCACGGCGGCCCGCGATTCTCCAACCTGGATGGGTCGAGCGGCCTGCTGTTCCCGATCGTTTCACGCCGGCGGCAACCACACCTGGTAGCTGCCGGTGTGACCATGGCGCCGACAGCTGTTTTGTGGCTTGTGGGGGGCGGAGAGGGGAATTAGCACCACGACCGTGCTCGGGAGGGGACTGGCCCGCGATCGGTGCCCACCGATCGTCGGGCCGGCATCTCAATGGGACGCACTCTTTCCCCTCCGCCGCCCCGCAAGATCAAGCCGCCACGTCTTGCGAGGCAGCGGAGGGGAAGACGGCAACCGCGCATGCGTGGGTTTGAGCCGTCATCCGTCGTGACGTCAGCCGCGCATGCACGGGTTGGAGCTGGCTAACCCACGCATTCGCGGCTGACATCATTAGGCGCGACGGCCGCGTAATTCTCGGCGCGCCGGGCCTTGACGTCAGCAACAAAGGCCACCCCCTAATCATCTAATACTACTTCAAAACCATACCTCTAATCATACCCTAGTGGTCGAGATTTACGGCACGGCCCTCCTAGCCCCCCGGGGGGGGGGAGAATAGGGGGTCAGGAGCGGCCACCGACGCCGTCAACAACCTCTCCGGGTTTCACGACGGCGTCGGGCCTTGCGGAGAATTACGCCCCATCCCTCTAATCCCCCACCTCTCACCATGAGACCATCCCTCTAATTCCCTAACTCTCCCAGCAAACACCATCGCTCTAATCTCCCAACTACCCATCAAAGACTACCCTCTAATCCCCTGACACTTCCAGCGAAGAACATCCCTCTATTTTCCTAACCCTCCATTGAAGACCACTCCTCTGATCTCTGACCCTCCCATCAGACCATCCCACTAATCCCCTAACTCCTGTTCCTGTGTAACAGGCTCGAGGTGGCTGAATGACTCCTGTCAAAACCATCCCTCTAATCCCTCTACTCTCCCATCAAAAAACATTCCTCTAAACCCCCACCTCTTCCATGAAGGTCATCCCTTTAATCCTATAAATTTATCCATGAAGACCATCCCTCTAATCCCCCAACTCTCCCGATGAAGTCCATCCCCTTAATCCCCTAACTCTCCCGATGAAGTCCATCCCCTTAATCCCCCAACTCTCCCAATGAAGTCAATCCTCTAATGCCCGAACACACCTGTTGAAAAGCATCCCTCTAATCCCCCAACACTCCCATGAAAGACCATCCCGCTAATCCCCTAACTCTCCCAATGAAGACCATCCACGAATCCCCTAACTCTCCCCATGGTACCATCCCTCGAATCCCCTAACTCTCCCCATGGTACCATCCCTCTAATCCCCTAACTATCCCCATGAACAAACCCTCTCATTCCCTATCTCTCCCTTGATACTATCCTTCTAATCCCCAACTCTCCCGATGAAGGCCATCCCTCTAATCTCCTAACTCTCCCCATGATACCAACCCTCTAATCTCCTAACTCTCCCCATGATACCAACCCTCTAATCTCCTAACTCTCCCCTTGATAACATCCCTCTGATCCCCAACTCTCCCCATGATACCATCCCTCTAATCTCCTAACTCTCCCCTTGATAACATCCCTCTGATCCCCAACTCTCCCCATGATACCATCCCTCTAATCCCCTAACTCTCCCCATGATACCATCCCTCTAATCCCCTAACTCTCCCCATGATACCATCCCTCTAACCCCCAACTCTCCCCATGATACCATCCCTCTAATCCCTAACTCTCCCCATGATGCCATCCCTCTAATCCCTAACTCTCCCCATGATACCATCCCTCTAATCCCCAACTCTCCCCATGATACCATCCCTCTAATCCCAACTCTCCCCATGATACCATCCCTCTAATCCCCAACTCTCCCCATGATACCATCCCTCTAATCCGAACTCTCCCCATGATACCATCCCTCTAATCCGAACTCTCCCCATGATACCATCCCTCTAATCCCCAACTCTCCCCATGATACCATCCCTCTAATCCCTAACTCTCCACATGATACCATCCCTACCATCCCTCTAATCCCCCAACTCTCCCGATGAAGTCAATCCTCTATTGCCCGAACACTCCTGTTGAAAAGCATCCCTCTAATCCCCCAACACTCCCATGAAAGACCATCCCACTAATCCCCTAATTCTCCCCATGAAACCATCCCTCTAATCCCCTAACTATCCCCATGAACAAACCCTCTCATTCCCTATCTCTCCCTTGATACTATCCTTCTAATCCCCAATTCTCCCGATGAAGGCCATCCCTCTAATCTCCTAACTCTCCCCTTGATAACATCCCTCTGATCCCCAACTCTCCCCATGAAACAATCCCTGTAATCCCCAATTCTCACCATGATACCATCCCTCTAATCCCTAACTCTCCCCATGATGCCATCCCTCTAACCCCCAACTCTCCCCATGATACCATCCCCCTGATCGCCAATTCTCACCATGATACCATCCCTCTAATCCCTAACTTTCCCCATGACACCATCCCTCTAATCCCCAACTCTCCCTATGATACCATCCCTCTAACCCCCAACTCTCCCCAAGATACTATCCCTCTAACCCCCAACTCTCCCCATGATACCATCCCTCTGATCCCCAATTCTCACCATGATACCATCCCTCTAATCCCTAACTCTCCCCATGATAGCATCCTTCTAATCCCTAACTCTCCCCATGATACCATCCCTCTAATCCCCCAACTCTCCCCATGATACCATCCCTCTAATCCCCCAACTCTCCCCATGATGCCATCCCTCTAATCCCCAACTCTCCCCATGATACCATCCCTCTAATCCCCCACCTCTCCCCATGATACCATCCCTCTAACCCCCAACTCTCCCCATGGTACCATCCCTCTAATCCCCAACTCTCCCCATGACACCATCCCTCTAATCCCCTAACTCTCCCCATGATACCATCCCTCTAATCCCCTAACTCTCCCCATGATACCATCCCTCTAACCCCCAACTCTCCCCATGATACCATCCCTCTAATCCCCAACTCTCCCCATGATACCATCCCTCTAATCCCCAACTCTCCCAATGATACCATCCCTATCATCCCTCTAATCCCCTAACTCTCCCCATGATACCATCCCTCTAATCCCCAACTCTCCCCATGATACCATCCCTCTAATCCCCTAACTCTCCCCATGATACCATCCCTCTAACCCCCTAGCTCTCACCATGATACCATCCCTCTAATCCATAACTCTCCCCATGATACCATCCCTCTAATCCCCTAACTCTCCCCATGATACCATCCCTCTAACCCCCTAACTCTCCCCATGATACCATCCCTCTAATCGCCAACTCTCCCCATGATACCATCCCTCTAATCGCCAACTCTCCCCATGATACCATCCCTCTAATCCCCTAATTCTCCCCATGATACCATCCCTCTAATTGCCAACTCTCCCCATGATACCATCCCTACCATCCCTCTAATCCACAACTCTCCCCATGATACCATCCCTACCATCCCTCTAATCCCCCTACTCTCCCGATGAAGAACATCCCCCTAATCCCCTAACTCTCCCGATGAAGTCAATCCTCTATTGCCCGAACACTCCTGTTGAAAAGCATCCCTCTAATCCCCCAACACTCCCATGAAAGACCATCCCGCTAATCCCCTGACTCTCCCCATGATACAATCCCTCTAATACCCTAACTATCCTCATGATACCATCCCTCTAACCCCCAACTCTCCCCATGATACCATCCCTCTAATCCCCTAACTCTCCCCATGATACCATCCCTCTAATCCCTAACTCTCCCCATGATACCATCCCTCTAACCCCCAACTCTCCCCATGATACCATCCCTCTAACCCCCAACTCTCCCCATGATACCATCCCTCTAACCCCCAACTCTCCCCATGATACCATCCCTCTAACCCCCAACTCTCCCCATGATACCATCCCTCTAATCCCCTAACTATCCCCATGATACCATCCCTCTAATCCCCAACTCTCCCCATGATACCATCCCTCTAACCCCCTAACTCTCCCCATGATACCATCCCTCTAATCCCCTAACTATCCCCATGATACCATCCCTCTAATCCCCAACTCTCCCCATGATACCATCCCTCTAACCCCTAACTCTCCCCATGATACCATCCTCTAATCCATAACTCTCCCCATGATACCATCCCTCTAATCCCCTAACTCTCCCCATGATACCATCCCTCTAACCCCCTAACTCTCCCCATGATACCATCCCTCTAATCGCCAACTCTCCCCATGATACCATCCCTCTAATCGCCAACTCTCCCCATGATACCATCCCTCTAATCCCCTAATTCTCCCCATGATACCATCCCTCTAATTGCCAACTCTCCCCATGATACCATCCCTACCATCCCTCTAATCCACAACTCTCCCCATGATACCATCCCTACCATCCCTCTAATCCCCCTACTCTCCCGATGAAGAACATCCCCCTAATCCCCTAACTCTCCCGATGAAGTCAATCCTCTATTGCCCGAACACTCCTGTTGAAAAGCATCCCTCTAATCCCCCAACACTCCCATGAAAGACCATCCCGCTAATCCCCTGACTCTCCCCATGATACAATCCCTCTAATACACTAACTATCCTCATGATACCATCCCTCTAACCCCCAACTCTCCCCATGATACCATCCCTCTAATCCCCTAACTCTCCCCATGATACCATCCCTCTAATCCCTAACTCTCCCCATGATACCATCCCTCTAACCCCCAACTCTCCCCATGATACCATCCCTCTAACCCCCAACTCTCCCCATGATACCATCCCTCTAACCCCCAACTCTCCCAATGATACCATCCCTCTAACCCCCAACTCTCCCCATGATACCATCCCTCTAATCCCCTAACTATCCCCATGATACCATCCCTCTAATCCCCAACTCTCCCCATGATACCATCCCTCTAACCCCCTAACTCTCCCCATGATACCATCCCTCTAATCCCCTAACTATCCCCATGATACCATCCCTCTAATCCCCAACTCTCCCCATGATACCATCCCTCTAACCCCTAACTCTCCCCATGATACCATCCCTCTAACCCCCAACTCTCCCCATGATACCATCCCACTAATCCACAACTCTCCCCATGATACCATCCCTCTAACCCCCAACTCTCCCCATGATACCATCCCTCTAACCCCCAACTCTCCCCATGATACCATCCCTCTAACCCCCAACTCTCCCAATGATACCATCCCTCTAACCCCCAACTCTCCCCATGATACCATCCCTCTAATCCCCTAACTATCCCCATGATACCATCCCTCTAATCCCCAACTCTCCCCATGATACCATCCCTCTAACCCCCTAACTCTCCCCATGATACCATCCCTCTAATCCCCTAACTATCCCCATGATACCATCCCTCTAATCCCCAACTCTCCCCATGATACCATCCCTCTAACCCCTAACTCTCCCCATGATACCATCCCTCTAACCCCCAACTCTCCCCATGATACCATCCCACTAATCCACAACTCTCCCCATGATACCATCCCTCTAATCCCCAACTCTCCCCATGATACCATCCCTCTAATCCCCCAACTCTCCCCATGATACCATCCCTCTAATCCCCTAACTATCCCCATGATACCATCCCTCTGATCCCCTAACTCTCCCCATGATACCATCCCTCTAATCCCCAACTCTCCCCATGATACCATCCGTCTAATCTCCTAACTCTCCCCATGGTACCATCCCTCTAATCCCCTAACTCTCCCCATGATACCATCCCTCTAATCCCCAACTCTCCCCATGATACCATCCCTCTAATCTCCTAACTCTCCCCATGGTACCATCCCTCTAATCCCCTAACTCTCCCCATGATACCATCCCTCTAACCCCCAACTCTCCCCATGATACCATACCTCTAACCCCCCAACTCTCCCCATGATACCATCCCTCTAACCCCCCAACTCTCCCCATGATACCATCCCTCTAATCCCAACTCTCCCCATGAAACCATCCCTCTAATCCCTAACTCTCCCCATGATACCATCCCTCTAATCCCCTAACTATCCCCATGATACCATCCCTCTAATCCCCAACTCTCCCCATGATACCATCCCTCTAATCCCTAACTCTCCCCATGATACCATCCCTCTAATCCCCTAACTATCCCCATGATACCATCCCTCTAATCCCCAACTCTCCCCATGATACCATCCCTCTAATCCCCAACTCTCCCCATGATGCCATCCCTCTAATCCCCTAACTCTCCCCATGATACCATCCCTCTAATCCCCAACTCTCCCCATGATACCATCCCTCTAATCCCCAACTCTCCCCATGATACCATCCCTCTAATCCCCAACTCTCCCCATGATACCATCCCTCTAATCCCCGGTGGGTGGCAGCCGGATGGGCGGGGTGTTTGAGGCCGGGGGGGGGGGGGGGGGGGGGGGGCGCTGTGGAGGGGGGATTCCGGGAACCCCAGTTGCTCGATCTGTTCCCCCCACCCTCCTCCAGCCCTGACAGGGCTCCCCCGAAGCCAGTACGGCCGGTGTTCTGCCCGGCAGCTTGCAGTCATTCCACGCCATTTCCTATCTCCTCTCTCGCTCAGCAGCCAGGTTCACGATTTCTGAAAGCACAGGTGAACCACGCCATGGGGAACTCGGCCATTGGAGGCAGTGAATCTCGGAGGCCCCGGAGAATAGGGTGTTAGTCCTGTTAATAATATGTCTACTGTAGTTTACCCTGCGCGGCAAACGACGCATTTATGCAATTTACGGAGGGGCCGGAGCATCTCGGTTTGGCGTCAAACGGGCGCCTACCCCAATTTTGGCATCGGAAGCTATTCTCCACCCAATTGTGTTTTGTGATTTCGGCGTCTGCAAGAAGAGAATCCCACCACATGTGTTGATGCCAACGGAGAATCCGTACACTTTCATGACAGAATAAACGTCGCCACACCTG
The DNA here is from genome assembly GCF_902713615.1 of Scyliorhinus canicula. Taxonomy (NCBI): domain Eukaryota; kingdom Metazoa; phylum Chordata; class Chondrichthyes; order Carcharhiniformes; family Scyliorhinidae; genus Scyliorhinus; species Scyliorhinus canicula. The sequence continues at coordinate 60,426,867 of NC_052157.1, forward strand.
CACCGATTCCGCTACTATTAATGGGGTGGAACCGGCGACATGTGGAACACAATCGATTCTAATGAGAAACTGTTCGGGATTCGCCAGGTCCATGGTTGGCACTCAGGAGGCTGACAAGCTTCAGCCGCACATAAACGATTCTCCCCCGACACACACCATCCCAGCCAACAAGATGGCTGCAAGGAGAGCAGCTCCACAGTTCACGGACGCGGAACTGGAGGCCCTCCTGGACGCAGTGGAGCAGCGGCAGATGACCTTGTACCCCGGCCCGGGAAGGAGGTTGCCAGCCGCTGTTCGACGTGCCTGGGCACAGGTGGCAGAGGTAATCAGCGCCGTGGGCAACATCGCCTGTACCGGCATGCAGAGCCGGAAGAAACTCCACAACCTCCTCTGGGCGGCCAGGGTAAGTGGGCAACACTGTGCCCCCTGGCACTAACCCCGCCACCCACACACCTGTAGCCCGCTGAGGTGGAGTGCGGCCATGAGTGAGGAAGTGAGACCCCGCTGAGTTGCGGTTCCCTGTGACACATGTGTCAATACTCCACCTTCACCCCACACCACCCCCACACCATCCACACCCTACACCACCCTCACCCCACAGCGGCCTCACCCTCCACCACCATCACACACCTCCCCCCCCCACCACGTCCACGTCCACCCCCATTCCGCCCCCCCACCCCCGGCCCGCGGTCTAACCATGCATTTTGTCTTGTGTCTCGCAGGACCTGCCGGAGATGGGGCGGCTCCATCTGGCGCTCCCCGCCACCAGCCGGTACCGCAGCTGAAGCCCCCCCCCCCTCCTGTGAGTCAAGCAGCGACAAGGAAGCCCGGGTCGGATGAAGACACTGACTTTCCGTCACAGCTGGCTCCAACACCCTCCACCATCCCAGAGACTGTCACCTTGGTTGGGCACTTTAGTGAAGAGGCTCATGGGACACTATCTGGTGCACACCACACATCGCATCCAGTACAGCGGGTGGAGGTAGGAGCATCCGAGGAGGTGGGCGGTCGGAGGCCGGCCTACTCCAGGGACTAGCTGCCGTCCAGAAGGATCTCGGGCTTCTAGAACATACAGTCCCAACGAGAGCGGAGATGCAGTCACAGAGCCAGGGACTAAATGAGGGGTTGTCGGTGAGCATGTTGAAGATATCTGCGAATACATTTGCCAGCTGGTCAGTTGTGGTGAATGTAATATATATATGTATATATGACAATTCACAGTCTTTGTAAGCGCAGTAGCGCTATCCTACCACTAGGGGGAGTAGCTCTGGGAGTACTCAGGAACTTGTACTGGGCTCCATCCTTGGCTCCGCCCACGGCTCCTCCCCCTAGTGCAGCTGTATAAATACTCTTGTCCAGAGTCAGCCTGAGTTCACTACGAGTTCATCAACGGGTAACAGGCTGGTTCTGAAGTAAGTCGATTAAAGCCTAGATTCATATCGGAAACACGTGTCTGGTGAATTGATGGTTCCATCAGTCAGCGCAGGCTCTGAGTCCGTTGGGGCCTGTCGCTTTCCACGGGTTCACGTTCAAGAAGGCAACTCTTACCTCTGAGGCAGTGATAGTGGGTTTGGGTGTGTCCAGGGCTGTTGGGGCGGGTGGCACTGTTGTGTTGGCAGACTGTTTAAAGCGGGCATAGTTCATCGGGGAGGGATTATCCATCCCCAGAGATTCTGCCTAGCCTTGCTTTGTAGCCTGTAATCTTGTGTAAGTCCTGCCACAGACGTCGTGGGTTTGTGTTGTTGGGTTAGCACACTGGGCTAAATCGCTGGCATTTAAAGCAGACCCAGGCAAGCCAGGAGTACAGTTCGATTCCCGTACCAGCCTCCCTGAACAGGCGCCGGAATGTGGCGACTAGGGGCTTTTCACAGTAACTTCATTGAAGCCTACTCGTGACAATAAGCGATTTTCATTTTTTTTCAGATAGTCCACCCCCTGTGCTCCATGGCCACGAGCATGCAGACCCTGGCAGAGACCAGAGTGAATCTCCAAGACTGGCAGTGCTAGGTGGTGGGGGAACCTCAGGGGGCAGCTCTGCTCGCACCCCCGTTCCATGGAGTAGCCCAGGGGCCATTGGGCACCCTAAGAGAGGAGGAGGTGATGAGGCCCTGTGGGAGGCCCATGCTCTCCCACCCACCCCCGCCCCGCTGAACATCCCCACCCCCGTCGCCCTAGGTATTTGATGGGACCATGCGATGGAATGGCCAGCTCGCATGCAGGGATCACCCAGGTGGAAGATGCTACTGTGGGCATGAGCCAGATGTTGTCATACAATGTGGAGCACCAGAGCCAGTCCCCTCCCTCTGCACCCCTCCTAGTCGGTGAACCTGGAAGCAATCAGAGCGTCCCGTGCGCGTTGGCCCTGGCGCACACAACGTGCGGCCTCACGTGGCTGCCTGGGCCCCATGTCCTGACCATGCTCACCTGCATTCTCCTCGGCGCACAAGACCTGGCCTACAACGTCCTCCCCCAGCAGATCGCCCCTCTGCTTTGAGATGTTGTGTGGACACAGCCGGCTGCCACAATGCGGGCGACTCTCTCAGCGTTATACTTGAGGGTTGCCCCAGTGTGGTCCAGGCACCTGAACCGCATCTTCAGCAGACCAAAGCACTGCTCGATCACACTCCTGGTTGCTGCATGGGCGTCAGTTTAGCTGGTCTCTGCATTGGTCTGTGGTCTCCAGAGGGGTGTCATCAGCTACGGCCGCAGCGGGTAACCCCGTCACCCAGGAGCCAACCCCTCAGCCAGGCGTTTGGCATCTCGATCATGTCAGGGATTGTCAAGTGTGTCCGGATCAAGGCATCGTGCACACTGCCCGAGTATCAAGCGCAGAGGTGTGAGATGCACAGCTGATGGTCACAGACCAGCTGAACGTTCATTGAGTGGAACCCCTTTTGGTTTCTATAGAGCGGCCTGTTATCCACAGGTGCCTGTAGGGCGACATGCATCCCATCGATCACCTCCTGGACCCAGGGCATCCCAGCGAAGGCAGCAAACCCCACTGCTCGGGCATCCTGGTAGGCTCGGTCCACATCAAAATGGATTTATTTTTTTTAAATATAATTTTTATTGGAATTTTTTACAGAAAATATAAAACATAACGACAAACAACGAAATACAACAAAATAACCCATAATAACCGTACCACCCCCAGACCGTATCGACGCATGTATCACATCCCCCCACCCCCCCAACCCCAATGAACAACAAAAGAACTTCAAAATAAATTTAAATTAAATAAACAAACATAGTCATCGTCCGCGTCCGCCCCCCCCCCCCCCCCACCTTTCCCCCCCCCCCCCCCCCCCCCGGGTTGCTGCTGCTACTGTCCCCGTACCCTATCGTTGAGCCAGAAAGTCGAGAAAAGGTTGCCACCGCCTAAAGAACCCTTGTACCGACCCTCTCAGGGCGAATTTGACCTTCTCTAGCTTAATGAAACCCGCCATGTCATTGATCCAGGTCTCCACGCTTGGGGGCCTCGCATCCTTCCATTGTAGCAAGATCCTTCGCCGGGCTACTAGGGATGCAAAGGCCAGCACACCGGCCTCTTTCGCCTCCTGCACTCCCGGCTCCACCCCAACCCCAAAAATCGCGAGTCCCCATCCTGGCTTGACCCTGGACCCCACCACCCTCGACACTGTCCTCGCCACCCCTTCCAGAATTCCTCCAGCGCCGGGCATGCCCAGAACATATGGGTATGGTTCGCTGGACTCCCCGAGCACCTGACACACCTGTCTTCACCCCCAAAGAACCTACTCATCCTTGTCCCAGTCATGTGGGCCCGGTGCAGCACCTTGAATTGGATGAGGCTAAGCCGCGCACACGAGGAGGAAGAATTAACCCTCTCCATCGGGGCATCAGCCCATGTCCCGTCTTCGATCTGTTCCCCCAGTTCCCCCTCCCAATTAGCTTTCAGCTCCTCTACTGACACCTCCTCCACCTCCTGCATAACCTTGTAGATATCAGATATCTTCTCCTCTCTGACCCAGACCCCCGAAAGCACCCTGTCGCTCACCCCCCTCGCGGGAAGCGAAGGGAATCCCTCCACCTGCCGCCTAGCAAATGCCTTTACCTGCAGATACCTGAACATGTTCCCCGGGGGGAGCCCAAATTTCTCCTCCAACTCCCCCAGGCTCACAAACCTCCCATCAATAAACAGGTCCCTCAGCTGTCTGATGCCCGCTCTGTACCAACCCTGAAATCCCCCATCAATGTTCCCGGGGACGAACCTATGGTTCCCCCTTAACGGAGCCTCCATCGAGCCCACCACTTCTCCCCTATGTCGCCTCCACTGCCCCCAAATCTCGAGGGTAGCCGCCATCACCGGACTCGTGGTATACCTCGTAGGAGGGAGCGGCCATGGCGCCGTTACCAGGGCCCCCAGGCTTGTATCTCCACAGGACGCCCTCTCCATCTGTTTCCATGCTGCCCCCTCCCCCTCCATTACCCACTTGCGCACCATCGACACATTGGCCGCCCAATAATACCCCGAGAGATTGGGTAACGCCAGCCCCCCCCCCCCATCTCTACCCCGCTCCAAGAAGACCCTCTTCACCCTCGGGGTCCCATGCGCCCAAACAAAGCTCATGATGCTGCTCGTAACCCTTCTAAAAAAGGCCCTAGGGATAAAGATGGGCAAACACTGAAAAAGGAACAAGAACCTCGGGAGAACCGTCATTTTGACGGACTGCACTCTACCCGCCAACGATAGCGGCACAATGTCCCACCTTTTAAATTCCTCTTCCATCTGCTCCACCAGCCTGGTAAAATTAAGCTTATGGACAGTCCCCCAACTCCTGGCCACCTGCACCCCCAGGTATCTGAAACTCTTCACTGCCCTCTTAAATGGGAGTCTCCCAATTCCCTCCTCCTGATCACCCGGGTGTACTACAAATACCTTACTCTTGCCTAAATTTAACTTATAGCCCGAGAAGCCCCCAAATTGGCTAACAGCTCCATCACCCCCGGCATTCCCCCTTCTGGATCCGCCACATACAACAGAAGTTCGTCCGCATACAGCGATACACGATGTTCCTCCCCACCCCGCACCAGACCCCTCCATCTCCCTGACTCCCTCAACGCCATAGCCAAAGGTTCAATCGCCAGTGCAAAGAGCAAGGGGGACAGGGGGCACCCCTGCCTGGTCCCACAGTAGAGCCTAAAGTACTCCGATCTCCTTCCATTTGTAACTACACTCGCCATCGGAGCCGCGTAGAGCAGCCTCACCCATTTGATGAATCTCTCCCCGAATCCGAACCGCTCCAGCACCTCCCACAGGCACCCGCACTCAACTCTATCAAACGCTTTCTCCGCATCCAGCGCCACCACTATCTCCGCCTCCCCCTCCACTGCCGGCATCATAATAACATTTAGCAATCTCCGCACATTCGTGTTGAGCTGCCGTCCCTTGACAAATACTGTCTGATCCTCATGTATCACCCCTGGCACACAGTCCTCTATCCTGGTGGCCAGGATCTTCCCCAGCAACTTAGCGTCAACATTGAGGAGCGAGATAGGCCTGTATGATCCACACTGCAAGGGGTCCTTATCCCGCTTTAGGATCAGAGAGATCAGTGCCCGCGACATCGTCGGGGGCAAAGCCCCCCCCCCCCCTCCCCCCCCCCCCCCCCCCCCCCCCCCCTCCTCCCATGCCTCATTGAAAGCTCGCATCAACAGGGGGCCCACCAGATCCGCATACTTTTTATAAAATTCCACCGGGAACCCGTCCGGCCCCGGCGCTTTACCTGACTGCATTTGTCCAATCCCCCTGACTAGCTCCTCCAACTCTATCGGCGCCCCCAGCCCCTCTACCAGCTCCTCTTGAACCCTTGGGAACCGTAGCCTGTTCATGAAGCTCTCCATCCCCCCTCTCCCCATCGGAGGTTCTGACCGGTACAGTTCCTCGTAGAAGTCCCTAAAGACCCCATTTACTTCTGTCCCCTTCTGCACTACATTCCCACCCCTATCCGTCACTCCACCAATTTCCCTAGCCGCATCTCGCCTGCGGAGCTGATGCGCCAACATCCTGCTCGCCTTCTCCCCATACTCATATACCGTGCCCTGCGACCTCCTCCACTGTGTCTCCGCCTTTCTGGTGGTCAACAAGTCAAATTTGGCCTGCAAACTGCGCCGTTCCCCCAGCAACCCCTCCTCCGGTGCCTCCGCGTATCTCCTGTCCACATCCAGGAGCTCTCCCACCAGTCTCTCCCTCTCCTTCCTCTCCCTCCTTTCCCTATGGGCCCGGATGGAGATCAGCTCTCCCCGGATCACTGCTTTCAGAGCCTCCCAGACCATCCCCACCCGGACCTCCCCCGTATCATTGGTATCAAGATACCCCTCAATACTTCCCCGGACCCTCCTACACACCTCCTCATCAGCCAGCAGCCCCACATCCAGGCGCCAGAGAGGGCGCTGGTCTCGCGCCTCCCCCATCTCCAGATCAACCCAATGCGGAGCATGTTCTGAAATTGCTATGGCCGAATACTCTGCATCCTGCACCTTCGGGATCAATCCCCTGCTCAGGATGAAAAAATCTATTCGGGAATAGACCCTATGGACATGGGAGAAAAAGGAATAATCCCGCGCTCTCGGCCTCCCAAACCACCAGGGATCCACCCCTCCCATCTGGTCCATAAACCCCCTCAGCACTTTGGCCGCCGCCGGTCTCCTACCTGTCCTTGAACTGGACCAGTCCAGTGGGGGATCCAGCACTGTGTTAAAGTCTCCCCCCATGATCAGGCCCCCTGCCTCCAGGTCCGGAATGCGGCCCAACAAGCGCCTCATGAAGCCAGCATCATCCCAATTCAGGGCATATACATTAACCAGCACCACCTTCTCTCCCTGCAGCCTACCCTTCACCATAATATATCTGCCCTCCTTGTCCGATACCACCTCAGCCGCCTCGAATGCCACCCTCTTCCCCACCAGGATCGCCACCCACCCCTTCCTCAGACGAACCTGGTCCGCCACCTTCAAGTGGGTCTCCTGGAGCATGGCCACGTCTGCCTTCAGCCCCTTCAGATGAGAAAATACCCTGGTTCTCTTAATCGGCCCATTCAGCCCCCTCACGTTCCAGGTAATCAGCCGAATCAGAGAGAAACCTGCCCCTCTCCCCCGCCGGCTAGCCATAGCCTATCGACTGTTCGCCCCAGGCCAGCTCGCCCCGCCTGACCCGTTCCCCATGGCGATAACGCCTCTCCTCTACCCCCCCGGCCCACGCCAGCTCCTTCCTGGCCATTCCAGCAGCAACCCGGTATCCCCCCCCCCCACACCCCCAGGCTAGGACCCCACCTAGCCGCGACGCACCCTCCATGGTACTTCCGTGAGTCAGCTGACTTCTGCTGACCCGGCAGCTCCTGCCAAAACCCATCTCCTCCCGGCATGGGGTCATCCCCCTCTTGCCACACCTCCTTGGCACCGCTTCAGCGTGGGAAAGAAAACCAGTAGAGGCCACGCCCCCACCTCCAGCTCCGCCCCCCCTGCCCCGCAGCGCGGACAACCAGAGGAAAGCCCGCGCTTTCACACTGCCACACCCCACCCTTCTGACACAGCTCCTCAAAATCCAGTTTCACCCCAACCCCCAGCCCCGTACAGAAGAAACCATATAGAGCACATGCCCCCAACGTTCCCCACATACCCCACACCCACACCCAACAGACAAACCCACCCGGAAACAGAGCAAAAAGAAAAGCAGCATAAAAAAAACACGTGTCAAAATTGAAGAACAGCAACAGCGAAAACAGCAACGGCCATAGTGTGTCCCCAGATCCTAGTTCGAGTCCAGTTTCTCCGCCTGTACAAAGGCCCACGCCTCCTCCGGGGACTCGAAGTAGTGGTGCCGGTCCTTATATGTCACCCACAGACGCGCAGGCTGCAGCATTCCAAATCTGACCTGCTTGGCATGCAGCACCGCCTTCGTCCGGTTGAACCTGGCCCTCCGCTTTGCCACCTCCGCACTCCAGTCCTGGTAGATTCGTACTACCGAATTCTCCCACTTGCTGCTCCTCTCTTTCTTGGCCCAGCGCAGCACACACTCCCGGTCACTAAATCGATGGAACCGCATCAGCACCGCCCGCGGGGGTTCATTTGCCTTAGGCCTCCTGGCCAGCACTCTGTGAGCTCCCTCAAGCTCCAGGGGCAAATGGAAGGACCCCGCTCCCATCAACGAGCTCAACATCGTGGTCACGTACCACGGGAGATCCGACCCCTCCAGCCCCTCCGTCAGGCCCAGGATCCTCAAATTCTTTCGCCTCGTGCGAACGTCCAGCTCCTCCAAGCGGTCTTGCCACTTTTTGTGAAGTGCCTCGTGCAACTCCACTTTCCCCACGAGGACCACGGCCTCCTCCTCCCGCTCAGCGGCCTGCTGCTGCAACTCCCGGATAGACACCTCCTGGGCCGCCTGAGCTCCAAGCAGCTTGTTGGTAGTCGCATTCAGTGAGTCCAGCAACTCAGCCTTCAGCTCCGCAAAACAGCGCAGAAGAGCAGCTTGCTGCTCCTGCGCCCACTTCCACCAGTCCTCAGGTGTTCCGCCGGCCGCCATTTTGTCCTTCTTCCCCCGCTTTTCTTGTGGAGCTGCTGCAGCCTTTTCCTTTGCCCCACCCCGGGTGAGCACCATAAATTATGGGGAATACTGCTCTAGACACCTTCCCCCACCGGGATTCGTCGAGACAGCGCCGTTTGGGGCCCTCAAATTGGCCCAAAAGTCCTTAAGTAGCGAGAGCTGCGGTGCGGCTTAGCCGCAACTGCAAAGCCGGTTTTCTGACCGCTCCACTCCTAGTCCAGGCAATCCACCAGTGGAGAATCTGAGAAGGAGTGTTCCCACACGGGGAAAATTCCAAACAGCACCACTACGAGCCCTTAAAAGAGCCCCAAAGTCCAAAAATAGTGGGAGCCACTGAACGTGCGGCTTAGCTCTGCATCACCGCTACCGGAAGTCCGTCTCCGCTTCTTCAATGGCCTTGGTGAGATCTTTTCACAGTTCTTCCCTCTGCTGCTAGAATTCAGCTTTCATAAAGGCCCTCAGGTCAGCTTGAGACCTATAAGCTGGCCTTTCCCCCGCTAGCATGCTTGCAGAGGCTTTTGTTTGTTGCTGTTCAGACAAATCTTGCACTGTTTCTGAGGGTCTGATAACCAAGAAACATCCTATTCCTGGGGGAAAATACTCCTTGAACATTCACCCACACCTTTTCATCGAAATTCCAACCCGTGCTGCCCAAAAAAGAGCTCTTTTCTGCAACCTTAGGCAGGAGCTGCCTCTGTGTGCTCACTCACTTCATGATGCACACCGGAAGTCCCCCTCAAAATGGATTTATTGATCCACATGAGCATATAGGGCCTCCGTGATGGCATGGATGCACCTGTGCACCGAGGTTTGTGAGACCCTGGACAGGTTCCACTCAGCGCCTGGAAGGACCCCGTGGTGTAGAAGTTCAGAGCGAGCATTACCTTGACGGTCACCGGGAGCGGGTGTCCTCCCCCGTACACCCGCAGTGTCGAGAAGTGCCATCCTCTGGCAGATGTGTCACGCTATCTGTCTGCTCAGCCGGAGCCTTCGATGCCATGCCAAGTCCGGCAGGTGCTCGAATGTCAGGTGCTACTGGTACACACAAGGTCCCCTGTGGCACCTCCTTGTCACCTCCTGTTCCTCGGCCTGTCGGTGGCTGGCTCTCCTGCCTGGGCGGCTGCCACCTGCCCCTCAAAGGCACGCTCGGCTGCTGCAGCTTCCACCTCCTCTTCGAGCGGCCCCCGCTCATACGGCCGCAGGGCATCCCGGAAAGCTGCGGCAACCACCAGGGCGGCAACCATTGCTGGTCGAAGTCCAAAATCCATTGTCTGCAGGGGGTGAAAGGCCAACATGTTAACATGGTGCGTAGCCCCAAGTCCAACCAGATTCAATGGGCTACACGGTGGCCCCGGTTGGCACTGTGGGATCCGCCCCCGCAACTCCCTCCCCCACCCCCATCCCTCACCCCTGCCCTGTCGGTGGCTGGCACCCAGGGGGCCCATCACTGATGCCAGGGGTACCATTGGTTGGCACTGGCCTCGTTCAGGGCTGTCGTAGGTGTTGCCCTGGGTGGTCTGCCAGTGGGTGATTGCCGGTTGGGCGGGGAGTTTGGGGTGGGGGCGCGGTGTGGCTGGGGGCTGGAGTGTCACTGTGCAAGACCATAAGCCAAGATGGGTAGTCAGTGGGTGCGCAGCAAGATGGCTGTCATAATGGAGGACCGTGGTTGGACACTGCCCGGTCCCGTGGAGGGGTCACCCCGGCCACTCGGCCTGTTCCCACCCCCCTCCCCAGCCCCCCATTTCCCGGTCCTGGCAAGCCCCCCCCCCCCCCACCCCAGCCAACACGGCCAGTGTCCAGCCCAGCAGCCCGCAGCCACTCCTCTCCGTGTCCTACCTCCTCCCTCTCTCTCAGCAGCCACCTTTTAAAAGCACACGTGGACCGCACCGTCAGCAACTCGGGCCATTGGAGGCGGAGAATCAAATGGTGTTTAAACTACGTGCGCATTGCGTCATATTGATGCCGTTTTTTAAGTGAGGGAGAATTGCGATTTGGAGTCAAATCAACGACTGCCGCAATTTTAGCATCAGAAGCTATTCTCCGCCCATTCGCTGTCCCCGATTTCAGCGTCGGCCAACGGAGAATCCCACCTCGTCCCTCTAATCCCCTGACCCTCCCATGTAAAAACATTCCTCTAAACCCCTAACCATCTCATCAAAGACCATCTCTCTAATCCCAATTTCTCCCATCGAAGACCATCTCTTACGTCCCTGAATCCTCCCATCGAAGACCATCCCTCTAATCTGCTAACTCTCCCATCGAAAAGCAATCCTCTAATCCGCTAACTCTCCCATCGAAGGCCATTCCTCTAATTACCTAACCCCCCCATCAAAGACCATTCCTCGAACTCTCAGATCAAAGATAATTCCTCTCGTCCCCTGACCCTCTCATCATGGTCCATCCCTTGGATCCCATAACACTCCCATCGAAGAGCATCCACCATGTACCCAAACACGCGTATTGCAACTGTTATGGGCCAGGGTTTAGAGAATCCCAAAGTGTATCATGGAGTTCACCTGACTCACAACTTTCAATAGATTGTGGTTATGGGGAGCAATGGGCCCACTCTACAGGTGTGGTACAGCAGAAATCAAAAAGTATTTTTTAAAGCAAAACAATGTTTATTCTCTGTACTCAAGTGAGCCTTTTTAAAACATTCAGTGAACATATTAGCAACCATCAATTCAAATACAACCCCCAAAGAATACAACACTAAGTAATCCTTAAGCTGTCCTTTTAGTTTAGTTTTCAGAGCTGGATAAGCACGGTAGCACAGTGGTTAGCACAATTGCTTCACAGCTCCAGGGTCCCAGGTTCAATTCCCTGCTGGGTCACTGTGCGGAGTCTGCACGTTTTCCCCTTGTCTGCATGGGTCTTCTCTGGGTGCTCCGGTTTCCTCCCACAGTCCAAAGATGTGCAGGTTAGGTGCATTGGCCATGATAAATTGCCCTCAGTGTCCAAAATACGTTATGAGGGGTTATTGGGTTCGGGGGATAGGGTTGAAGTGAGGACGTAAGTGGGCCGGTGCAGACCCGATGGGCTGAATGGCCTCCTTCTGGACTGTATGTTCTAAATTCTAATCCTCTGATTATACACTGATCAAAGATCATCCCTCTAATCCCCTGACCCTCTCATCCAAGACTATCGCTCTAATCTAATAACTCTCACAGAGGAATGACCATCCCTCCATTCCCCAACTCTCCCAACAACCATCCCTCTAAACCCCACCTCTCCCCATAAAGACCATCCCTCTAATCCAATCACTCTACCAGCATGCCATCTGCAACAACCACAGGTTCGTGCCGGCACTCACAGACGCCTCCTTTAAAAGGTGGAGGCAGGACGGTGGACACTGACAGGGAAATGTACACCAGCGGTAAGGTCACAGCACTGGATGAACTGTCGGAAAGATTTCAACTGACAGGGGGCAACAGATTCAGGTACCTGCAGCTCAAAAACATCTTACGTAAAGAAACAAGGACATACCCACGACCGACTCAACAGTCACTACTGAAAGAACTATTGGACGCAGACATTTTAGGCAGAGGGAACTGTAATGACATTTACGGACGACTGATAGAGAGGGCTGATGCCAAACTGGACGCAACAAGGGAGAAGTGGGATGAGGTCTTGGGGCTCGAAATAGGGTGGGGACTCTGGAGCGAAGCATTGCACAGAGTCAACTCCACCTCCACATGTGCAAGGCTCAACCCAACGCAACTAAAAGTGGTACATAGAGCCCACTTGGCCAGAACCCGAATGAGTAGGTTCTTCCTGGAGGTGGAGGATAGATGTGAATGCCCACATCTTCTGGTCTTGCCCCAGACTTGCTGGGTGCTGGACAACCTTCTTCGAGGCAATGTCCAAAATGGGTGGGGATGAGGGTGGAGCTATGCCTGAACGTTACAGTCTTCGGGAGATATCTTCATGGGGAGGAAGACGGATGCTCTTGCCTTTTCCTCCCTGATCGCCCGCCGTAGAATCCTGCTTGGCTGGCGGTCAGCAGCACTACCTAAAGCTGCAGACTGGCTGGTCTGACCTATCGGAATTTCTCCAAATGGAGAAAATCAAATTTGCCATCTGTGGGTCTGAAGATGGCTTCCTCAAAACATGGGAGCCATTCAGCCGACTGTTCCGGGACCTGTTTGTGGCCAACAACTAGGTAGCCAGGGATAAAGAGAAAGTAGCCAAGGGGGAGGGCCCAGGGAAACAAGAAAGCGCAACCAAACCTAGCAGGAGAGCCAGGAGCCGTTTGGGGGTGGGGGTGGAGGTGGGGGGGTGGGTGGGGGGGGGGGGGGTGGCAGGGTGGGCAGGAGGGAGAAAAGAGAGGGGAACATAGGTGAATGAGGAGACACAGGGGACCACAATGGCCACAGCAAACGCGGCAAGGAGGAAAAAAACAAAAGAGCGAAAAGAAGAAGCAATGGAATAAACCCATGCAAAAACCGGCCGTAGTGTAAATGACATTAGGGGCACCGCCCAGGTTCCCCTCCCCCCTTGCAAAATTCTTATAATTTTGTGAGTAATTATATTGTGCTATGTATACCAAAAAAAACAATAAAAACATTTTTAAAAAACTCTACCAGCATAGACCATCCCTCGAATTCCACCACCCTCTCATCAAAGAGCATCCCCTAATCCCCTGATCCTCTCATTGAAGAGCATCCCCTAATCCCATGACACTCATATCATCCCACTAACCCCTTACTCTCCTGTTTAAAATCATCAATCAAATCCCCTAGCTCTCTGGTCAAAAACCATCCCTCTATTCTTCTGCTTCTACCAGCAAAGACTATCCCCCTTATCCCCAAACTCACCGATGGAAGACCATCCCTCCAATCCCCTAACTCTCCCCTCGACGACCATCCCTCAAATCCTCAAACCTGTCTTCGAAGAGCATCCCTCTAATTCCCTTAAACTCGTCGCGAAGACCATCCCTCAAATCCCCTAAAAAACGCATCAAAGACCATTCTCTGATGGTGGGGGGTGGATGTAATGCGACATGAATCCAAGATCCCTGTTGAGGTCGCACTCATGAGTGCGGAACTTAGCTATAAGTTTTTGCTCGGCAATTCTGCGTTGTCGCGTGTCCTGAAGACCGCCTTGGAGAACGCTTACCCGGAGATCAAAGGCTGAATGCCCTTGACTGCTGAAGTGTTCCCCGACTGGAAAGGAACATTCCTGCCTGGTGATTGTCGCACGATTGTCCCCACCATCAGGCCAGGACTTGCAAAATCCTACCAACTGTTCGGGCTTGAGACAATTTACAACTCTTTAACCTGTGATTATCCCTCTCCCTGGATCTGTAATGATTTGATTACCTGCAAATGCCTGCATTCCAAGCATTGTCCAGCATCTCTGACTTTGTCTATATTAATATTTCTGGAACATACCTCGCCATTCACCTGAGGAAGGAGCCGTGCTCCGAAAGCTCGTGTTTGAATCAAACCTGTTGGACTTTAACCTGGTGTTGTAAGTCTTCTTACTGTGCTCACCCCAGTCCAACGCCGGCATCTCCACATCATTTAACTAAGGGGAACAGATGCAGATGGAACAAGGCTGAATTCTTTGGGTGAAGTCTTTAAGTTATACTTTTGGCTGAAGACTTTGGGTTAAGACTCTGGGTGAAGACTTCGGGTGAAGACTTTGGGTGAAGTCTTTGGATGAAGTCTTTCCATTCAGCATCTGTTCCCCTTAGTTAAATAGTCAGTCTCAAGGAGACACAAGTTCAAGATAAGGGGCAGGAAAACCTTTTTTTACCTAGAGGGCCGTGATGGTGTGGAACGCACTGCCTGGAAGGGTGGTAGAGGAGGGTTGCCTCACATCTTTTAAAAAGTACCAGGATGAGCACTTGGCTGGGACGTCATCAAATTCAAGGCTATGGACCAGGTGCTGGGAAATGGGATTAGGTAGGTCAGGTGTTTTTCATGTGTCGGTGCACACGTGATGGGCCAAGGGGCCACTTCTGCACTGTATTAGTCTGTGATTCTGGTTACTCTGGGTGCAGTCTAACTGGGGGGCTTTGTATGGTCAAAGCTTAAACCTCGTGCCCTCTAGATGCCAATTTTAGTTATGACCACTAACACTCCTTTCGCTATTCCAATTATCTTTCTATTTGACTATTAACTCACTGCTATTTAGGAATAGCTTTTTAAAAATTCATTTACGGGATGTGGGCTTCGCTGGTTAGGCCAGTATTTATTGCCCATCCCTGGTTGCTCTTCAGAAGGTGGTGATGAACTACCTTCTTGAACCGCTGCAGTCCCTGAGGTGTAGTTACACCCACTGTGCTGTTAGGGAGGGAGTTCCAGTATACTGACCATGTAACAGTGAAGGAATGGCCGATATATTTCCAAGGCAGGGTGGTGAGAGACTTGGAGGGGAACCTTCAGGTGGTGGGGTTCCCAGATATCTGCTGCTCTTTTCCTTCTAGATGGTAGAGGTTATAGGTTTGGAAGGTGCTGTCTAAGGAACATTAGCGAGTTCCTGCAGTCCATCTTGTAGATGGTACACGTGGTTGCCACTGTTTGGGAGGGGTGTTGGTGGAATTTAAACTTATATCCTCAAGCATTAGCCTGGGCCTCTAGATTAATAGTTCATTGATAATACCAATGAGCCACCGATTTTTTAAAAAATCACTTACGGTACGTGCGCGCCACCAGCGAGACCAGCATTTAGTTTGTGGAATGGGTAGCAATCAAGTGGGCTGCTTTGTCCTGGATGGTGTTGAGCTTCTTGAGTATTGTTGGAGCTGTACTCATCCAGGCAAGTTGAGAGTATTCCATTACCTTCGTGACTTGTGCCTTGCAGTTGGTGGATAGGCTTTGGGGGGTCAGGTGAGTACTTGCTGTAGGATTCCCAGCCTCTGACCTGCTTTTGTAGCCACAGTATTTATATGGCTAGGTCCAGTTCAATTTCTGATCAATGGTAATCCCAGGTTGTTGATAGTGCAGGATTTAGCGATGGTAATGTCATTTAATGTTAAGGGGCGATGGCTAGATACATCTGGAGTTCTACAACTGCGGTGAGTAACTCACCTCCTGACTCCCCAAAGCCTGTCCACCATGTACAAGGCACAATTCAGGAGTGAGATGGAATACTCTCCATTTGACTGGATGAGTGCAACTCCAACAATACTGAAAACTCTCGATTCCATTCAGGACAAAGGTGCCCCACTTGATTGGCATCCACAATCATTCACTCTCTCAACCCCCAACGCATAGTATCAGCCATGTGTACCATCCAAGATGCACTGCAGAAACTCAGCAAGGCTCCTTAGACAGTGTCTTCCAAATCCACTGCCACTACTGTCTAGGTAGATGTTCCCCTCCAAGTCACTCACCATTCTAACTTAGAAATATATCGGCCATTCCTTCACTGTCACGAGGTTAATATCCTGGAACTCCCTCCCTAACAGCACTGTGGATGTACCTACACCACATGGACCACAGTGGTTCAATAACACAGCTCGTCAACACCTTTTCAAGGGCAACTAGTGATGGTGAATAAATGCTGATCTCACTGGTTATGCCCATGTCCCATAAATTATTTTATTTTTAAAGGCTGGTGACTCAGTGGGATTAATGCTGGACTAGTAATGCAGAAGCCCAGGCTTCTTGGGGGATACAAACTTGGGGGATACAAGTTCAAATCCCACCAAGACCAGTGTGTGGAATTTTCAAAAAGGTCTGAAACTGAGAACTAGTCTCAATAATGGTGAGCACAAAACTATTTTCGATTGTCATTAGAGAAGGAAATCTGCCGTCCTTACCTGGTCTGACCTACATGTGACTTCAGATCCACAGTATTACAGTCAAATCTTAACTGCCCTTGGAAATGGCCGAGCGAGACATTCAGTTCAAGTGGTATTTAGGGCTGGGCAACAAACCTTAACCTGGCCAGTGTCCTAGGTATGTATATCCCATGAAAGAATAAATTGAATGACACTATATCACTTAGGATCTTCACTGTGACTAGTTTTTCAACATTTGAAAAATACACCCAGAGAATCATTATTTTGAACATGGGAAAAATAAATAAAATACAACACCATGCAATACATAAATAAAATAAACACCATGGGTATAATAGGATTGAAAAAGGAGTATGAAGGAACGTACACTTATAAATCCTGTTCCTTTTTGACAAATACAATTCAAGCACTCAATAATTTTCTGGTTCCCAGAGACATATTCTCTCATTTTTGTGTTCCTATGACCCTAACAATACTTCCATAAATCACATAAACAAAACCACATTCTAAAATTAGCTTTATATAGAGTAAGA
Source organism: Scyliorhinus canicula (assembly GCF_902713615.1). Taxonomy (NCBI): domain Eukaryota; kingdom Metazoa; phylum Chordata; class Chondrichthyes; order Carcharhiniformes; family Scyliorhinidae; genus Scyliorhinus; species Scyliorhinus canicula. Next base: position 60,443,713 of record NC_052157.1, read on the forward strand.
ATACAATCCTTGTATAATTTTTAAAATCTGCGGGTAAATTTTCATCCAAAGCATTCCAAAGTCGCTATCCAATGTATGTCCCCAAATGTCTTCACCCAAATGTCTTCACCCAAATATCTTCATCCAAATATCTTCACCCAAATATCTTCACCCAAAGTCTTCACCCAAAGTCTTCACCCGAAGTCTTCATCCAATGTCTTCACCAAATGGCTTCACCCGAAAACTTCAACCAGTCTTTCCAGAAGTCTACACCCAGAGACTTAACCCAAAGGCTTCATTCAAAGTCTTCATCCAAAGTCTCCATCCAAATTCTCTATCCAAAGTCTTCATCTAAAGCCTCCATCCAAAGTCTACACCAAAAATTTCATCCAAAGTCTACACCCAAAGAACTCATCCAAAAACCTTATCCAAAGTCTTCAGCAAACATGTAACTTAAAGACTTCAACCAAAGACTTCACACAAAGACTTCATCCAAAGACTTCATCCAAACTTTAACTAACATTTTCATCCAAAGTCCTCGTGCAAAGGCCTCAACGAACAACATCACCCAGAGTCTTCACCCAAAGCCCCGAGCCAAATACCTCATCCACAGTCTTCACCCAATGACTTCATCCAAAGATTTCACCCAAAGTCTTGACCCAAAGTCTTCACCCAGAGTCTTAACCCAAAGTCTTCAGCCAAAAATATAACTTAAAGACTTCACCCAAAGACTTCAGCCAAAGATTTCAAAGACCTCCCCCAAAAACCCCACCCAGAGACCTCACCTAAACACCTCATCCAAAGACCTCACCCAAAGACCTCATCCAAAGACTACATCCAAAGACTGCATCCAAAGTCTTCACTCAAAGTCTGCACCCAAAGTCCTCATTTAAGATCATCATCCAAAGACTACACAAGAAGTTTTCATCCAAAGACTTCACCCAAAGAATTGATCCAAATACTTAATCTAAACACTTCAATCAAACTCTTCATCAAAGGTCTAGACAAAATCTTCACCCAAGTTCATCATCTAAAGACTTTACCCAAGGATTTTACCCAAACACTTCACCCAAAGTCTTCACCCAAAATTGGCACTGTCTTCACCCAAAGCCTTCATCCAAAATCTTCATCCAAATTCTTCACTAAAAGTATTCAGCAAAAATGTAACCCAACGACTTAGCCAAATGTCTTCATCCAAAGACCTCACCAAAAAACTTCACCCATAGACTTCATCCACAGACTCCATCCAAAGAATCCACCCAAATACTTCATTCAAACACTTCACCCAGTTTTCACCCAAAGACTTCACCCAAAGTCTTCATCCAAACTTTTCACCCGAAGACTTCACCCAAAGTCTACACCAAAAGTCTTCATCCAAAGTCTTCAAACAAAGTTTTCACCAAAACACATAACACAAAGACTTCACTAAATGTCTTCATCCAAAGACTTCATACAATGAGCTCACTTGAACACGGAGATGAGGAGTTTCCTCTTTCAAATGGTGGTCAGTCTATGGAATTCTCTGCCTCAGAGAACAGTGGAGGCTGCGGCTCATTGAATATTCAAGGCTGAGTTTGACATTTGATCCAGAAAAAAGTCAAGAGGGACAGGCAGGAAAGTGGAGTTTAAGGCCACACTATGAATACCATAAGACTTTTGGGGTGTTGCTCATTGTGTTCTCTCTTTAATTGGCTCTGTTTATGGCAGTTAATATGGTCGCCGTCCTTAATTCTAATTACGTTTGCTCAAGAGTCGCCAGGTATCTTTCGATGCCGCCACAAGGTTCAAAACCGAATACTGGTCAAAGACTCGATACACCAGTTATTAAATTCGAAATGAATGCTCATTTATTTACACACACAGTCAAATATACTCATGCACAAACTCTACCAACTAAACTATCACTACTACTAAAGCCTATACTTAACTTCGGGTGCCCACTCAGTCAGAGGAACAATGGCCGTTGTTCGGATCTGAGGGTGCTGGGGTGGAACTGGTACGGAATAGTAGCTAGGAGCGTCTGTCTCGTAGCGTGCGTTGACTTTGGACTTACTTGTTCTGGTGCAGCTGCTAGGCAGGTCTCTCCTCACTGAGAGCCAAGTCCAAGAGAGCGATTCTCTCTCGGGGTTTCTTCTTATACCCAAAAGGGGTTTCACGCGCTTTTGGGCGGGCCTTGAACTTGGCCCCAATTAGCGGGCTGGTTTAGCTCACTGAGGTAAATCGCTGGCTTTTAAAGCAGACCAAGCAGGCCAGCACCACGGTTCGATTCCCGTACCAGCCTCCCCGGACAGGCGCCGGAATGTGGCGACTAGGGGCTTTTCACAGTAACTTCATTGAAGCCTACTCGTGACTATAAGCGATTTTCATTTCAAAGGGGCTGTTTAGCTCACAGGGCTAATCGCTGGCTTTGAAAGCAGACCAAAGCAAGCCAGCAGCACGGTTTGATTCCCGTAACAGCCGCCCCGAACAGGCGCCGGAATGTGGCGACTAGGGGCTTTTCACAGTAACTTCATTTGAAGCCTACTCGTGACAATAAGCGATTTTCATTTCATTAATTGGACCACACCTTGATCATTCCTATCGATTTCCTCCAATAAAGGGGTGGGTGCCCTGATTGCTGGGCGTGTCCTAGGTGGCCGTCTGCCTGCTTTGTTCTAGTCTCCTCTGGCGCCGGGGTGTCTGCCTTGGTATTGTTTACTTAAATGTTATTCTTTTGTCCCCGGAGATGGCTCATTAGTATGCTAATTGATTTGCAGTATCGGTCTTGTCTGGGAGCTATGGCTCCAATCAACAGACAAACCTTGCACCTGCTTACTTTCTCAGCATTGTCCATTTTCCCTGCATTCTTGCAAAGTGTCCATTTTGTAATCAGGATGTGGCCATCCCAGATGGCTACAGGGGCAGCACGGTAGCACAAGGGGGCAGCACGGTAGCACAAGTGGATAGCACTGTGGCTTCACGGCGCCAGGGTCCCAGGTAGATTCCTTGCTGGGTCACTGTCTGTGTGGAGTCTTCACGTTCTCCCCGTGTGTGCGTAGGTTTCCTTCGGGTACTCCGGTTTCCTCCCACAGTCCAAAGATGTGCGGGCTAGGTGGATCGATCATGCTAAAATTGCCCTGAGTGTCCAAAAAGGTTAGGAGGGGTTATTGGGTTACGGGGATAGGGTGGAAGTGAGGGCTTAAGTGGGTCGGTGCAGACTCGATGGGCCGAATGGCCTCCTTCTGCACTGTATGTTCTATGCCTATGTAGGAGTAGAAGTAGGCCATTCAGCCTATTGAATCCTTTCCGCCATTCACTGATATGTGCAGAAGGAGGCCATTCAGCCCATCAAGTCTGCACCGGCTCCTGGAAAGAGCACGCTACCCAAGGTCAACACCTCCACCCTATCCCCATAACCCAGTAACCCCACCCAATACTTAGGGTAATTTTGGACATGAAGGGCAATTTATCATGGCCAATCCACCTAACCTGCACATCTTTGGACTGTGGGAGGAAACCGGAGCACCCGGAGGAAACCCACGCGAGGGAGTGGTATGTGAGAGCTGAGTTGCTCAGGCAGCTGATGACACGGCCGCCTATGGTGAATCGATGTGATTCAGGGGAGATGGACAAGGGACTGGAATTGGAGGAGCGCAGAGATTCATCCGAAATGTTCAGATAAACATAAGACTCCTTCAGTTCATGGAAACTTGGAAGCCCTGTCAGTAAACAGAAAAGTAACAATGATTATTGCAGCCCCTCCCCAACCAGCACTCCATTAGTGGATTAGACAGGTTGCGGCAGATTGGAAATGCACGGAAGATTCTAGAAAGAGAGGCACAAATCGATCAAATTTAATAGAGGACTTGTTATGATCGATGCAGGTGTAAATTGTCAGGATATTGAATGCGGCAATCTTCTATTTTTAAACCAATCCATAATCCTAATGGCTGCAGACTCGGATCGAGGGCAGTACATTGTTGTAAAGGAATTTAAATATGGTTAAAAGCCTTCGGAACACGCTCAATGCTGGAGAAATGAATCACTCACCGGCAGAGCTGACGAGCTGCAATAGTCACTTTATTAATTAATATTTCTGGCTGCCATAGGGCCCAACTTCCACAACCCCTCCCCCGCCTGACTCATCCACCCACACCACCCCCTCTCACTGGGATGTGCATCATGGGGAGCTGATGAGCTACGCAGGAAACTGATTCCCCAACACAGGAGAATTCCTGAGCAGCCTCATGACCAGGATTCTCCAGTTTTGCCAGTAGCGGGCATTGTCCTGGGTAAGACACTCGGAAAATCTGGCGCAATTTCTCATCCGGAAGACAGGACCACCAAAGTTGCAGCACTCCCTCATTACTGACCCTCCAACAGTGCTGCACTCCCTCATTACTGACCCTCCAACAGTGCTGCACTCCCTCATTACTGACCCTCTGACAGTGCTGCACTCCCTCAGTACTGACCCTCTGACAGTGCAGCACTCCCTCAGTACTGACCCTCTGACAGGGCAGAGCTCCCAAAGTACTGACACTCTGACAGTGCAGCACTCCCTCAGTACTGACCCTCTGACAGTGCTGCACTCCCTCAGTACTGATCCTCCAGCAGTGCTGCACTCCCTCAGTACAGACCCTCTGACAGTGCAGCACTCCCTCAGTACTGATCCTCCAACAGTGCTGCACTCCCACAGTACTGACCCACTGGCTGTGCAGCACTCCCTCATTACTGACCCTCCAACAGTGCTGCACTCCCTCATTACTGACCCTCCAACAGTGCTGCACTCCCTCATTACTGACCCTCTGACAGTGCTGCACTCCCTCAGTACTGACCCTCTGACAGTGCAGCACTCCCTCATTACTGACCCTCCAACAGTGCTGCACTCCCTCATTACTGACCCTCCAACAGTGCTGCACTCCCTCATTACTGACCCTCTGACAGTGCAGCACTCCCTCAGTACTGATCCTCCAACAGTGCTGCACTCCCACAGTACTGACCCACTGGCTGTGCAGCACTCCCTCATTACTGACCCTCCAACAGTGCTGCACTCCCTCATTACTGACCCTCCAACAGTGCTGCACTCCCTCATTACTGACCCTCTGACAGTGCTGCACTCCCTCAGTACTGACCCTCTGACAGTGCAGCACTCCCTCAGTACTGACCCTCTGACAGGGCAGCACTCCCTCAGTACTGACCCTCTGACAGTGCAGCACTCCCTCAGTACTGACCCTCTGACAGTGCTGCACTCCCTCAGTACTGATCCTCCAACAGTGCTGCACTCCCTCAGTACAGACCCTCTGACAGTGCAGCACTCCCTCAGTACTGATCCTCCAACAGTGCTGCACTCTCACAGTACTGACCCACTGGCTGTGCAGCACTCCCTCAGTACTGACCCTCTGACAGTGCAGCACTCCCTCAGTACTGACCCTCTGACAGTGCAGCACTCCCTCAGTACTGACCCTCTGACAGTGCAGCACTCCCTCAGTACTGACCCTCCAACAGTACTGCACTCCCTCCGCATTGACCCTGTGACAGTGCAACACTCCCTCAGTACTGACACTCCAACAGTGCTGCACTCCCTCCGCATTGACCCTCTGACAGTGCAGCACTCCTTCAGTACTGACCCTCCGACAGTGCTGCACTCCCTCAGTACTGACCCTCTGACAGGGCAGCACTCCCTCAGTACTGACCATCTGACAGTGCAGCTCTCTCTCCGTACTGACCCTGTGACAGGGCAGCACTCCCTCAGTACTGAACCCCTGACAGTGCAGCACTCCCTCAGTACTGACACTCTGACAGTGCTGCACTCCCTCAGTACTGACCCTCCGACAGTGCAGCACTCCCTCAGTACTGATCCTCTGACAATGCAGCGCTCCCTCAGTACTGACCCTCTGACAGTGCAGCACTCCCTCAGTACTGATCCTCTGACAATGCAGCGCTCCCTCAGTACTGACCCTCTGACAGTGCAGCACTCCCTCAGTACTGACCCTCTGACAGTGCAGCGCTCCCTCAGTACTGACCCTCTGACAGTGTGGCACTCCCTCAGTACTGACCCTCTGACAATGCAGCACTCCCTCAGTACTGACCCTCTGACAGTGCAGCACTCCCTCAGTACTGACCCTCTGACAGTGCAGCACTCCCTCAGTACTGGCCCTCTGACAGTGCAGCATTCCCTCAGTACTGACCCTCTGACAGTGCAGCACTCCCTCAGTACTGACCCCCTGACAGTGCAGCACTCCCTCAGTACTGACCCTCTGACAATGCAGCACTCCCTCAGTACTGACCCTCTGACAATGCAGCACTCCCTCAGTACTGACCCTCTGACAGTGCAGCACTCCCTCAGTACTGACCCTCTGACAGTGCGGCACTCCCTCGGTACTGGCCCTCTGACAGTGTGGCACACCCTCAGTACTGACCCTCTGACAGTGCAGCACTCCCTCAGTACTGACCCCCTGACAGTGCAGCACTCCCTCAGTACTGACCCTCTGACAATGCAGCACTCCCTCAGTACTGACCGCTTGACAGTGCTGCACTCCCTCAGTACTGACCCTCTGACAGTGCAGCACTCCCACAGTACTGACCCTCTGACAGTGCAGCACTCCCTCAGTACTGACCCTCCAACAGTACTGCACTCCCTCCGCATTGACCCTATGACAGTGCAACACTCCCTCAGTACTGACACTCCAACAGTGCTGCACTCCCTCCGCATTGACCCTCTGACAGTGCAGCACTCCTTCAGTACTGACCCTCCGACAGGGCAGCACTCCCTCAGTACTGACCATCTGACAGTGCAGCTCTCTCTCCGTACTGACCCTGTGACAGGGCAGCACTCCCTCAGTACTGACCATCTGACAGTGCAGCTCTCTCTCCGTACTGACCCTGTGACAGGGCAGCACTCCCTCAGTACTGAACCCCTGACAGTGAGCCACTCCCTCAGTACTGACACTCTGACAGTGCAGCACTCCCTCAGTACTGACCATCTGACAGTGCAGCTCTCTCTCCGTACTGACCCTGTGACAGGGCAGCACTCCCTCAGTACTGACCATCTGACAGTGCAGCTCTCTCTCCGTACTGACCCTGTGACAGGGCAGCACTCCCTCAGTACTGAACCCCTGACAGTGAGCCACTCCCTCAGTACTGACACTCTGACAGTGCTGCACTCCCTCAGTACTGACCCTCCGACAGTGCAGCACTCCTTCAGTACTGAGCCTCCAACAGTGCTGCACTCCCTCAGTACTGAGCCTCCAACAGTGCTGCACTCCCTCAGTACTGACACTCTGACAGTGCAGCACTCCCTCAGAACTGACCCTCTGACAGTGCTGCACTCACTCAGTACTTACCATCCGACAGTGCTGCACTCCCCCAGTACTGACCCTCTGACAGTGCTGCACTCCCTCAGTACTGACCCTCCGACAGTTCTGCACTCCCTCAGTACTGATCCTTTGACAGTGCAGCACTCCCTCAGTACTGACCCTCCAACAGTGCAACACTCCCTCAGTACTGACCCTCCAACAGTGCTGCACTCCCTCAGTACTGACCCTCCAACAGTGCTGCACTACCTCAGTACTGACCCTCTGACAGTGCAGCACTCCCTCAGTACTGACACTCTGACAGTGCTGCACTCCCTCAGTACTGACCCTCCGACAGTGCAGCACTCCCTCAGTACTGATCCTCTGACAATGCAGCGCTCCCTCAGTACTGACCCTCTGACAGTGCAGCACTCCCTCAGTACTGATCCTCTGACAATGCAGCGCTCCCTCAGTACTGACCCTCTGACAGTGCAGCACTCCCTCAGTACTGACCCTCTGACAGTGCAGCGCTCCCTCAGTACTGACCCTCTGACAGTGTGGCACTCCCTCAGTACTGACCCTCTGACAATGCAGCACTCCCTCAGTACTGACCCTCTGACAGTGCAGCACTCCCTCAGTACTGACCCTCTGACAGTGCAGCACTCCCTCAGTACTGGCCCTCTGACAGTGCAGCATTCCCTCAGTACTGACCCTCTGACAGTGCAGCACTCCCTCAGTACTGACCCCCTGACAGTGCAGCACTCCCTCAGTACTGACCCTCTGACAATGCAGCACTCCCTCAGTACTGACCCTCTGACAATGCAGCACTCCCTCAGTACTGACCCTCTGACAGTGCAGCACTCCCTCAGTACTGACCCTCTGACAGTGCGGCACTCCCTCGGTACTGGCCCTCTGACAGTGTGGCACACCCTCAGTACTGACCCTCTGACAGTGCAGCACTCCCTCAGTACTGACCCCCTGACAGTGCAGCACTCCCTCAGTACTGACCCTCTGACAATGCAGCACTCCCTCAGTACTGACCGCTTGACAGTGCTGCACTCCCTCAGTACTGACCCTCTGACAGTGCAGCACTCCCACAGTACTGACCCTCTGACAGTGCAGCACTCCCTCAGTACTGACCCTCCAACAGTACTGCACTCCCTCCGCATTGACCCTATGACAGTGCAACACTCCCTCAGTACTGACACTCCAACAGTGCTGCACTCCCTCCGCATTGACCCTCTGACAGTGCAGCACTCCTTCAGTACTGACCCTCCGACAGGGCAGCACTCCCTCAGTACTGACCATCTGACAGTGCAGCTCTCTCTCCGTACTGACCCTGTGACAGGGCAGCACTCCCTCAGTACTGACCATCTGACAGTGCAGCTCTCTCTCCGTACTGACCCTGTGACAGGGCAGCACTCCCTCAGTACTGAACCCCTGACAGTGAGCCACTCCCTCAGTACTGACACTCTGACAGTGCAGCACTCCCTCAGTACTGACCATCTGACAGTGCAGCTCTCTCTCCGTACTGACCCTGTGACAGGGCAGCACTCCCTCAGTACTGACCATCTGACAGTGCAGCTCTCTCTCCGTACTGACCCTGTGACAGGGCAGCACTCCCTCAGTACTGAACCCCTGACAGTGAGCCACTCCCTCAGTACTGACACTCTGACAGTGCTGCACTCCCTCAGTACTGACCCTCCGACAGTGCAGCACTCCTTCAGTACTGAGCCTCCAACAGTGCTGCACTCCCTCAGTACTGAGCCTCCAACAGTGCTGCACTCCCTCAGTACTGACACTCTGACAGTGCAGCACTCCCTCAGAACTGACCCTCTGACAGTGCTGCACTCACTCAGTACTTACCATCCGACAGTGCTGCACTCCCCCAGTACTGACCCTCTGACAGTGCTGCACTCCCTCAGTACTGACCCTCCGACAGTTCTGCACTCCCTCAGTACTGATCCTTTGACAGTGCAGCACTCCCTCAGTACTGACCCTCCAACAGTGCAACACTCCCTCAGTACTGACCCTCCAACAGTGCTGCACTCCCTCAGTACTGACCCTCCAACAGTGCTGCACTACCTCAGTACTGACCCTCTGACAGTGCAGCACTCCCTCAGTACTGACCCTCTGACAGGGCAGCACTCCCTCAGTACTGACCCTCTGACAGTGCAGCACTCCCTCAGTACTGACCCTCTGACAGTGCTGCACTCCCTCAGTACTGATCCTCCAACAGTGCTGCACTCCCTCAGGACAGACCCTCTGACAGTGCAGCACTCCCTCAGTACTGATCCTCCAACAGTGCTGCACTCTCACAGTACTGACCCACTGGCTGTGCAGCACTCCCTCAGTACTGACCCTCTGACAGTGCAGCACTCCCTCAGTACTGACCCTCTGACAGTGCAGCACTCCCTCAGTACTGACCCTCTGACAGTGCAGCACTCCCTCAGTACTGACCCTCCAACAGTACTGCACTCCCTCCGCATTGACCCTGTGACAGTGCAACACTCCCTCAGTACTGACACTCCAACAGTGCTGCACTCCCTCCGCATTGACCCTCTGACAGTGCAGCACTCCTTCAGTACTGACCCTCCGACAGTGCTGCACTCCCTCAGTACTGACCCTCTGACAGGGCAGCACTCCCTCAGTACTGACCATCTGACAGTGCAGCTCTCTCTCCGTACTGACCCTGTGACAGGGCAGCACTCCCTCAGTACTGAACCCCTGACAGTGCAGCACTCCCTCAGTACTGACACTCTGACAGTGCTGCACTCCCTCAGTACTGACCCTCCGACAGTGCAGCACTCCCTCAGTACTGATCCTCTGACAATGCAGCGCTCCCTCAGTACTGGCCCTCTGACAGTGCAGCACTCCCTCAGTACTGATCCTCTGACAATGCAGCGCTCCCTCAGTACTGACCCTCTGACAGTGCAGCACTCCCTCAGTACTGACCCTCTGACAGTGCAGCGCTCCCTCAGTACTGACCCTCTGACAGTGTGGCACTCCCTCAGTACTGACCCTCTGACAATGCAGCACTCCCTCAGTACTGACCCTCTGACAGTGCAGCACTCCCTCAGTACTGACCCTCTGACAGTGCAGCACTCCCTCAGTACTGGCCCTCTGACAGTGCAGCATTCCCTCAGTACTGACCCACTGACAGTGCAGCACTCCCTCAGTACTGACCCCCTGACAGTGCAGCACTCCCTCAGTACTGACCCTCTGACAATGCAGCACTCCCTCAGTACTGACCCTCTGACAATGCAGCACTCCCTCAGTACTGACCCTCTGACAGTGCAGCACTCCCTCAGTACTGACCCTCTGACAGTGCGGCACTCCCTCGGTACTGGCCCTCTGACAGTGTGGCACACCCTCAGTACTGACCCTCTGACAGTGCAGCACTCCCTCAGTACTGACCCCCTGACAGTGCAGCACTCCCTCAGTACTGACCCTCTGACAATGCAGCACTCCCTCAGTACTGACCGCTTGACAGTGCTGCACTCCCTCAGTACTGACCCTCTGACAGTGCAGCACTCCCACAGTACTGACCCTCTGACAGTGCAGCTCTCTCTCCGTACTGACCCTGTGACAGGGCAGCACTCCCTCAGTACTGACCCTCTGACAGTGCAGCACTCCCACAGTACTGACCATCTGACAGTGCAGCTCTCTCTCAGTACTGACCCTGTGACAGGGCAGCACTCCCTCAGTACTGAACCCCTGACAGTGAGCCACTCCCTCAGGACTGACACTCTGACAGTGCTGCACTCCCTCAGTACTGACCCTCCGACAGTGCAGCACTCCTTCAGTACTGAGCCTCCAACAGTGCTGCACTCCCTCAGTACTGAGCCTCCAACAGTGCTGCACTCCCTCAGAACTGACCCTCTGACAGTGCTGCACTCACTCAGTACTTACCATCCGACAGTGCTGCACTCCCCCAGTACTGACCCTCTGACAGTGCTGCACTCCCTCAGTACTGACCCTCCGACAGTTCTGCACTCCCTCAGTACTGATCCTTTGACAGTGCAGCACTCCCTCAGTACTGACCCTCCAACAGTGCAACACTCCCTCAGTACTGACCCTCCAACAGTGCTGCACTCCCTCAGTACTGACCCTCCAACAGTGCTGCACTACCTCAGTACTGACCCTCTGACAGTGCACCAATCCCTCAGTACTGACTATCCAACAGTTCTGCACTCCCTCAGTACTGACCCTCTGAGAGTGCACCAATCCCCCAGTACTGATCCTCCAACAGTGCAGCACTCCCTCAGTACTTACCATCCGACAGTGCTGCACTCCCTCAGTACTGATCCTCTGACAGTGCAGCACCCCCTCAGTACTGACCCTCTGACAGTGCAGCACTCCCTCAGTACTGACCCTCTGACAGCGCAGCACTCCCTCAGTACTGACCCTCTGACAGTGCAGCACTCCCTCGGTACTGATCCTCTGACAGTGCAGCGCTCCCTCAGCACTGACCCTCTGACAGTGCAGCACTCCCTCAGTACTGACCCTCTGACAGTGCTACGCTCTCTCAGTACTGACCCTCTGACAGCGCAGCACTCCCTCAGTACTGACCCTCTGACAGTGCAGCACTCCCTCGGTACTGATCCTCTGACAGGGCAACGCTCCCTCAGTACTGACCCTCTGACAGTGCAGCACTCCCTCAGTACTGACCCTCTGACAGTGCTACGCTCCCTCAGTACTGGCCCTCTGACAGTGCAGCACTCCCTCAGTACTGATCCTCTGACAATGCAGCGCTCCCTCAGTACTGACCCTCTGACAGTGCAGCACTCCCTCAGTACTGACCCTCTGACAGTGCAGCGCTCCCTCAGTACTGACCCTCTGACAGTGTGGCACTCCCTCAGTACTGACCCTCTGACAATGCAGCACTCCCTCAGTACTGACCCTCTGACAGTGCAGCACTCCCTCAGTACTGACCCTCTGACAGTGCAGCACTCCCTCAGTACTGGCCCTCTGACAGTGCAGCACTCCCTCAGTACTGACCCTCTGACAGTGCAGCACTCCCTCAGTACTGACCCCCTGACAGTGCAGCAGTCCCTCAGTACTGACCCTCTGACAATGCAGCACTCCCTCAGTACTGACCCTCTGACAATGCAGCACTCCCTCAGTACTGACCCTCTGACAGTGCAGCACTCCCTCAGTACTGACCCTCTGACAGTGCGGCACTCCCTCGGTACTGGCCCTCTGACAGTGTGGCACACCCTCAGTACTGACCCTCTGACAGTGCAGCACTCCCTCAGTACTGACCCCCTGACAGTGCAGCACTCCCTCAGTACTGACCCTCTGACAATGCAGCACTCCCTCAGTACTGACCGCTTGACAGTGCTGCACTCCCTCAGTACTGACCCTCTGACAGTGCAGCATTCCCTCAATACTGACCCTCTGACAGTGCAGCACTCCCTCAGTACTGACCCTCTGACAGTGCAGCATTCCCTCAATACTGACCCTCTGACAGTGCAGCACTCCCTCAGTACTAAAACCCTGGGTGGAATGATTGTGTCGGCGGGGGCCTGCCTGGAATTAGTGCTCAGTTCTCTAAAATGGGGAGTTCAAAGCCAGAAACTTCTGACAGACAGGTGAGACAGGGAGAGAGAAACAGACAGAATGAGAGAGAGAGTGAGTGAGGCAAAGGAAGATAGATAGAGAAAGAGATGGGGAGACAGAGGCTGAATGACACATAGGGAGGAACAGAAGAGAGGCAGATAGAGAAAGGGGCGGAGAGAGAGAGGCAGAAAGAGAGCAACCCAGAGAGTGAAAGAGTCTAAAAAAGAGTAGGCGGACAAAGGCAGAGAGAGTCAGTGGCAGAGACAGAGCTGGGGGACAGTGAGAGAGAGACAAAGAGAGACAGAAAGTGGCAAAAAGAGAAAAACAGTGCACCAGGGGGAGAGAGAGAGAGAGACAAAGAGAGAGAGATTAAAAGAAAGAGAGACAGAGGGAAAGACACATACAGAGAGTGAGAGACACAGAGCAGAACGAAGAGGAGGGAATGAGGTAGAAAGAGGAACAGAGAGAGACAGAGGGAGACGGACAGAAAGAGAGGGTGGAAGAGAGAGGCAGAGTCAGAGAGAGAGGGGTAGAGAAAGAGAAGTCAGAGAGAAATAGTGACAGAGAGAGAGATTCACAGAATTAAACATATTAACCGAGGATTTCCATGCTAAATTAATAAACCATTTCAATCTCAGCTACTGTGCTAGTTGAAGATTCCAGTGAGGAAGGGGTCAAACACACTCAGCAGTGACAGCTACGCATTCTAGCACGATGCTGGCAAGAGAGATGAATCTCATCATTCTGATTGCCTTTGACCTCGGCCTGGGCAGAAACTCGATCGCCAAGACGAATTGGGTTTGTGTTCTGCCTGAGGAGATCAATTGTGTTTTCACAGTCTAGACAGGGGAAAATCCATATGTAAATGCCGAGCCCAGTGCCTCGGACTCCGCTGCTGGCAGTCAGAGGGGGGGTGGGGTGGGAGAGGAATTGGTGACATTCTGAGGAACAACAGCAGTGAGATTGTGAAGACCTGAAACAGAGAGAGTGCCCGGCTTCTCGAGCCTGACCAGTCCCTCGAGCCTGGGGCCCTGACCGGTTCCCTCGATCCTGACCGGTCCCTCGATCCTGCTTCCTGCTTGAGCTCAGGAATGTGGGTTTGTGTTTATCTTGCCTCGATATTTAAGCCTCACAGGCTGGGTCTGGTAAATCGACACTGCACCCCCTCCATGGTCAGTATATCCTTCCTAAGGTGTGGGTCCCAGAATGCCTCGCATTGACTCCAGGTGTAATCTAACCAGGGCTTTCTGTAAACTGAAGCAAGATTTCTACCCCGTCATATTCTAGACCTCCAAACGGAAAGGCCACAGTGCTATCCATCATTTTAATGCATGAAAACCATAAAACGTAGAGGGCAGAAGTAGGCCAGTTGGCCCATTGAGTCTGCTCCGCCATTGCGTTTAGTCTCCAAAAATGGTTAGGTGGGGTTACGGAGAGAGAGTGGAGATGTGGGGGTAGGGTGGATGTGTGGGTTTAGGTAGGATGCTCTTTCCAAGGGCTGGTGCAGACTTGATGGGCTGAATGGCCTCCTTCTGCCCTGTAAATTCTATGATTCAAGGAGATCATGACTGGTCTGATAATTCCCCAGCTCTACTTTCCCGTCTTATCCCTATAACCCTCGATTCTCTTACTGATTAGAATTCTGTCGTTCTCAGCCATAAACATACTTAACGGCCCCAGCCTCTACAGCTCTCTGTGGTAATGAATTCCACAGATTGACAACCCTCTGAGAGAAGAAATTCCTCCTCATCTCTGACTGAAATGGGTGACCCCCCTTACTCTGAGATTATTCTCTCTGGTCGTAGATTCTCCCACAAGATGAAACAGCCTCTCAACATCTACCCTGTCAAGTCCCCAGAGAATATATATCTCAATAAAGTCATCCCTCATTCTTCTAAACTCCCAATGAGTACAGACCAACCTACTCAACCTCGCCTGATAAGAAAATCCCTCCATACCCTGGATCAACCAAGTGAAAGTTCTCTGGACTGCCCCCAATGCCAGTATATCTTCCCTTAGATAAGGAAACCACAGTATATTCCAGGTGAGGTCTAACTAGTGCCTTGTATAGTTTTAGCAGGAGTTCTTTATTTTTATATTCCATTCCCATTGAAATAAAGGCCCACATTCCATTTGCCTTCCCAATTACCTGTTGGACTTCGAGCTGTTAGTGATTGATGCACAAGGACCCGCAAATCGCTGTGTGCTGCAGTTTACTGCACAGGCTGCTTTCGCACATTCTCCCCTGCATGACCTTGAGCTGATTCAACACTCCATTGCTCAGCGATTTGTGCTGAGACCCATACCCCTATCACTTTTCTCGCTGACCTTCACTGGTTCACAGTCCAACGACACCTTTCTTTTCAAATTCTCATGTTTCCAAATTCCTCCATGGCCCTCGTACCCTCGACATCTCTACAACGTCCTCCAGCCACGACAACCCTCCCTATCTCTGTAACCTCTTCCAGCCACAACAACCCTATCTCTGTAACCTCCTCCAGCTCCTACAGCCTCCCTTTCTCTGTAGCCTCCTCGAGCCACAATTCTCCCCATCTCTGTCACCTCCTCCAGCCCCTCCAGTCTCCCTTTCTCTGTAACCTCCTCCAACCCCACCAAACCCTCCCTATCTCTGTAACCTCCTCGAACCACAACAACCCTCCCTATCTCTGTCACCTCCTCCAGCCCCAACAGCCTCCCTATCTCTCTAACTTCCTCCAACCCCTACAACTCTCCGAGGTCTCTGCACTCCTCCAATTCCGGCCTCTTGAGAATCCCCATATTCCCATCGTTCGACCATTGGCGGCCGTGCCTTTAGCTGCTTGGGGACCAAAGTTCTGGAGTTCTCTCCCTAAACCTCTTGACCACTCTCACTTTATCATACTCCTTAAAATCCAAACTTTTTGATCGGGCTTTGGGACACCGATCCCTAATATCTCCTTGTGCGGCTCAGGGTCAAAGTTTTGTTTCATACTGTTCTTTTTTACATCAAACGTGCCATTAAAAAGGTTGGTTCCTGATATCGTTTATGACATTTTAATGATGTGTACTGGGACCCCCTGGCGCACCTCCCGCCCCCACCCCCCAACCTCACTGAAGTCCCTTTGGCAGTTCAATTCTTGCTCGTCCCTGGTTGATAGTAGCAGGGGTGGCCGACTGTGATTCAATGTATTCCTGGAGCTTTTATCACGTGACATGTCCCCCGCACCTAAGCTATGAATCAGCCAACACATCCACCCCCGAGACGCACTGCCTTCTTTGGCCAATCAGAAAGCAAAAAGACTCCTGACCAATTGGATGATGCTTCACATTCAATCAAACAGCCTTTCTTTCAATCATTTCCAATAATTTGGATCTGGTAAAGGAAATCTTTACTAATGCCCAATGATTTTTCTCCAGAGCTGTTCACGGCAGTGTCCTGGAGATTGATCTTCAATCCTGAACAATACCGGAGGGTCGGAAACCCCGGGAGGGATTCTCCGCTGGCTGACGCTGATTGGGCGGAGAATCGGTTCAGACGCCAAAATCGGAGTGGACGCCGATTTGACGCCAAATTGCAATTCTCCGACAGTGGCATCAATGCGGTCTGGAACGCACGGGCAGTAAACACCATTTACATGTCATTAGTGGTCTGGAACGCATGTGCAATAAACACCGTTTACATGTTATTAGTGGGGCTTATCCGGTATTCTCTGGAGCCTCCCCAATTCTTCGACTCCGATGGGCCGAGTACCCAACAGCGCGGCTCACTTGTGCTTTGGGGGGGGGGAGAGTTATGGGGGAACAGACTGTGTCCGGGCTGACTCCCCAGGGTCTGGGGGGGTGCCCAGGCACAGACCGCCATTAGCGCGGCCTTCAAGGCATCTTGCTGTGCACCCCACTGACCACCCACCTTGGCCTCTGCTTCTGCAGAGTGACAAGGGCCGTATGGGTGCCCCCCCACCCCACGCTCCACCAGACCCCTCCCCCCCCCCCCCCCCCCAACCTGGCTGCTGGGGCATCAGGTGGCCCACCCAAGGGCAGCGGCCACTGTAGCCCCTACAGGGGTTCCGGGCGGTGGTCACGGAGCGTACCCCTGGCAAGGGCAGCGTTAGCCGACGGTACAGCTGGCAGCATGGACGGGTACCAGGGTCATAGGCTGCCATGGAGTCGGGCATTGACGGGGCAGCATTTAGGAGGGGGAACATGCATGGTCAGAGACCACAGTGCCAACCGGGGCCACCACGTAGCCTGTTGGACCTAGTTGGGCACGGAGGTACGCAGCAAGCTAACGTGTTGGCTTTTCACCTCTGCAGACAATGGATATTGGAATTCAACCAGCAAGGGTGACCTTCCTGCTGATCACTGCAGCCCTGGAGGATGCCCTGCGGCTGTACGAGCTGGCGATATTTGAGAAGGAGGAGGAAGCTGCAGCAGCGGAGCGTGTCCCAGAGGAAGAGGAGACAGCGGCCCCGGATGGAGATCAGCCACCCAACAGCCCTGGAGGAGGAGGTGCCAAGGAGGAGCCCCATGAGGCATTATGTGTACCGGCAGTGCCTGTCATTCGAGGACCTGCCAAACCAGGCATGCCAAAGACACCGGCTAAGCAGAGATAGTGCAACATATCTGCGGGACACCCATTCCAGTGGCCAATAAGGTGACGGTTGCCCTGAAAGTTTACACCACGGGGCCCTTACATGCACTTAGTGGGGACCTATCTGGGATCTCAGACCTCTTGTGCACAGGTGCATCTGCACCGACACAGTAGCCCTATATGAGCAGGCGGCTCAATACATCCATTTCAATGTGGACCGAGACCACTGGGTGCCTGGGCAGTGGGGTTCACCGCTATCGATGGGATGCTCCGGGTCTCGGAGGTAATTAACGGGATGCATTCCCCCACGAGCACCTGCAGATGAGGTGCGACGTGCTGGAGGAGGAGGATGAACACTAGGCCTCATCCAATGGGGAAGATGCGGGGGAGGAGGAAGGTGGGCAGAACATGGAGGCCAGGCAGGCATGGGAAGCTGCACGATGTGTACGCCAGGGCCAACGCGCACTGGACGCTCTGATCGCCTCCAGGTTCACTGAATGGGGATGGGGGGGAAAACTGGCCTGGAGAACGGACACCATATCCCATCCCACACAGCCTCATTCCACACCCCCCCCCCCCCCCCCCCCCCCCACTAACCTGCAACCCCTTCTATGATACATACCTGCTGCACTATGGGATATGGACCCTGGGTTGAAAGTAACAGCAGATATGGTCCACGGGATGCAGGATGATGACATCCCACCTACGATGAGCTCTGGTGCTCCACATCATGTGATGAGGTCTGTCTCCTGCCCACGGTAGCACTTTCCACCAATCACCTGGGTGATCCCTCGATGCAATCTGCCAATTCCATCACACGGTCCCACTGAATCCCTGGTGGTGAGAACGGCTGGAGGAGGGGGAGGGGGGGAGGGGAGCCCGGGCCACCCAAAACATCCGCCCATTCCCCCCCCGAACGAACGAACGAACCCCTGAGGTACCCCCGACACCTGGCGCTCCCAGTCCTGGTATCGACCACTGTTTCTGCATGCTTGCAGCCATGAAGCACAGGGAATGGACTATCGCTGTCGGGGACTGCGCCACATCACCCATTGATTGTGCCACCATTTTCTGGGTCTGTGTCACATCAGCCAGTGACTGCGCCATCTCCCTCCGGGACTGGGCCACCCCACTCTGCGTCTGTGCCATATCAGCCAGTGCCTGGGCAATGCAGCCGTCATTCCCATCCGTGGCCTGCTGTGACTGGGCCACACTCAGGAGCGCCGCTGCTATTTCCAGCTAGCTCTGGCACATGGTCGACTGAGCCAGCAACCCTGTACTGGGCTTCGGCCAGCGCCTGCACAGAATTCCCAACCCAGGCCTTGGAGAGGCTGATTCATAGCCAAAACCGTCACCCCTAATGACTCCAGCGCAGGTACGCCACCTATGCAGTGTTGGCCTGAGAGGCACACATTGTTGGCACCATCTCCTGCTGTTGCACGCGGTTGGACTTCTCCAACAGCACCGCAGGTGCCGAATGCTCGTCCACAACCCTCATGTAGTCCCTGGTTCTGCGACTGCATCTCAACGGTCAATAGAACCGTCCGTTCCTGAAGCCCGAGGCCTGGACGGCAGCTATTTCCTGGGGTCAGCATGCCCTCTGACCATCTGCCCCTTTGGGTGTTCCTATCTCCACAAGCTGTACCGGATCAACTGTGTGGGGAACACCAGAGAACTTCTCTTCACTAAAGTGCCCAACCAAGGGGAATGTCTTTGGGATGGTGGAGAGTGTTGGAGATAGCTCTGACGGAAAATCATTGTCATCCTCCGATCAAGGTCCAGGTGTCCTGCGTCTCGGGCAGAGGGCTGCTCTCCTGGTCGCTGCTCAGCTCACGAGGATGGCTCGGATGTGGCAGTGGCTGAGGGCAGGGGACAAAAGGGCCCGTCCCAACTCCAGCAGCTCCTGCAAGACACTTCAGCAGCTCCTGCAAGACACAAGATAAGACACATGATGAGACAGCGGCTGGGGGTGAGCATGTGGGTGGGGGGTAGTGAGGGTGGGGGTGGTGTAGGGGTGGTTGGCATACGTCATGGGGAACCTCAACCAAGTGGTGTCTCACTTCCTCAACCACGGTCAAACTTCTCCCCGGCGATCTTCCTTTCCTCCAGGCCGCCGAACATGTCCAGGGCCCTCTGCTCATGGTGAGGGGCCACATGTCTGGCCGTCTCCCTGCTGTCTTCTCCCAGCTCCCGTCGGTTATGGGTGGCTTTTTCCTTAGGCCGAACAACGGCCTTTGTTCCTCTGACCTAAGTGGGCACCTGAAGTTAAGTATAGATGTTAGTGATAGAGATAGTTTAGATTGTAGTATTATTGTGCATGAGTAAATCATACTGTGTGTAAATAAAGTAGTATTCACTTTGAACTAACTAACTGGTGTATTGGCTTTTTGATTGGTATTCGGGTTGAACCTTGTGGCGGTATCGCGAGATACCTGGCGACTCTGAAATTATACTCATAATTAGGATTAAGAAAGGCGACCTTATTAACCGCCAGATTTATAGCAAGTAAACAGAGCAACATTACTGGTGACATTTGACGGGACCCGACCTAGAAGTGGCTTTGTCACTCCGAGAGAACCCAAATTTGAATTAGAATCCAATTGGAAAAAGAAAAACCACAAGCGTAAGACCAATATCGATCAAACCACCAAGATTCGGAAGTGTGTTATTTGCATGCGTACTACCAAGGGATATAAGGTAACCTTGATAGATTTTGTTGCGTAAAACTGTCGGGAGTTTTGTCAGCTGGAAAATAGCGTAAACCGTACCCGTGTTTACATCACCACTTTATTCCCCCCTGTTCCAAATTCGGTCGAAACCCATAGATAGCAATAGAAATGGCAATGAAGTCAATGGAACGCTTTATGAACCCCCAGGAATTTGAGATCGCAGCGACCAGTAGAGCAGGGCGTGTCCCATATGAGAAGAGGAAATTCGGAAATATCTAAAAGGGAAAGGATGGCACCTTTGGAGCGAATTTTGTGCAAACGACGAAACAGATCCCGGAAGTATAGGGCGTACTTGGTGGGAGAACCTGACCGAGATTCATAAGAAAAACTTAGGAAAAGTTTGTAAGCCGATGGCAATCGTGTCCTGCTTGGCACAATTGCGAGGCACAGAGGAGGTCGTGAGGACGCTCCGCAGAGAGATTGAAGAGAGAGAGAGGAATAGTGAAGGAGACGTTAGCGAGTACGAAGAAGTTCACAGGCAACTTAGAGAGCAGTCAGCGGCGAAGGACAAGGAGATGGCTGATGTCAAACGGGCACACCAATCTTGTCTCCCTCACCTAAGCAGCTTTCAGTCACAATACGATAAGGCCTACCAAGACACGCAACGCATGGTGTTGGTGCGAGAAGAGACAGAACACCAAGTCGAGCAATTAAAGAAACAATGTAACGATTTAAAAGCAGCCCTACGAGCACTCCACAGTTCCACGACGGAACAAAGGCAGAGCTCGGTAGACCACGCCACATGCCGAAAGCAAATTGCAGACCTGCAATCCCTGCTCTCTGTACAAAATGGTTTCCAGAATACATTTAGACCCCAGTTAGATCAAGAAAATGGCCCCGATTGGCAGGAGTTAAATGAGGCTGCCCATGGATACGTACATGGGACATGTACTCAGGAAAAACCTCAGAAAAGAAAAGCACCCCCACCCCCGACTGCACAGGCAGAGCCCAACCCCATGAACCCTGTCACCACACAGCGCAGGGCCACAACAGACGGAGACCCCGATTTTCTATACACCACCCCATTAACCGTCACTCAATTAAGGGACGCGTGTGATAAGATAACATCCTTCCAACCCACATCGGACCCACACCCTTATTTTGCAAAGGTTAAACAACAGCCAAGCGTGTACGGCCTGGATGAAAGAGAGCAAGTGAAGCTCACAGTTTTGAGCCTCGACCCTTCACTCGTGGCAGCCCTTCCCGACCCACAGAATGTAGGAGGAGGCACCCTCCAAGAAATGCATACAGCGATCCTAGATGCAATCGGCTACAATAAGGGAGACCCCGTAGAAGGCCTTAATAAATGTAGGCAGAAAAAGACAGAGCACCCAACAGCGTTTGCTGGATGCCTTTGGATTCATTTCACAGCAGTATTCGGAGAGTTAGCCCGCGCCCATTTGACACCAGACGATATGGCCAAATGGATTTGAATCTTAGTCTCTCACGCGACCGAAGCAGGACAGAGAGCTTGCGTCAATTATGACCCCTCAGACGAGACCCACAATGTGAAATGGGTACTAAAGAGATTATCCCGAGCTTGGGAACAGTCCATTCAGGGAAAATCAGATTACGGTAAAGCAGAGGAACAGCAGGCAGATGCTAACATGAATCCAGTTAGGACACACCAGAACCCTGCATGGGTAAACGAGGGAAGAAACAGCCCACAGCAGCCTAAATCCCAGGAATGTTACAATTGCGGACAGTTCGGACATTACGCACGAGAGTGCAATGCCCCCCAGAAACAGCAGCAAAACCAGCAGGCAAATACCCTGAATAAGAATAGGGCCAAGCCAATTCATAGTGTTAGCGCCCGTTCCGAGATCGCAGACATGAACAGCACCGATTGACGGTGTTCGGACTCCCCAACTTGGGTCTGTGACACCCTTTGGGACAAGTCAGGGAGACCGGTAGTAGCAGGCACAGTCCGGGGACACCCCGTAGAATTTCTTTGGGACACAGGAGGGTCTTCAATTCCTCCACAATGTTTCAACGAGATACATGGCCCACCACGGACACCATTACTCTAAGCGGTTTCACAGGGCACTTGCGGCAGGGACACATTACAGCCCCTGTAGCGATCCAGATAGGGAACATTAAAACCAAACTCCCTGTTGTACTCGTAGATCTACACCAGACAGCCGAACACATTTTGGGGATAGACTTTATGAGTTCCCACAATCTTTTGTTCGACCCCGTAAACAAATGTGTGTGGAGAATGGCAAAAGCAGCACGAGCCCCCGCCACGCTCACAGTTGGAGACTACGTACACAGGATTAGCGCAGCAGGAGACTTCTGGTTCGACCCTCGAGCCATTAGTCAAGACAAAGACGTTAAAGACGTTTTGCAGCGACACAAAGCTTCTTTTTCCCAGCACGAGCACAACTGTGGCAAGATAGCAGGTTTAGTCAACATTACAGGACCCGACCCCAAACCCCAAAAACAGTACGGTTTTCCCCAACAAGCAGAAGGAGAAATCGCAAAGGATATCCAGAGCTTGCTTGACCAAGGCGTACTCCGTTCAGGAGCCTCAACAAACAATGCCCCAATTTGGCCCATCTGGAAACCCGGTGGGACTGACCATTGATTATAGGGAACTAAATAAAGTAACCCCAGTAGCAGCCCCCACCGTAGCCACGAGTCCCGAGACAATGCTGAAACAGGGACTCCCGTCAAAAAAATGTTTCGGTTTCGGACATCAGCAACGGCTTTTGGTCCATTCCATTGTATAAAACGTACCAATATAAATTTGCTTTTACCTTCCAGGGACAGCAATACACGTGGACGTGCCTACCACAAGGTTTTCACAACTCCCCCTCCATTTTACACTGACAGCTGGCGAATGGATTAGCTAAATTTTCCCGACCCGATTGCCTTGTCCAGTATGTAGACAACTTGCTTCTACAGACAGACACTAAGAAAGAGCACATTTTGCTTCTCGACGAACAGCAGACGAACACGCCCCGCCCATGGACGCCTATTCCTACCCTCCCCCAACCATTCCAGCCCATTCTCAGACACCACTTTGACTCTACCCCCAGAGGCACGACTCTGCCTCTCCCTTCATTCAACCAGCACCGGCAGCGACAGCACTGATACACTAGACCCCATGGACCCGCCACACAATTTCACTTCTGCACCAGGCCCCACTCCCAGCGACTCCGAACAGGATTCGTTCGACCCCTTTGAGACCAATTATATAAAAGCCCTGATATGGACCCACCACCCGACGACTATGAATTGCCCCCTCCCACCTCCAACCTGGACACGAAGCATTGGCACCACGACAATTCCTGAAGACTCATCCGTAACGATGAGATGGACCCCACATCGTCCCAAGCAGCCTTGGCACGGCTACTCCAGTCACGAGTGTTGCAACTGGGAGAAGATGATGACTCAGAGTCTAACTCCCAGACGAGTCCCTTTGCGACTCTGTTCGCTATAGAGGTGTCCAGATGATGGTAGAAAGGAACGGATTGAGATTTCCGGTGTCCTTCTGATGGAGCCTGCCCGATTTTGTTATTTTAGTTTGTTACTTTTAAATGTTGAATGTTTGTTTGTGCACTTAAAGTTTATTCATGGCCCCACGCCACCTTTTGAAATGGTCATAACCACTCTTTTAACGCCCACTGGCAGTTAAAGGAACTAGTTTGCCGGCAGACACCCATTCATAGATACTCTTCTGATTCGAAGGTAATCATAAGAGGCAGTATCCACGATGAACACAAATTATTTCCGTTCTTGTCCAGTCACTCAGGCAGTGGAGTAACGGCACTGATCCCCGCCCTGCCTGAGGAGCCCCATCTGGTCAGCTCAGCTCAGGTACTGCACTTACGACACTGGTCACCGTCCTACCCGGGGACTCCACCCATTCTTGCCCCGCCACGGCCCACACGCACTCCATTCGGAACTTTTGGTTCAAAACGCTTTTACTGTTCTTTTAGTCTGTGGTTCAAAGAATGTTCTTTTTTTTAATCTTTCAGTTCATTTATTGCATGGTTATTTGCTTTGACATTCAGAACAAAGACGCAGGATGAAAACATTATGTGAAATCAGTAAAAAATAAAACATCTGATGACAATTTGGAATGATTGAGGCAGGCCAGAGCCATGGAATGTTTTACTCATAGATCCAGTCCTGGGCACAGTTCTGGTATTCCACCACCTCACCCGGTTTGAACCAAAGGTTAATCTCCTGTTGTGCACTTGCTACAGAGTCACTTCCATGGATGATATTCCTTCCAGTCTGTATACAGAGATCTCCACGGATCATGCCTGGTTTGGAGTCGGCTGGATTGGTCTCACCAAGCAACACTCTGCCAGTCTTCACCATGTTCAGTCCTTCCCACACCATTACAACTACAGGACCTGAATTCATATACTTGATCAACTTGGGATTGAAAGGCTTATCTGAAAGGTCACAGTAATGCTTTTCAAGCAGATCCACAGGAGCCTGCAGAAACTTCATGGCGACCAGTTTGAATCCTTTCTGTTCGAAACGTTTGATGATTTCCCCGACAATCCCTCTCTGGACACCATCCGCCTTGACCGCGATGAAGGTTTGCCTTGTTCCCAGACATTGTTCCTGATTCTGCCGGGTGAAGCCGCAGAAAAGCTAAAGAATGTTCTTTGCCTCAAGTTTTGATTGTTTTCCGGCGACCCTTAGGCCGCTCTCCCATATGCTATTTACATCCTCAAACACTTGAATGAAATGCTTTGCTGCTGGATGGAGAGATTGTCCGCCCACTCACTGCATTGATCACACAAGCTGCGAGACTTCTCACACCGTGACAGTATTTTCTTCTCGGATGACTTGTCCCCAAAAATATTTGGTTCAAAAAAAAATGAGGGAGTCACATATGGTGACAATTCTAATGGGCAATTGATAATAAAAGGACAGACAGACAGACATACGAGATCTTAAACAAGGTAATAACAGATATTACGCTTGTGTCCACAGGAAATCCAAAACAACAGACAGAGGAAGACCAAGAAGGAAAAAGAAAACATGAAGACAGACATCATGATCTACATTTGGATGTTTGTGGGATCAGTACAGTTGTACGTGGACGCGGCCCCCTCTGACCCCTACCCCACAGGCCTTGAATGTTTCTAATCCTTGCTTTAAACCACACCCAAAGACAGCCATTGATACACGAACCTGGTGTGACACATTTATCAAATGATATTCCCTGTCATACTTCGTAGAAGCACTGCTAGTCATTGCAATACTCTGCAATACAATTGCAATATTGACTTAGGAAATGGCGAAGGAAAGCCTCCCGCACTCTGGTATATACCCTCAGACCCCCTATTTTCAGACTTCAGCAAACCCCCCACTCTCTCAAAGTAAATAAAGTGCGTCGACTAATTTTTTTGTTTGTTCTAATGAAGATGTGAAATTCTGTACTTGACCGCCAAGATACAGAGACATGTAATGCTGCTATTGTATAGTTTATACTGTTGTAAATTCTTTTAATTGACAAAAGATAGTTTAGAGAAGAATAGTTAGAGGTTCCCGTGTTTTAATTGTAATGCATGCCTGAATGTCATAGCGCCCCTTAGAATTTTTAATAATGTGATGTATATAAAGCAAGTTAGGTAAAGGTTCCAATCTGTAGGACAGAGTAGAGTAGAACCTGTCCTTGATTGCGGGTGCTCGACTTAGGCAAAGAACAAAGAAGATTCAGTAATATGATCCCTCACGCTTCGCGTTGAGGATCACAAATGGGAGTGCAGCCATCTGGGATGGCCACTTTCAGTATACAAAATGGACACTCGCAGAGCCTATAGGGAAATATGGACAATACTGAGCAACAAGCAGGCACAGAGCCTGAATGTATATTTGGAAGGCAGTTTGCAGAGGGAATCAAAACTCTGAGTCAATTTACATATTGATGGCCCATCTCCGGGAAACAATGGACGAGTGCTCAGGTAGCCGATACTGTTCCAGACAGCCCAGCGCCACTACCCCAACCAAAAGACACAAACAAAGTAAGGCCAACGGCCACCTAGGACACGGACAGCCATCAAGGCACCCGCCCCTTTATTGGTTTAGATCGATGACAATGATCAAGAAACTGCCCAATTAGTTGGGACCAAGTTTAAGGCCCGCCTAAAAGCGCGCAAAGCCCCTCCAAGTATAAGAAGGAACCCCCGACAAAGGTTCAGCCTCTTGGATTTGGCTCTCAAGCGGAGAGACCCTTCCACCAGCACTGCCAGAAGCAAGTAAGTTCAAGTTCAACGCTCGCTACCAGTCAGGCAACCTTAGCTGTTCTCCTGTATCTCTTCGAACCCAACAGCCTCAGATCCGAACAACAGCCATTGTTCCTCTGAACTAAGTGGGCACCCAAAGTTAAGTAAAGGTGTTAGTGATAGAGATAGTTTAGATTGTAGTATTATTGTGCATGAGTAAATCATACTGTGTGTAAATAAAGTAGCATTGACTTTGAACTAACTTACTGGTGTATTGGCTCTTTGATCGGTATTCGGGTTGAACCTTGTGGCGGTATCGAGAGATACCTGGCGAATCTGAAATTATACTTATAATTAGGATTAAGAAAGGCGACCTTATTAACCGCTATATTTATAGCAAGTAAACAGAGCAACACTCCTTTATAGTAGCTGAATCGGTCCAGGTGCGGTGCTTGTTTTGCTGTTGTGGAACTCCACGAATTCTGCAATGACGTCAACAATTAGTTTCAGAAATGGAGAATCCCACCCCCCATGTTCCAACACGGCAAGGTTAAACAAAGGGCTGATGTAGTTTATTGTGACTGAGGGGGCAGGGAAGGGGACTGGGATCCCAGACCGCCAGCACAGCATCCATTAGCGGAGGTGGAAAGGGAAGAGGATCTGGCGGCGAGTATTGATTGGTTGCTGGCGAGTGTCCAGACAACGCAGAGCTGCTGTCAGCCTGACTACTTACATATTGGGAGGTGTTTGAAGGGCATTCTGCAGGGAACTCGAAAGAGATGGCCATTTCAGCTTGTCCAGAGCGCATTTCGAATAATACTGTGTGCACTTTTTAGCAACACACCAGCAGCGGGGCACGGACAACCAGAGACAGCCTTGAGCTCAATAATGATGACGCAACTGGGGCAAGCTGCAATGCAATTGAGCAAAGCTCTATTGAATCTGCTAGTTATTAGAACTGATTATCCGTTTTGGCAAGGACTGCAGTGCGATTAGAGGCGAGTGCATTAGAGACTGAGGAAAGCTCCCTTGAAACTGTCCCCATCAAACCCTCCCAGGATAGGTACAGCACGGGGATGGATACAGAGTATCGTGCTCTCAACATTGTCCTATCAACATTCCCAGGACTGGTACAGTATGTGCTCGCTCAGTACTGACCCGCTGACAGCGCAGCACACCCTCAGTACTGACCCTCTGACAGTGCAGCACTCCCTCAGTACTGACCCACTGACAGTGCAGCACTCCCTCAGTACTGACCCACTGACAGTGCAGCACTCCCTCAGTACTGACCCTCTGACAGAGCAGCACTCCCTCAGTACTGACCCTCTCACAGTACAGCACTCTCTCAGTACTGACCCTCTGATAGCGCAGCACTCCCTCAGTACTGACCCTCTGACAGCGCAGCACTCCCTCAGTACTGTCCCTCTGATAGTGCAGCGCTCCCTCAGTGCTGACTCTGACAGTGCAGCTCTCCCTCAGTCCCGACCCTCTGATAGTGCAGCACCGCCTCAGCACTGACCCTCTGACAATGCAGCAACCCCAGTGCTGACCCTCCGACAGTGCAGCACTCCCTCATTACTGACCCTCTGAGAGTGCAACACTCCCTCAGTACTGATCCTCTGACAGCGCAGAGCTACCTCACTTCAAGCCTGAATTTGCAGTTGAGGTTTGTGGAATGGAACTTGAACCTACAACCCTCTGATTTCTAGACGAGCGTGAGAGCTAAACCTATCGAGTCACAACTGAAACCTGATTGGCTTTATAGTGTACAAATTGGAGGCGATCATGATGTAACTACAATGCTATGATATGGAGATGCCGGCGTTGGACTGGGGTAAGCACAGTAAGAAGGTTACAACACCAGGTTACAGTCCAACATTTTTGTTTCCAACATTATCTTTCGGAGCACTGTTCCTTCCTCAGGTGAATGAAGAGGTATGTTCCAGATATATATGTTTCTGGAACATACCTCTTCATTCACCTGAGGAAGGAGCAGTGCTCTGAAAGATAATGTTTGAAACAAACATGTTGGAATTTAACCTGGTGTTGTTAGACTTCTTACTGTACAATGCTATGGTCAGTGCACAGTTCACCTGCTGTGTCCAAACCAAGCCACTTAAGGCAGCGAAAGATAATTTAAACGGCCAGATCATCTTGTGACCTCCATACTCCTCCCAATCCCCTGACTGTCCATCCTCACATCCCCACTCCCTCCTCTTCCCCCTCCTTCCCATACTATCAACACTTCCCTCCTTCTTTCATTCCTCCAGTCCTCTGCCTCCCTCCGTCTTTCTTCTTCCATCACTCCTGCCTCTTCCCCCTCTGCTCCTCCTGTCATTGATCCCACTTCTTCCCCTCTCCTTTCCCTATAATCCCCCCTCTCACCTTTGTCCTTTCCCATATTCACATTCCCTACGTTCTCCAACAAACAACTGCTTCCAACCTCCACCTCATTCCCTCAATTTCTCATTCCCCCCATTGCACATGTCCTCCCTTCATTCCTCCTCTCCTCATCCCCTCCATTCCTCATTTCATTGTCTCCATTGCTCCTCTCCTCCTCTCCCGATTCCCTCCATTCCTCATTTCATTCTCCATTGCTCCTCTCCTCCTCATCCCCTCCATTCCTCCTTTCATTGTCTCCATTGCTCCTCTCCATTCCTCATCTCCTCCTTCCCTCCATTGCTCCTCTCCTTGTTCACTCTATTCCTCCTCCTCTCCTGATTCCCTCCATTCCTCCTCGTTCCGTCCGTTTCTCCCCTCCTCTTGCCCTCCATTCCTCCTTTCATTGTCTCCATTGCTCCTCTCCTCCTTCTCTCCATTCCTCATCTCCTTCCCTCCATTGCTCCTCTCCTTCTTCTCTCCATTCCTCATCGCCTTCCCTCCATTGCTCCTCTCCTGGTTCCCTCCATTCATCCTCTCCTGATTCCCTCAATTTATCCTCATTCCGTCCACTTCTCCCCTCTTCTTGCCCTCCATTCCTCCTTTCATTGTCTCCATTGCTCCTCTCCTCCTTCTCTCCATTCCTCATCTCCTTCCCTCCATTGCTCCTCTCCTTGTTCCCTCCATTCCTCCTCTCCTGATTCCCTCAATTTATCCTCATTCCGTTCATTTCTTCCCTCCTCATTTCCTCCATTCCTCCTGACCATTATTTCCCTCCCTTCTGCCCACCCCTTCATCCTCCCTCAGCCCTCACCCAGCTGGATTTCCGTATTGGGAGGGGCGGGCCAGACGCTTCCCGCCTGATTTGCGGGGCGGTGACGGCACAGGGGCGGCCTGTGATTGGCACTGGGGGAGGGGGGAGGGGCAGCTTGACAACCGGCGGGCCCCACCCCCTGGTTACCGTTCAGAGGCGGCGGCAGTAAACGTTGTTACCATGGAGGTAGGGCCAGAATTGGGCGGAGATCCCGCTCTTTCTGCTAAACCCGGCTGCGGAGCCTCGCACAGGCGCCAATTTAACCTAGTCCTGACGGTCATTCATGAAAATAGGCTGGGAGAGCAGGAAGACCTCAATCATAGCTAATAAATCTCTCATATTTTATTCAAATCCAATTAATATCGAATCAGTATCTAATTAATTCCAATTAACATTTAAGTAATCATAATTAAATATTTCATTGATGTCAATTAATATTCGATTAATATCTAATCGCCAATTAATATACAATTAACATCTAATTAATATCTTAATCATATCCTATTAACACCCAATTAATATCTAATCAATATCCAATTAATCCCAATTAACATTTATGCAATCATAATTGCTTATTTCATTAACGTTCAATTAATATACAATTGATCCCCAATTAACACTTAAGGGATCTGTACCATTGAGAAGGTCTCCATCTCGATCTGGGACCAGTGACCTAGCAGAAAGGATTAATAGGGTAGTGATAAGGATTTCAAACTACTAAATGGTGGAGAGGGGGGACACCTCAGGGGAAGTCAATACAGTTCCAAAAACAAGCAGCAGGGCAGAAAGTTAAGTAGTCAGGACTTCAGGAACTGCAGGTAATGGCAAAATTACAAGAAGTATACTGGTTAAGCCAGAAAGAAAAATAATAAACAGGTGAATAAAGCATCAGTTCTGAGGGACAGCTTAGGGGTATAGCCCAAGTAAGTTCTATATACTAATGCCTGGAGTGTAAGGAATAAACTAGATGAGCTGCAGGTGCAAATTCAAATTGAAGATTATGGTGTTGTAGATGTTATGGGGACATAGTTGCAGGGTGGTCAGGACTGGGAACTAAATAGACCTGATTATAAAATTTACAGGAGGGACAGGGTAGGGTAGCCTTACTGGTTAGAAATACTATCATCTCAATGGTGAGGAAAGATATAATGAGGGGGAAGCATTTAGTGAAGACCGTATGAGTGGAACTGAGGAACAGAAAATTATCGGAAACTGTAATGGGTGTTGTGTATCGATCCCCTGGTAGCTGTTCTGAGGTGTTAGATTATATAGAAATTAGGCAATTATGTACCAAAGACAGAGTTAGTATTAATGGGGTATTTTAATTTACCCACAGGAGAGGCAGATAAGCACCTGTGAAATAGGTAGCGAATTTCTGGAATATGTCCAGGATAGTTTTCTGTAGCAATATGTTCCAGATGTAACAGGGGGACAGGTAACATTAGAATTTAGGTTGAGGGGGACGTCCGGTGGCGGTTATGAGGGAGTAAGTCGCGCATTTGGTGGCTCTCGCTCCGGTCAGATTTTAAGACCTTTTCCCCCGACTTTTTTGAACCTTTGAGCGCTGGAGTAAAAAACAATAGTACTCTAGACCTGAATCCATACAGAGTTGTATGGACTTAAGGAGCAGAAGGGAGCGAATACAGGCGAAGAAGGGGCTGAACAAAGATGGTGTGGAAGCTCAAGTGGGAGGAAAGATGGCCGATGAACGGACCACGGAACGGACGGTCCAGACAGCACTGGACAACATGCTGAAGGTCATCAAAGAGAGCTTCGCAGCACTGAAGCGGGATAATTTGGAACCGCTCCAGAAAGCGGTGGAGCGACTGGACCAGAGGCTGGACGCTCAGGATAAGAAGGTCCAGGCACTGGACAAGACAGTGGAAGAGCAGGCGGATTTCCAAACGGTAGCGGACGTGGAAATTAGTAAGTTGAAGGAGCAACAATCAAGGCTGATGGACAGGCTGGAGGACCTGGAAAACAGGTCGCCAGCAGAATCTGAGAATCATTGGGCTCCCGGAGGGGGCCGAGGGAGTGGATGCCACGACATATGTGGCAGACATGCTGCAGAAGCTGGTGGGGGATGATTTCTTTCCGTGTCCGTTGGAGCTGGACGGGGCACACAGGGTGCAGGCGAGGCAGCGGCGATGGTGGTCAGGTTCCATAGGTTCGTGAACAAGGAGCGGGTTCTACAGTGGGCCAAGAGCACGAAGAGCTGCTCATGGAACAACAGTGTCCTGCACATCTACCAGGATCTGAGCCAGGAGGTGGCGAGAAGGAGGGCAGCCTACAGACAAATTAAAGAGATCCTGTTTAAAAAGGTCAAGTTTGGGCTACTTTTCCCGGCGCAGCTTTGGGTCACATACCGGGAACAGCAACATTATTTTGACGACCCGGAGGAAGCGATGGACTTCTCTAAGGGGCATGGACTGGTGCCGAACTGAGGACCCATGGACTCAAGTTAGAGTGTATTAAGGGATGTTTGCATTTGTTCGCAGATTGCCCTTCGTGTTAGCGATGTCGTTCGGCATGCTCTTTTACTTAAACCTGGGGGTGTTCTTGTGTTTGTGTTTGCCTGTTTGAAAGTTTTAAAGTTAAAGCCAAAGTTATAGTTAAAGTTTAAGTTATTGGGTGCTGGGGGGCTGTTCGGGTTCTTTTTGCTATTTTTCTGGGAATGTTGGGAAGGGGGTGGGTGGTAGCGCCCACCTCATTACACAGTTTGAATTGCACTATTGTGGGGGCCCGCTTTGTTCTTTGTTTGTTTTCTCTCTGTTTCGGTCCCAGAGCGATTGCTTGAACAGGGCTGTTCTGGGGAGGTGGTGTTGATGGGCAGGGGGGAGGGGAATGGGGGGACAATAGGTGGGAGACATGGTGGCGCCGGAGTTGAGAGCCACCAGGCTAGCTGCTTTGAGCTAGTCAACGGGAGCGAGGTGGGGGGTGTGTATACAGCCAGTATGTGGCAGGGGTTAGGTTACAAGGGGTTGTTGCTGGGGGGGGGGGGAGGGGGGAAGATGATCTGCTGACGAGGGAGGGAACTGAACCAGGTAACAGGGAAGAGGTCAGGGGTGGGAGCTGCCAAGAGGCGGACCATGGGAGGCGCGGCACATGGGCAGGGGGTGGGCCAATGAAGGGGGATGGCTGATCGGCATGGGGGTGGGGGGGGAGGGGGGGGGGGTGGGGGCAGGGTGCCCTCCAACCAGGCTGATCACCTGGAATGTTAGAGGATTAAACGGGCCGGTCAAGAGGGCATGTGTGTTCGTGCACTTATGGGCTCTGAAGGCGGATGTAATGTTGCTGCATGAGACACATTTGAAAGTGGCGGACCAGATTAGATTACGGAAGGGCTGGGTTAGCCAGGTCTTCCATTCAGGGCTTGACGCTAAGACCAGAGGGGTCGCGATCATGATTAACAAACGGGTTAAATTTGAGGCAAACAGCACAGTTGCGGATGGGGGTGGTAGATTTCTCATGGTCCGGGGCAAACTTGAGGGGGTGAGGGTGTCCTAGTGAATGTTTACGCTCCAAACTGGGATGATGTAGATTTCATCAAAAGGCTACTGGGGAATATCTCTGACTTGGATTCGCACAAGTTGATTATGGGTGGGGACTTTAATACAGTCCTCGATCCAGACCTGGACCGGTCGTGCTCCAGAACGGACAGGGTCCCGGCAATGGCAAGGGAACTGAGAGGGTTCATGGAACAAATGTCGGGGGTAGACCCCTGGAGAATCAGCCGGCCGACGGGGAATGAGTTCTCGTTCTATTCACATGTTCACAAGGTTCTCGTATTGACTTCTTTATTATGAGTACAGACTTTTTGGAGTGGGTGAAGGATACAGAATACTTGGCAATCACTATTTCGGACCATGCTCCACATTGGGTCGATGTGCAGGTCTGCAAAGAAAGTTACCAGCGCCCACAATGGAGGTCAGAGGTGGGATTGTTGGCAGATGAGGGTGTGTGTGTGAGAGAGTGGGGAAATGCATACAGGACTACCTGCAGGTCAATGATACAGAGGAAGTCTCAGCAGCGGTGCTCTGGGAGGTGCTGGAGGCGGTGGTGAGAGGGGAACTGATCTCAATCCAAGCCCATCGGGACAGACGGATAGGGCGGTGATGGACAGACTGGTGCAGGAGATGATACGGACAGATAGGGAATATGCGGAGTCCCCGAGGGCAGAGGTACTTCGGGAATGACGGAGACTGCAGGTGGAGCTGGGGGCGCTATCCACTGGGAAGGCCGTAGAGCAGCTCAGAAAGGCCAGGGGCGCGGTGTATGAGTATGGGGAGAAAGCCAGCAGAATGCTTGCACAGCAACTTAAGAAGAGGGAGGCGGCCAGCGAAATAGGGACGGTAGTGGACGGGGCAGGGAACCGGGTTGGAGACCCGGCAGGGTTGAACGGGGAATTCAGGGACTTCTACAGTAAGCTGTATACCTCGGAACCCCCCACGGGACCTGAGTGGATGAGGCACTTCTTAGATGGGCTGACCTTCCCAAAGGTGGGCAGGGGGATGGTAGAGGGGCTGGGGGCCCTGATTAGAGCTGAAGAAATAATGGGGGGCCTGAAGGCCATGCGGCCGGGTAAAGCCCTGGGGCCGGACGGGTATCAGTGGAGTTCTACCAAAAATTCTTGGGGATAGTGGGGCCGGTTCTGGTTAGGGTGTTTAACGAGGCGAGGGGCAATGGGGTGCTACCCCCGACGATGTCGCAAGCCACCATCTCGCTGATATTAAAACGGGATAAAGATCCGGAAGCTTGTGGGTTCTATAGGCCAATCTTCCTGATTAATGTGGATGCTAAACTGCTGGCCAAGATCCTGGCATCCGGAATCGAAGACTGCGTACCGGACATGATTGTGCAGGACCAAACGGAGTTTGTTAAGGGCAGGCAGCTGGTAGCCAATCTAAGAAGGCTACTCAATGTGATTATGATGCCCCCGGAGGGCAGAGAGGTGGAGGTAGTGGTGGCAATGGATGCCGAAAAGGCTTTTGACCGGGTGGATTGGGACTATTTATGGGAGGTGCTGGGACGGTTTGGGTTTGGAGAAGGCTTTGTGGACTGGGTTATGGACTTTGTATGACTGCTATATCAGGCCCCGGAAGTTAGTGTAAGGACGAACAGTACGACATCTGAGTATTTTAGACTACACCGCGGGACAAGACAGGGATGCCCCTTCTCTCCACTGCTGTTTGCGTTGGCCATAGAACCGCTGGCAATTGCTCTGAGAGCGGCAAGGGGATGGAAGGGAATGGTTGGGGGGGGGGGGGGGGTAGAACACAAGGTCTCGCTCTAAGCGGATGACCTGCTTTTGTATGTGTCGGATCCAGCGGCAGGGATGGACAGGATTATGGAAATCCTAGGGGAATTTGTCCGGTTTTCGGGCTACAAATTGAACATGGCAAAAAGCGAGATGTTTGTGGTGCAGGCAAGAGGTCAGGAGAATAGGCTGAGGGAGCTACCGTTTAGGCTGGTTGGGGAAAGTTTTAGGTATTTAGGGATACAAGTGGGCGCGTGATTGGGGAAAGATGCATAAGTTGAACTTGTCTAGGCTGGTGGAGCAAATGAGGAGCGAGTTTCGGAGGTGGGATGCGCTACTGCTGTCACTAGCGGGGAGAGTGCAGACGATGAAGATGACGATCCTCCCGAGATTCCTGTTTATTTTTCAGTGTCTCCCTATTTTCATTCCGCGGTCCATCTTTAAAAGAATCAATAAAATTATCCTGGGATTTGTTTGGGCGGGGTAAAGAGGGGGATGCTGGAACGGAACCGTAGCGAGGGGGGACTGGCGTTGCCGAACCTCAGCAACTACGGCTGTCGGACATGGCGAAGCTTTCTTGGCTTGGAAAAAAAATCAAGTTCGCCTTACGAGGATCACTATCGGGGTTCGCCCGGAGATGGCAACCATTCATCGACTTCTTCACGGGGAACTAATCGTCAGCGGGGGTATGGGGGGGGGGGGGGGGGGAGAGGGTAAAATAGCGTAGAGTAGGGGGTCTATTTGTGAGAGATGAACTGTTAGTTGCACTATGTTTTTTGTAATTGGTATCTGCACACTAATGTATATTGTTACTGTTTACAATGCCAAAAAATACCTCAATAAAATTGTCTGTTTAAAAAAAAAGGAATTTAGGTTGAGTAGCAGGCGACAGAGAATGGGGATAATGGGTAAGGACTCTAATTGGCAGGACGTAACTAGTGGTGTACAGGGATCTGTGTTGGGGCCTCAATTATTCATTATTGACTTGGATGATGGCAAAGCTGCATCCAAATTTGCTGATAATACAAAGTTAGATGTCGTTGAAGACAATCTAGATGATAGCATAAATTTGCAGGGAGATATTGACAGACGGTGAATGAACAAAATTGTGGCTGATGCAATTCAGCTGCAGCTATACACAACCCTGGTTAGACGCCATCTGGAGTGCTGTGAGCAGTTTGAACACCACACCTTAGAAAGGATATTTTGGCCTTGGAGGGAGTGCAGCATAGATTTACAAGAATGATACCTGGATTACGATTAGGACAGCACAGTGGTTAACACAGTTAGCACAGTTGCTTCACAGCGCCTGGCTTCCAGGTTTGATTCCCATCTTGGGTCACTGTCTGTGCGGAGTCTGCACATTTTCCCCATGTCTGCGTGGGTTTCCTCTGGGTGCTCCAGTATCCTCCCAGTCCAAAACTGTACAGGTTAGGTAGATTGACTCAATTGCTCTTAGTGTCCAAAAAGGTTAGGTGGAGTTACGGGGATAGTGTGGAGGTGTCGGTGTTACGTTGGGTGCTCTTTACAAGGGCTGGAGCAGATTCGATACGCCAAATGGCCTCTTTCTGCACTGTAAATTCTATGGATTCTATGTTATATTGCAGGGAATATGTTATGAGGAGGCATTGCACAAATTAGGGCTGTTTGCGCTCAAACTTCGAAGGTTTCTTTTTCTTTCTTTAAAAAAAAATTTAGATTACCCAATTATTTTTTCCAATTAAGGGGCAATTTAGTCTGGCCAATTCACCTACTCTGCACATTTTTGGGTTGTGGGGGCGAAACCCACACAGACACGGGGAGAATGTGCAAACTCCACACGGACAGTGAACCAGAGCCGGGATCAAACCTGGGACCTCAGCGCCGTGAGGCAGCTGTGCTAACCACTAGGCCACCGTGCTGCCCCAAACTTTGAAGGTTAAGGGGTTGCCATAATAGACACCAGTATATCATGGTGCAGACACATACTGATGGACATACACTAGGACCAATCAACATGCACAAACACCGCAGCCAATCACCAGCTAGAACACACACACTATAAAGGCAGAGGGCATCACTTTTCCCGCTCATTCTGGATGCTGCCTCTCAGAAGCACAAGAGCTCATCAAGTACAGTACAGACTCTCACCACGTGCTGAGAGATTCAACTGGTTCAGACAGGCACAGGTCTCTAGTTAAACTAGCATCGTCTAAACCCACAGTTATAATATGTCTATTATTTTATAAGAGTTAATAAAATAGTATTGAACCTTCTTCAGTGTTGGTGGCATATGTCTGCTTCACAAGTCCACAGTGCCCAACACTTCAGGGGTGATCTGATCGAAATATTCAATATATTTACAAGGGAAGACAGAGTAGATAAAGATAAATATTTCCACTGGTTGGAGATTCTAAAACTAGGGGGCATAGTCTAAAAGTTAGCTTTAGACCGTTCAGGAGAGATGTTCGGAAGCAATTCTTCACTCAAAGGGTGGTAGAGGTTTGGAACTCTCTCCCAGAAACAGCAGTTGAAGCTGGAACAGTTTTAAACCTCAGATGGATAGATTTTTGTTAAGCAAAGATATTAAGGGATGTGGGCCGAAGGCAGCTAAATAGAGTTAGTCCACAGATTAGTGATGATCTCATTAAATGGCGGGACAGGCTCCAAGGGGCTGAATGGCCTACTCCTGTTCCTATTTAATACTTAATTAAATATGTTATTAATACCAAATTAATATCTAATCTCAAATTCACCTCTAATTGACATCTAATTAATCTCCATAACACCTAATTAATGTTTTATTAACATTCAATTAATATCAATTCAATACACAATTAATCTCCAATTAACACTTAAGTAATCCCTAATTAAATATTTTATTGATGTCCAATTAATATCAATTTAATATACAATTGACTAAGCCCAAATAGGGCAGCTCGGCGGCGCAGTGGGTTAGCACTGTGGCCTCACGGCGCCGAGGTCCCAGGTTCGATCCCGGCTCTGGGTCACTGTCCATGTGGAGTTTGCACATTCTCCCCATGTTTGCGTGGGTTTCGCCCCCACGACCCAAAAATGTGCAACCTAGGTGGATTGGCCAGGCTAAATTGCCCCTTAATTGGAAAAAACTAATTGGGTACTCTAAAATTTTTTTAAAAACTAAGCCCGAATGAAAAAGATTTTATTAATGTCTAATTAATACCAAATTAATATCTAGTCTTCAATTACTAACCCATTAACAGCTGACTGATATTTAATTAGTCACCTATTAACATATAATTAACCCTTAATTAAAATATTATTGATATATAATGAATATCCAATTAATCCCCAATTAACATGCAATTTATCCCTAATTAAATCATTGCTGTCCAATTAATATCTAATCTCCAATCAACATTACATTATTGTTTATTATCGTCTAATTAATCTCCAATTAATGTATATTTGAACCCCTAATCATATTTTATTAATTTCCAATTAAATTCTAATTAATATTAATTAGTCTCTACTTCATCTTATTATCTAATTAACACCTAATTATTTGTAATTACTCCTAATTCATGATTAATTTTAAATTAATCTCTAATTGTTATCAAATTAACCCCTCTTATCTATGTAATTAATGCATATAAATAATCTCACTTACTATCTAATTATGGAACTACTCATCAATTAGTTACATAATATCTATTTTGAGTCAAGTTATCTAATTAATGCAATATTAATATCTAATTATGTGCTTATTAAGGTGTAATGAGTCTCTAATTGATGACTAATTTTATCCAATTAATATTTGAGAATAACCTAATATTAATCTCTAGTTATTATCTAATATCTAAATAATCTTACATTCATATCTAACTAACTCCAATTAATATCTAATTAAGAATATCAAATTTTATCTAGTTAATGTGTAATGTGCAGCTTGCCATTGATATCTTCTCATAGGCCATGGGCTCAATGATGGGGATGAGGTGCGGGAAGGTTCACGTCTCATTGATCCAAATCCAACATAAGACCAGCAGCGTCTGAAGAGACACCCATATTTGACTCCCAAGGATTGTGGGTATGAGTCCGGTTATGCAGCACCCCCGAGTGAAATTAATATTGATTATGTGCTCAATGAGTCCCATAAGCGGCTACTCAAAGCCAAATTCAACCCAGTTAAAAGTACCCCCACCAGCAGAGACTCCAGTATCAGCCCAGGTACCGGAATCACCCCTCCGGAGGCACATAGCGGGTTGTGATATGGAGCACACTGTCTGAAAGGGTAGAGAATCTGGTTTACTAATGTTCTTCAGGGAAGGAAATCTGCTGCCTGGCCTACATGTGACTCCTGACCGGACACAGCAGTGTGGTTGACTCTTAACTGCCCCTTTGAAATGGCCACACGAGACGCTGAGTTCAAGGGGTGATGAGGGATGGGGAGCAAATGCTGGCCCAGCCAGTGATGCTCAAGTTCCATCAAAGAATGAGGAAAAAACAGACGTAGCAGGAACTTTCAAAAGGGGGAAATGGATAAATATTTGAAGGGGTTTTTTTAGGACTCTGGAGGAAAGAGCAGGATAGGGCAGGCGTTGGTGGGAGGCGGGGGGACACATTGGATAAATTCCCAAAGAGCTAGCGCAGGCAGGAAGAGCTGAGTGGCCTCTCCCTGGGCTGCTCGATTCTGTGACCAAAGGCAGGGGTTGAGGAAAACCCCAGTGATTGGCAACGATAGGGCCAATGTCACACTGCCTGTTTGAATGTCGGGAACGTCCTAATCACATTGCTGCTGCTGGATGACAGCTATGCGATCGCGCATTACATTATAACGAGTTAAAAAAAGTAATTAATTGGCGACAAAGTACTTTGGAGGATCCGGCGGGTGCAGTGTGTCTCTCGATGTTTTCATCTCTTTCAAACATTCTTCTTTGTTTATCTCTCTCAGGAAATGATGATGTTCTTCTACGATACCTTTATCTCATTCAAAAACACCATCATATACTACTTCAGGAAAGGGGAGGAGTCGTGCCCCCAACGCGCACGGAAGAGCAGCCTTCGGAAAAGCCAGCCACCACCCTTGAAACGTTACATCAACGTTGCAGTAACCGGGCCAGTTGATTCTGGCAAGTCTACCCTGGTGAATGCCATGCGGGGGGTTGAGGACGAGGATGAGGCCCGTGTGGATTCTCCGGGGGACAGCTCCAAGGCCTTGCCCCGCTCCTACCTCTATCCGGCCAACCCCCGAGTCCTGCTGTGGGATCTGCCCGGGATTGAGACGTATGAGATGAAGCAGCACGCGTACCTCGAGAAGGTGGACCTGCGCTCCTACGATTTCTTCATCCTGACCACCAGCTCCCGGATGGAGGAGGAGGTCCTCTACCTGGCCAAGG
This sequence comes from Scyliorhinus canicula, assembly GCF_902713615.1. Taxonomy (NCBI): domain Eukaryota; kingdom Metazoa; phylum Chordata; class Chondrichthyes; order Carcharhiniformes; family Scyliorhinidae; genus Scyliorhinus; species Scyliorhinus canicula. The sequence goes on from NC_052157.1 coordinate 60,483,825, forward strand.
AGATCCTCAGGATGGACAAGAGCTTCTACTTTGTGCGGACCAAGATCGACATCTACATGCGCAGCACAAAGCAGCCAAACTTCACCCAGGGAGATCTGCTCCGCGAGATCCGCAAGTACTTCTCCAAGAAACTCCAGTCCATCGGCGTCAACATTCCCCGAATTTTCCTACTTTCAGCCCAACAGGTGGACAAGTATGACTTTGAGGATTTCATTGAGACGTTCAATAGCCAGTTCTGATGGAGAGGAGAGAGAGAGACAACCACGACAAAAGGAAATGCTCAACGCCACCAATTCCGGTCTTCTTGATTATGTCCGTTAGCTGAGAGTGAGTGACTGCACATGGAGACCAGAACATTTCCACGTTCATTGTACCTGTTCTCATAGCAGTCCTTGCAAACAACTTCATTGGGTTAAACGTTTTGAGCAAAGCTCCTCTCAGGAGGCTGTTCTTGGAGCAATGAACAGATGATTTAGAATGGCTGCCCAATTCTGACGCTGCAAGTTGGGTCCACAAGACCAAACGAAAGATACGAGCCTCAGATTTGAGTTCAAATCTCAGTGTCAATACTGAGGGGGCACTGCACTGTAAGAGGTTCAGTACTGAGGGAGTGCTGCACTGTCAGAGGGTCAGTACTGAGGGGGATGGGACAATTGGGCGCGGCCGTTTTGGCACGGCCGTTTGGACGCAGCCGTTTGGGCGCCATGGGACAATTGGGCGCAGCCAATTTGGCGCGGCCGTTTGGGCGCAGACGACAGAAATTCTTTTAGTTTTTGTGGCTAGTAACTTGTTGCAAATTGTTGCAAGTAAATTTAAAAACCTTAAATTAGTTCATTTAGTTTAGTTCATTTGGTGATTATGAGCAAGGCTCCTCAAGTACTCAAATTTTCAAATTTAAGAACACTTTCATGTATTCTTTTATCTTTATTGTAAATTAAAAACCTTAAATTAGTTCATTTAGTTAAAAACCTTAAATTAGTTCATTTAGTTAAAAACTAAAGTTAAAAAACCTTTAGTTTAGTTCATTTGGTAATTATGAGCAAGGCTCCTCAAGTACTCGATAGCATCCATGTTTTCAAATTTAAGAACAGTTTCATGTATTCTTTTATCTGCATCTCTATACTTTTTTAGTTTTTGTGGCGGTTCATGGCCGGCTAGTAACCTTTCATAATATGCATCTCTACCTTTCTGTACTTTACGCAGGCCATCAATTAGTTTCCATATGGTGGGATGATGCATGCCAAGTTCATATTTCAATCGACGGTGGGCTGCCTCCGCATTATTGTTTGTGCGGTCTTCCCCGTTTAATGTTCTCTGATAAAGGTTCCAAATCTCAGGGCGAAATAAAGGTGTTCGTCTACCATTTCCTCGTCTGTTCAGACGACCAACATATGTATCTTCAAACCAGTTGAGTAAATCTTGAAGTTCTTGCGGCAGTTGGGTCGCTAAAGCATCCAGATATTCATCGATTTTGTTCAAAGGTACAAAGGCAATGGCAATAATCATTTTAGCTTTTAACGCGAAATCTGGATCAGTGTTATACAAACTACGGAACCCCATACTAGCTAGATGTTTTTGCATATTTTGAGCTAAATGAAAAAAACATCCTTTTATTTGAACATCAGTGAATATGTCTTTCATAGCACTGTGCGCAGCTTGTTCATAATCACAGACGATTGAACTGGGTTTCAAGTTGGGTTCGATTTCTTTCAATAATGCGAACATTCTCGTCTATGTGGTGGGTTGCTTGTTGGGGAAAAGAGCATAAACCGTAGGAGTAACCCCTCCGTGTTTTTTTACCATAATTACATATCTGAGATATATGTTTGCAGCTTTAGTATGGAGACGTGCTTTGCACCGGTTTTTTTGCTCACAACGCCAAAATTTCACTTCGCTGTCACCTTTGCCTGTTTTGTCAAAGACGTAAAGGAATCCGTTATGAACAAATTTTTCTTTACCACGTTTCGTTGATACTGCCTCAGCCATCATATGGGTATGCGAATTGGTTTAGTTACAAAATATATAAAAAGATGGTGATAGAACGCACCAGCACGCAACTCAACGCACCCGCACCAGCAGCCAACTCAACTGAGGCTAATTCACAAATAAAGAAATGTTATTTTGGCGCCAAAACGTCCGGCGCCAAAACAGCCGGCGCCAAAACGGTTGGCGCCAAAACAGCCGGCGCCAAAACGGTTGGCGCCAAAACGGCCGCGCCCAAATGGCTGCGCCAAAACGTACCTATCCCGTACTGAGGGAGTGCTGCACTGTCAGAGGGTCAGCACTGAGGGAGTGCTGCACTGTCAGAGGGTCAGTACTGAGGGAGTGCTGCACTGTCAGAGGGTCAGTACTGAGGGAGTGCTGCACTGTCAGAGGGTCAATACTGAGGGGGCACTGCACTGTAAGAGGTTCAGTACTGAGGGAGTGCTGCACTGTCAGAGGGTCAGTACTGAGGGAGTGCTGCACTGTCAGAGGGTCAGTACTGAGGGAGTGCTGCACTGTCAGAGGGTCAATACTGAGGGGGCACTGCACTGTCAGAGGGTCAGTACTGAGGGAGTGCTGCACTGTCAGAGGGTCAGTACTGAGGGAGTGCTGCACTGTCAGAGGGTCAGTACTGAGGGAGTGCTGCACTGTCAGAGGGTCAATACTGAGGGAGTGCTGCATTGTCAGAGGGTCAGTACTGAGGGAATGCTACACTGTCAGAGGGTCAATGTCGATGGAGAGCTGCACTGTCAGAGGATCAGTACTGAGGGAGTGCTGCACTGACAGAGGGTCAGTACTGAGGCAGTGCCACACTGTCAGAGCACTGTTCTGAGGGAGTGCTGCACTGTCGAAGGGTCAGTACTGTGGGAGTGCTGCACTGTCGTAGGGTCCGTACTGAGGGAATCTTGCACTGTCGAAGGGTTAGTAATGTGGGGGTGCTGCACTGTCGGAGGATCCGTACTGAGGGAGTGCTGCACTGTCAGAGGGTCAATACTGAGGGAGTGCTGCACTGTCAGAGGGTCAATACTGAGGGAGTGCTGCACTGTCAGAGGGTCAATATAGATGGAGAACTGCACTGTCAGAGGGTCAGTACTGAGGGAGTGCTGCACTGTCAGAGGGTCAGTACTGAGGGAGTGCTGCACTGTCAGAGGGTCAGTACTGAGGGAGTGCTGCACTGTCAGAGGGTCAATACTGAGGGGGCACTGCACTGTAAGAGGTTCAGTACTGAGGGAGTGCTGCACTGTCAGAGGGTCAGTACTGAGGGAGTGCTGCACTGTCAGAGTCAGTACTGAGGGAGTGCTGCACTGTCAGAGGGTCAATACTGAGGGGGCACTGCACTGTCAGAGGGTCAGTACTGAGGGAGTGCTGCACTGTCAGAGGGTCAGTACTGAGGGAGTGCTGCACTGTCAGAGGGTCAGTACTGAGGGAGTGCTGAACTGTCAGAGGGTCAATACTGAGGGAGTGCTGCATTGTCAGAGGGTCAGTACTGAGGGAATGCTACACTGTCAGAGGGTCAATGTCGATGGAGAGCTGCACTGTCAGAGGATCAGTACTGAGGGAGTGCTGCACTGACAGAGGGTCAGTACTGAGGCAGTGCCACACTGTCAGAGCACTGTTCTGAGGGAGTGCTGCACTGTCGAAGGGTCAGTACTGTGGGAGTGCTGCACTGTCGTAGGGTCCGTACTGAGGGAATCTTGCACTGTCGAAGGGTTAGTAATGTGGGGGTGCTGCACTGTCGGAGGATCCGTACTGAGGGAGTGCTGCACTGTCAGAGGGTCAATACTGAGGGAGTGCTGCACTGTCAGAGGGTCAATACTGAGGGAGTGCTGCACTGTCAGAGGGTCAATATAGATGGAGAACTGCACTGTCAGAGGGTCAGTACTGAGGGAGTGCTGCACTGTCAGAGGGTCAGTACTGAGGGAGTGCTGCACTGTCAGAGCGTCAGTACTGAGGGAGTGCTGCACTGTCAGAGCGTCAGTACTGAGAGAGTGCTGCACTGTCAGAGGGTCAGTACTGAGGGAGTGCTGCACTGTCAGAGGGTCAGTACTGAGAGAGTGCTGCACTGTCAGAGGGTCAGTACTGAGGGAGTGCTGCACTGTCAGAGGGTCAGTACTGAGGGAGTGCTGCACTGTAAGAGGGTCAATACTGAGGGGGCACTGCACTGTAAGAGGTTCAGTGCTGAGGGAGTGCTGCACTGTCAGAGGGTCAGTACTGAGGGAGTGCTGCACTGTCAGAGGGTCAGTACTGAGGGAGCGCTGCACTGTCAGAGGGTCAGTACTGAGGGAGTGCTGCACTGTCAGAGGGTCAGTACTGATGGAGTGCTGCACTGTCAGAGGGTCAGTACTGAGGGAGTGCTGCACTGTAAGAGGGTCAATACTGAGGGGGCACTGCACTGTAAGAGGTTCAGTACTGAGGGAGTGCTGCACTGTCAGAGGGTCAGTACTGAGGGAGTGCTGCAATGTCAGAGAGTCAGTGCTGAGGGAGTGATGTGCTGTTGGTGGGTCAGTACTGAAGGAGTGCTGCACTGTCAGAGGATCAGTACTGAGGGAGTGCTGCACTGTCAGAGGGTCAGTACTGAGGGAGTGCTGCACTGTAAGAGGTTCAGTACTGAGGGAGTGCTGCACTGTCAGAGGGTCAATACTGAGGGGGCACTGCACTGTAAGAGGTTCAGTACTGAGGGAGTGCTGCACTGTCAGAGGGTCAGTACAGAGGGAGTGCTGCACTGTCAGAGGGTCAGTACTGAGGGAATGCGGCACTGTCAGAGGGTCAGTACTGAGGGAGTGCTGCAATGTCAGAGAGTCAGTGCTGAGGGAGTGCTGTGCTGTTGGTGGGTCAGTACTGAAGGAGTGCTGCACTGTCAGAGGATCAGTACTGAGGGAGTGCTGCACTGTCAGAGGATCAGTACTGAGGGAGTGCTGCATTGTTGGAGGGTCAGTGCTGAGGGGGCGCAGCACTTTATAAGGGTCAGTACTGAGGGAGTGCTGCACTGTCGGGGGTCAGTACTGAGGGAGTGCTGCACTGTCAGAGGGTCAGTACTGAGGGAGTGCTGCACTGTCAGAGGGTCAGTACTGAGGGAGTGCTGCACTGTCAGAGGGTCAGTACTGAGAGAGTGATGCACTGTCAAAGGACCAGCACTGACGGAGTGCTGCACTGTCAGAGGGTCAATACTGAGGGAGTGCTGCACTGTCAGAGGGTCAGGAGAAAGTAAGTGTTGCACTGTTGGAGGGTCGGTACTGAGGGAGTGCTGCAATGTCAGAGGGCCAGTACTGAGGGAGGGATGCATTGTCGGAGGGTCAGTACTGAGGCAGTGCTGCACTGTCGGAGGGTCAGTACTGAGGGAGTGCTGCACGGTCAGAGGGTCAGTACTGAGTGAGTGTTGCACTGTCAGAGGGTCAGTACTGAGGGAGTGCTGCACTGTCGGAGGGTCAGTACTGAGGGAGTGCTGCACTGTCGGAGGGCCAGTACTGAGGGAGCGCTGCACTGTCAGAGGATCAGTACTGAGGGAGTGTTGTTGGAGGGTCAGTATGAAGAAAGCAATGCACTGTCGGACTGTCAGTGCTGATGGTTCGCTGCACTATTGGAGGGTCAGTTCTGAAGGAGCACTGGACTGTAGGTGTATCAGTACTGAGGGAGTGCGCACTTTGCTGGTGTTACTAGTGAGGAAGTGCTGCACTGTCAGAGGGTCAGTACTGAGGGAGTGATGCACTGTCAGAGGGTCAGCACTGTGGGAGCGTTGCACTTTCAGAGGGTCAGTACTGAGGGAGTGATGCACTGTCAGAGGGTCAGTACTGAGGGAGTGCTGCACTTTCAGAGGGTGAGTACTGAGGGAGTGCTGCACTGTCAGAGGATTAGTACTGTGGAAGCGCTACACTGTCGCACGGACAGTACTGAGAGAGTGCTGCATTTTTGGAAGGTCCGTACTGAGATAGCACTTGACTGTTTGAGGGTCAGTATGAGGGAGTGCTTCACTGAATTTGGTAGAAGCGCAGTGAGGAGGTCCCAGGAGGGGATGGATTTCTTCCCGGTATCCTGAGATCAATATTTGTCCCTTATCAACGTTAGCGAAAATAACGATGATCTGGCTCATTATCACATTGGAGTTTGTGGCATGTTGCTGTGCGTGAATTGGCTGCTGTGCTCCACATTGCAATAGGGACCTCACTTTCAAAGAAACACGGCATTGACTGTGGATTGTACTGGGATGGGTCAGGTGCCAGAGAAATGCCAGAGAAATGCAAATCTTTCTTTTGTTTTGTTTCAGCTCCCGGTCTGCTTCTTCTTACTGATCCTACAACCGGATCCAGCCACTGGAATTCCTGATCACAAACAGCACCTCCCCCCCACACACACACATAGACATACAGGAAGTGAAATGTAAATGTCCAGATTACCCCCACCTCTTGCCAGCACTATTAAAATAGTGTCCTGCCCCTTTTTGATGTCTAGACCCTGGAAAACTAATAAAAAACCTTGCCTCTTCTTCAGCGACCAGCGTGTTTCCTACACTCCAGCAACCCGGGTATGTTGGACTCTTGGAGGGTGTTTTCTCAACTTGGGCACATTACAAATCAGAGTACATTACAATGCGCCTGAATGTGACAAACTTTGGTCTGTTACAATTCCAGGGTACACTGTGATCCTGGGGTATTGCAATTCCTAATTATTTGACAAAGCTGCACTATTTCAGATTTTGGTCTGATTTGAAGCCAGGGTGCATTACAATTTCTGGATACATTGCAAAGTTTGGTATGTTACAATTCCCAATTATATTACAATCTGTGTATATTACACATCCAGAGCTTATTACAAACCAAGGTACTTGATTATTACAAAACCATGTTTATTGCAGTTCCTGGGTACATTACTAACCTGAATCTATTGCCATTCCCATTTATGTGACAATTCTCAAATCTGGGTATATTACTCATCTCGGGTTTATTGCAGGGCATATTACAATTCACAGGATGATTACGCACCAGGTTAAATTACAATTCCTGGATATGTTTCAATCCTAGATTTAATGCAATTCCCAATTTTATCACAAATCTATTTCAGGCTTATTGCAGATCAGGGTGGATGACAGTTTCCAAGATTATTCCAAACCCAGGCTTATTACAATTCCAGGGTATATTACAAGATATATTACTAGTACAATACTGTCCAATGTGCATTCCAAACCTGGATTTATTACAATTCCTATGTATATTATGGGCCCTGAGTATATTACAATTCCTATTGTTATGGGCCAGGGTTTAGAAAACCTCAAAGTGTATCATGGAGTTTCCCTGACCCATAACCTTTAATAGATTGTGGTATGAGGAGCACACGGCCCATTCTACAAGTGCGGTACAGTAGAAATCAAAAGTATTTTTAAAGCAAAACAATGTTTATTCTATGAACTCAAGTTAACCTTTTTAAAACATACAGTGAACATCCTAGCAACCATCAATTCAAATACAACCCCCAACGATTACAACACTAAGTAATCCTTAATTTCCTTTTAACACCCATAAGACAGAAAAAAAACTTTTAAAAGAAGCACATCATGTTTAAATTCAGTACTAAGAACAGTTATCACTCTGAATTCACCAAATGATCAAGAGATAGTTTTCTCATTCTCATTTTTTTCATTTTCACATGGCAGAGATAACAACATTACACATTCTGTGGCTGGCTGCAGCTCCAACACAGAAAAGAAACCAAAAAAACACAGACACATCCAAGTTTTTCTCAAAGTGAAACTAAAAAGCAGAGCCAGAGCTCAGCCCACACTCTGAATCACTGCAGTAACATGAGCAGACAAACATTTCTTAAAGTGACATTTGTGGTGATATGCATCACTGTAGATACACAAGGGGTTAATGTAAGTACACAGAGACTAGATAGACACTAGAGGGAGTGCCAGAGACATGACACACAGACACTCAACCAATAGGTCAGTAAGATAGGACACGACCAATGGGCATTCACGATACACACAGAGGTGACACTACCACAGGGGGGCATTACACCACCCCATCTATGAAGGACACAGCATACATGATCTGCCTCTTTCCAGTGGAGACACTCAGTGACGACAGATACAGGGTTGATTCAACATCACACCCACCACGTGGATTGTAGCAGACTGATTCGTCAGTCTGGGTAGCTATAGAAGGATTAACAGTGGAGGCGAATCTGAGTAGAATAGTTTAATAAATGTGTTGAAGCTATCTCCACGTCTGAACCTTCCTTTGTCAGAGTGAACATCAAGGAAGCAGCTTATGCTACGCCAAGAGCATAACAAGACAACATTCTCATGACACTAGGTACACTACTCAAATGGGTTTATTAAAATTCCTCGGGTTATTACAATCTCTGACTTTATTACAGTTTTTAGATACATTACAAACCCGGTTTATTACAGTTCCGGGATATATTATAAGCCCCAAGTACATTACTGTTCCGAGGTTACTGCAAACCTTGATTTATTACAATCCCTGTGTATATTATGAGCCCTGAGTATATTCCAGTCTCTGGGTATGTATGGTGACCATTAGGTTAAATCACCACCAGTTAACTCTACCCTCAAAGGGAAAAGCAGCCTATAATCATCTGGGACTGTGGCAACTTTAAAAAAAAATCACAAACATGGATTTATTACAATTCCTGGATATATTATGAGTTCCAAGAATATTATTATTCCTAGTCTGATTAAAATCCTGGTTTATGGGCAGCACGGTGACACAGTGGTTAGCATTCTGCCTCACGGCACGAGGCCCCAGGTTCGATCCCAACTCTGGGTCACTGTCCGTGTGGAGTTTGCACATTCTCCCCGTGTTTGCGTGGGTTTCCCCCCCACAACCCAAAGATGTACAGGGTAGGTGGATTGGCGACGCTAAATTGCCCCTTAATTGGAATAAATTGGATAGTCTAAATTTATTTATTTTTTAAATCCTGGGTTTATTACAATTCCTGAGTAGATTACAATCCCCGAGTATATTACCCTTCCTAGGTATATTACAGACTCGTGTTCATTACAATTTGGGGGCATATTATGAGCCCCGAGTATATTACAATTCCTAGTTGCACTACAAACATTGGTTTATTACAATTCCTAGAGTTATTACAATCTCTTCGTATATTACAGTTTCTAAGTACATTACAAACCCGGGTTTATTACAGTTCCGGGGTATATTATCCCCACGTATATTACTGTTCCTAGGTAATCTACAAACCCAGGTTTATTACAATTCCTTTGTCCATTATGAACCCCGAGTATATTACAATTCCTGGTACATTACAAACCTGGGCTTATTATGATTTCTGGGTACATTAGAAACCCTGGTTTATTAAAAATCCTATGTCTATTGTGAGCTCCGAGTATATTACAATTCCTGGGTACATTACAAATCTGGCCTTATTCATGGGCATATTACAAGCCCTGAGTATACTGTACTACTGTTCCTAGCTACATTGCAAATCTGTGTTAATTACAACTCATGGGTATATTATGAGTCCTGACTGGAATAGAGTTCCTAGGTATGAGCCAGAGACCAGGGCCAGGATTCTCCGACGCCGGGTCGGAGAATCGGTGGTGGTGGGGGGGAAGGGTGCACGAGAATCGCGCCTCGACGCTGGCCCGCCGATTCTCCAGCCCCGATTCTCAGGCTCCCGCGGGATTGCCGCCGCGCTGGTCGGGGGCCGTTGAAAGCGCCCTCCCCGGCGATTCGATCGGCGGAGTGCCCGCCGAATCCCACCAACGTGGGTTACGTATGGTCCCACCCGGCAGGCCCTCGGAGTTCTGGCTGCGGGTAGCGTCCTGGTCTGGCTGCGGGGGGGGGGGATCCAATTCCAGGGGGGGCCTCCATGGTGGCCTGGCCCGTGATCGGGGCCTACCGATCGGTGGGCGGGCTAGTTCCATGGGGGGCCTATATTCCTCCACCCCGGGCCCCTGTGGGACTCTGCCATATTGCCCGGGAGCCGGCATGGATGCAGGAACCCACGTGCATGCGGACACGTGCCGGCCGTGGCGTGTCAGCTTCCGAGCGCCGGAGCAGCAGAGACCACTCCGGCTCCATACTAGCCCCCTAGGAAGGGATGCATAGACAGGCCTGCCCGCCTGTTGATGCCAGAGTGGCATCGCTTTTGACGCCAGCGTCAGAACTTGGCCGCTGGATCGGAGAATCCCGGCCCAGAACTAGCAGCAATCAATATGCAACAGTTCACTCAAGTCCAATGGGGCATTCAGGAGGAAGTTTGTTCCTCAGCTCAGGGTTGATTGATATTCAGTCCAATGGCGCCATCATGTGGTGAAAAGAAACATTTTTTAAACAAACAATTTTATTGAGGTATTTCAGGCGTGTGGAAAAAGTGACGTTGTATAGTACAAAAAAAGAAGTCAAGACGCAAATTATACATAGTGCAAACCACGGCTCTGTTCATGCATGGACCTGCCTCAATATCCCCTACTCTATTCTATCCTAGCCCCCCCCCCCCCCACCCCCTGCTGACACTCCTCTGCAAAGAAGTCAATAAATGGCTGCCACCTTCGGGCGAACCCTAGTAGCGAACCTCTCAAGGCGAACTTGACTTTCTCCAGGCCAAGAAAGCTCGCCATGTCCGATAGTCATACCTCAGCCCTCGGGGGCTTTCAGTCCCTCCAAGCTAACAGATCCCCCATCCTCACAATCCCCGCCCTCCTCCACAGTAGATGCCCCCCGTCCATGTTCCCCGGGGCAAATTGGTGGTTGCCACAGATTGGGATCCACACCGATGCTCTTACCTCCCCTACATGCCGCCTCCACTGGCCCCAGATCCGAAGAGCCGCCACCACTACCAGGCTGGTGGAGTACCGTGCTAGCGGAAGAGGCAGAGGCGCCGTGACCATGGCTGCTAAGCTAGTGCCCCTGCATGAAGCAGCCTCCATCCGCTTCCAACCCCGACCCCACACCCACCATCCATTTCCTTATCATCGCTATGTTGGCCGCCCAGTAATAGTTGCTGAAGTTCGGCAATGCCAGCCCCCCCTTCTTTGTTCCTTTCAAGCATCACCCTCTTCACCTGCGGGGACTTCCCGCCGATACAAATCCCAGAATAATTTTATTCAGCCTCTAAAAGAAGGACTGCGGGATAAAGATGGGGAGACACTGAAAAACAAGCAAGAACCACGGGAGAACCGTCACCTTAACAGTCTGCACCCTCCCCGCCAATGACAGCGGGAGCTCCGGACCTCCTCCCTCATTCGTTCCACCAGTCGGGACAGGTTGAGCTTATGCAACTTGTCCCAGTCCCATGCCACCTGAATCCCCAAATATCGGAAATTCTCCCCCGCTAGTGGTGAACAGAAACATAACTGATGCTTTATTCTTAAAATTCACAGAAGTATATTCACATCATGTAAAAAGTTGAAACGATATTCAGTACGAATCCAATCAGTTTCTTCCAATACTGGATGTTACTCACTACATTTACAATTAAAGTTAATATTTACAAGATTCATTACATGTCAAACACACATCCCACCGGGGTTCTGTGCAATTCCCCTCCCCTCTGCACTGTGGCTGAAAGGTCTTAGACAGAGACCTTCCCCCATTGTGCCTCTGCAGGAGCTGCTCCAAGCTTGACTGCCTCCCTCCACACGTAGTCCTGGGCTCTGCAATGTGCCAGTCTGCAACATTTGGTCTTTGCACTGCCAGACCAACAATTTTCTGGCGGACCAAAAAGCAGCTTTCACCGAGTTGATGATCCTCCACCAACAGCTCCACCAACTCATTTTTGGTGTGTATCCCTGGGAACAACCGACAGAGCACAGAGTCCCGCATCACGGAGCTTCTCGGGGTGAACCTCAACAAAATCTCTCTCCAGCCTTTCTTTGCAAAGGCACATTCCACAAGGAAGGAACAACAGCCTCTTTCCCACCCCAATCATCTCGAGGGCAATGTGTAGGTCCCTTCTGCTGTTAGGCCTTGTTTAATAAGTCCTATTGTGATTGGAGAGACTAGGCTAAGGGAGCAAACCCGAACAGAAAATAGAGAGTGGAGCAGACCTGCGTTATACTCGGCGTGTTCCTGCAGCCAAACGTCATGCTGTGCACTCCTTCAGACCCCCACCAGCAAGGCCGCGAGGGGTGGGGACGTTCTGACGCTTGGGCAGCCCAAAACTCCCATATATTCTGCCCAGGCACAAATCATGGAGAGCTCACTCCATAGTTGCCTCACAGCGACCACGACAACATGGGAGGCAGAGTTGCAGGTTGTCAACCCAGCTCCTGGGCGGGGAAAACGGGACAGCACAGGCTGTATTCGACAGTGGGAGAGATCATTGCGCCACATCGGACATCTCCCGCCCACCTGAAACCCGGTCAGTAAGGTGCCATCACACCACAGTCCATCTGCTCCAGTGGGTGCTTGGAGCTTTGGACCATTGCTCGACAAGTGCACCAAGCAACATGACCAAGATAGGACACAAGCCCATCGCTTTGCAAGCTAAACATCGGAACCACGTGTCTGGACCAGTCTGAAGATCTCACACAGACTGTTGGAAGACTACCAATATCAACAACGAGTTGATCAGACTGAATGTAGACATTGAGGCACTTCAGCAGACAGGCTTTCTTGCAAGTGGATCACTAAGGGAACAGAACTGTACTTTGTACTGGCAGGGTGGAGACTCAAAAATGCTGAATGTCCCATGGGTGCCAATTAGTACTTATTCTTGAAAGCAGGGACCAGGTAGAGTCTGAGGGGGAGCAAGGGGATGTGTACCCTCTCTGCACTTACCTCTAAGGTGACGAGGGAACTCTCCAGAGGTGGGGGGGGGGGGGGATGGCGGGGGGGGGGGGGGGGGGGGGTGGCTGGAGGGGCCCAGGTTGGGGGGGCTCTGAAAATCATAGAATTCACATTGCATAAGGAGGCCATTCGGCCCATTGAGTCTACACCAGCCCTTGGAAAGAGCACCCTACTTAAGCCCATCTCCACCCTATCTCCGCAAACCCAGTAACCCCACCTAACATTTTTGACACTAAGGGGCAATTTAGCATGGCCAATCCACGTAACCTGCACATCTTTAGACTGTGGGAGGAAACCAGAGCACCCGGAGGAAACCCATGCAGACAGGGGGAGAAAGTGCAAACGCCACACAGTTGCCTGAGGCCGGAATTGAAGCCGGATCCCTGGAGCTGTGAAGTCCACTCTCGTCTCGACCAGTGTCTGCATGTTTGCGGCCATGGAGCTCATTGAGTGGACCACCACAGTCTTGGACTGCGTCACGTCACTCTGCGACTGTCCCATCACCTTCTGGGTATGTGCCACATCATCCTGTGACTGCACCATCTCCCTCTGGAACTGGGCTACCTCCCTCTGTTTCTGTGCCACATCGGTCAGCACCTGGGCAATGCCGCTGCCGCTCCTGGCCATGGGTCACGCTCTGGAGCGCCGCTGCAATATCCAGGTGGCTCAGGCACATGGCTTCCTGTGATAGGGCAGCCCTGTCCCGGGCCTCGGCCACTGGCTGCACAGAATGCCCCAGGCCTTGGACATGCTGATCCATTCCAAAACTTTCGCCCCACCAGGCCAACACCGTGGATGGGTGTGGGGATGATAGTGGGGTGGTGGAGGGGCTGGTGGTGGGGTAGTGGTGGTGGAGGGAGAGGTGTGGGAGTGGTGAAGTTGGGGTGTGTGGGTGGTGGGGGGGAGGTGTGGTGGGATTGGAGGGGGTGGGGGGTGGTGACACATGTGCCATGAGGAACTGCAAGACAGCGGGGTCTCACTTTCTCGCCCAATGCCGACCTCCGCCTCAGTAACCGCCCTTTCTCCAGGCCCACGGAGAGGTTGGTCATGCGACACATCAACTCCATACTCCCAGAATGCCTTGGCCCACTGCAATTCATATACTGCCACAACAGGTCCACAGCAGACGCCGTCTCCCTGGCCTTACATTCATCCATGGAGCGTCTCGACAACAAGGACTGCTACGTTAGTCTCCTAATCATTGACTACAGCTCCGCCTTCAACACCATAAAACCAGACAAGTTCATATCAAAACTTGAAAACCTAAGACGTAGCTCCTCCATCTGCAACTGGATCCTCAACGTCTTGACCCATAGACCACAATCAGAAAGAGTAAAGAACAACACCTCCACGATAGCCCTCAAGGCTGTGTACTTAGCGCCCTCCTATAGTCCATATACACACATGACCGTGTGGCAAAATTCAGCTGCAACTCCAAACTGCAATTTGCTGATGGCGCAACCGTAGTGGGTCGGATCTCAAACAACGATGAGTCAAGAGTACAGGAGGGAGATAGAGAACCTAGTGTCATGGTATAATGACAACAATCTCTCCCTCGATGCCAGAAAAACTAAGAAGCTGATCATTGATTTCAGGATGCCAAGTGTTGTACACACTCCTGTCTGCATCAAAGGAGCCGAGGTGGAGATGGTTGACAGCTTCAAATTCCTGGTGTGCGCATCACTAACAACCTGTCCTGGTCCACCCACATTGACGCTACGACCAAGAAACCACAACAGCGCCTATACTTTCTCAAGGAACTAAAGAAATTTGGCTTGTCCACATTGGCTCTCACCAATTTTTACAGATGCGCGATAGAAAGTGTATTATTCCTTGTGTCTGAATAAACCTCGTAGTCTTATATTTGAAGTAGATGCTTTATTTCTATGAGTTTGTTCTCTCTCCAGCGCTTATACTATGTTACATCTGAGCTGCCTGTCTGTGTCCTGCTCACCAGCTGCCGTTCCTGTGAAGAGAGCCAACTTCCTGGTTGTCTATGTATATATACATCTCTGGTGCTCCCTCTAGTGGTTACTTAGTTTTAGTGTATTTACCTTCATCGAGGGCCAAAGGGCCTGTTCTGTGCTGTACTGTTCTATCTATCTATCTTATGCATATCACTACATCCCCCTTTTTTCTTTTTGCATTTTTTCTGTACTTTGTTAAAGAAAATTGTACAAAACAGGTAGATAAATGATGATATGTACAAGTTGTGATGATATTGATGATTATACAAAGCCAATTAATATTTATGAGTCCAATCTTAATTTTAAAAAAAATGAGTCCAAACTTTATGAATTTGTTAGGTTGAATTGCTTTCTTCTGTTGTTGAAGTGGTGATGTTAATGTTGTCATTTCTTTGTGAACGTCGTCAGTGTTCTTGTGTTAAAATAACCAAGAAGTCATCATGAGGTGTTCGAATGGTCGAATCACTTTGTTGTCTGATTTAGACTTTTTTCCTGTGCTTGCGGCATTGATTCTGTATGTCATCTTTGTTGTCTGACCTGGACTTTTTCCTGTGTTTGTAGTATTGATTCTGTATGTCATCGGCCTTGAAAGCTGGTTTGCTTCTTTGTAGTGGAGCAAATGTGAATTTGTGAGATTCATTATCATGCCATGGTATGTTTGCACTCTTGCCATTGTTTTGAGCTGTGCTGTTACATTGTCCTTCATGTCCAGAGTTGTACCATGTCGGACAAGTTGTTGTTTCATTGTTGTTTTTGTCGTTCTGTTTTTGTTGTTTCTGTCGTTGTTCTTGTTGTTTTTGTCATGCTTGTTGTTGCTGTTGTTGCCTTTGTTATGCTTCTTGTCGTTGTTTTTGTTGTTGTTCTTGCAGTTTTTGTTGTCGTGCTTGTAGTTTTTGTTGTTGCGCTTGTAGTTTTTGTTGGTGCTCTTGTTGTGCTTCTTGGTGTTTTTGTTGTTGCTGTTGTTGTTCTTGTTTCTGTTGTGCTTCTCGTGGTTTTTGTTCTTCTTGTTGCGCTCAATGACTGTTCCGTATGGATAATTTAAGTAATTCTCAAAGTTATTTGTGTCAGTGTCCTTTGTGGTATCTGATGTTTCATTGAGCGTTTCTTCGTGAGGATTGTGAGAATGATCTGATGTTGCATTGATCTTGGTGACATCACTCTTTTGTGGTTGATGTGATTCCTCTTTGATTTCTTGGTGCTCCTCTTCTGGAGTCATTTCAGGTTCACTTGAATCACCATTGATTTCTTGGTGCTCCTCTGCTGGAGTCAAAATCTTCAAGATTTTATTTTCTTGTGGGTAGTTAAGAGTAGATGAGGTTTTAATTGACGTGGTCTCACTGGACTCAAGTGCTTTCACTTTGATTGTTGGGTGCTTCTGTACATAGGAGCTGAGATCTGTCAGTCTCGCTGTGATCTTGCACATCTTGTATGTCGATTACAATCACACTGTCACTATTCTCACATGCAGTGGGTAGACATTCACTGTCTTCTTGTTGGTTAAATGAACTGGGTAGACTTTCATCGTCTTCTTCTGGTGGCTCTAATCAGCTGGGTAGACTTTCATAGTTTTTTTTGTTGTTCACATGAGGCTGGTAGACTTTCATAGTCTGGTGCTGGTTGCTTAGATGTGGATAGACCTACAAAGTCTTCTTCATGCATGGTTGTCGCTCTGGAGTCTTTAATTGCTTTCATTCTGGAGCCTGTCAACGAGTTCTCTGCGGAGGCTTGTGTCGCTCTCTGTGTGGAATCTTTCATCGCTCTCTGTGTGGAGTCGTGCAGTGTTCTCTCTGTGGAGTCAATCTGTGCTCTCTCAACGGAGTCGTTCAGTACTCACTGTGTGGCATTGTTTTCTTCTTGGGTATTTGACAGGTTGCTGTCATTCAATGTATCAACGATCTGCCATTGCATCACGGTATTGGATTCATCTACCATGAGTAGAGTCGTGATGAGCTTTCCAACCGTGACGGTGATGCTTTTATGATCATCATATCCGAATAACCAATGTACAAGAGGAAGAATAGTCGGGGGAAGGTAGCGGGAGGGGGGGGGGGCTACAGGTTCGTTACGGGGGTTCGATGGCTAGCTAAGGCCCAAAACCAAACTAAATAAACATGTTGGGGGGGGGGGGGGGGCGCAGTTACTACTACGAAGATGCTTACCTGTAAATATGTATGTTAATTTTTGCGTGTTTGTTTTTTTTTTTTTTTTTTTTGTTTTTTTTCTTTTTTCTTTCTCCTAACAATTTGTAATTTGTTCAATATAAAATATGAAAACTGAATAAAAACATTTATAAAAAAAAAATCATATCCGAATAACTCAGCCATGACTGCATGCGCAAATCGATTTTCCTTTACTGGGCGCTTTTTCATAAAATGTGCATGCGTGAGATCCCTCTTTCACGGCTTGTGCATGCACAGAACGATCTGCGCCCAAAACTTCTTTTTTCAATTGTGCATGCGCAGCTGTGGTTTCCGGCGCATGTGCAGACCCAGATTTGCATCCTTTGTTCCCCGGGCAGTTTAAAATGTGCTCAGATGCCATTTTAACTTCTTCAGACTCATGGAAAAGAACTTTAAAAAACTTAAAGTTTTTTCTTGTCAATCATGATTTCCAGCGTTAATCCTTTCTGTTCTGATGATTGTTTGAATTTCGCAACACTCATTCCCTGTGCAATTTGGTCTCTGAGCATTGAAAGTCTTAAAGTCTTAAAGCAGCATTGTTACAGGTGTTACAGTAATCTTCAAATTTTTAAAGTATTATTTCTAATTTGGTGATGTCTTCACCTTTCAAGTAATTAAAGCAGTTATAGATTTCTCTAGCTTCATGTCCTGCTCGTAGAAGTGCTATTTTCATTTCTTCTGAAGCCGTGCTCAACTTATTAGATACGATATATAGTTTGAATGTTTGTTCAAAGATTTTCCATCTATGACTTAAATTATCGTGACTTACTTCGGTTTTCCGCTGCGGTGGAGTTCCAACGAGTTTCATCGACTCAGTGAAGTCTCCCCACGTACGAGTTCTCTTCTGTTTTCGATCTTGCTTTGTCTGCATCTTGTGTAACTTTTCTAGTAAGCGTTCTGAAGTCACCTGGTACCATGTATTATTCCTTGTGTCTGAATAAAGTTTGTAGTCTTACAATTGAAGTAGATGCTTTATTTCTATGAGTTTGTTCTCTCTCCAGCGCTTATACTATGTGTCCTGCTCACCAGCTGTCATTCCTGTGAAGAGAGCCGACTTCCTGTTTGTCTATGTATATATACATCTCTGGTGCTTCCTCTAGTGGTTATTTAGTTGTAGTGTATTTAACTTAACCCCTTGTGTATATAAAGTGATGCATATCACTACAGAAAGCATCCTATCTGGCTGCATCACAGCCTGGTATGGCAACTGCTCAGCCCAAGACTGTAAGAAACAAGAAACGACAGAGATTCATGAACACAGTCCAGTCCATCAAGTGAACCCATCTCCCATCCATTGGCTCCATCTACACCTCCCACTGCCTTGGGAAAGCGGCCAGCATGCTCAAAGACCCCTCCCACCAGGGTTATACTCTCTTCCAACCTCTTCCACTGGGCACAAGATACAAAGTCTGAGAACACACACTAACAGATTCAAAAACAGCTTCTTCCACAGCGTTACCAGGTGGCATGGTGGCACAGTGGTTAGCACTGCTGCCTCGCAGCTCCAGGGACCCGGGTTCAACTCCGGCCTCGGGTGATTCTGTGGAGTTTGCATTCATGGGGTGTGGGTGCGCAGGTGGGCCAGAATTTATTGCCCATCTCTAATTTTTCTTCTTGACCCCATCTTGCGAGAAAGTTGGTGCACACAGATGGGTCACTGATTGGTTCGGCAGAGCCTGGCTCTCTCTTTTCAAGTATCACCTTATGCCTTGCCCTTGTTCCACAGAATCCCTACAGTGCAGAAGAGGGCCATTCAGTCCCTTGGGTCTGCACTGACCCTCCGAAAGAGCACCTCACGTCTCTTCTCTTTGCACTTCCTCCTTTACTGCTGTCCTCCAGCTCTGGCAATCGCTGGCAACCTGCTTGCAACACTTGTGATCCATATCACAGGACTTTGTGTCACGTTTGCAGATGTCTTTGAAGCGAAGGAATGGGCGGCAAGTGAGTCCAGTGCCGGTGGGGAACCCACTGTACAAATTGTCCTTGGGGATCCTGCCACTCTCCATGTGGCTCACCTATCCAAGCCGTCTAGAGCGCTGCTGACACAGTATAGCGGACATGCTGGGGACGTTAGCTAACTCCAGGACGTCTTCGTGGTCCTGCCAGGGATTGGTGGGAGGCAGCGAAGATGGAATACTTTATGGCATAATTCGTGACTGCCATACATTGTCTAGGCCTCACTGCCATAAATCAGAATACTGAGGACGCAGGCTTGAAAAACCCAGACTTCTGAGTTCCATGTAAATACGCCATTTCCCCACACACTCCTGGTCAGTCTGCATACAGCAGCGGACACTTTTCCAATGTGGCTGTAGGTTTCTGAGTCGAGAGACAGGTTACTGGTAATAGTTAAAATCTTGGACGACTTCCAGAGTATGGTCAGCAATGGAGCTTTTCTAATGTTCTGTCCCACAATGTTCATTTTCTTGATGATGATGGTCAAGCCAAATTTGTTACAACCAGCCGCAAGCCTGTCAGTGAGTCTCTACAGACACTCCTCCGAGTGATGCTGCATTGTCAGCACAGAGAAGTTCCCCGATGGGTACTTTCCATACTTTTCCTTAGGTCCAAGACGGGCAAAGTTGACCACGCTGCCATCTGATCAGTGTGAAAGAAAATTGCATCTTCTGGAGACTCGAACACATGAGAGAGTAGCAGTGAGGAGAGGATCCCAAACTACGTGGGTGTGGACACAGCCCTGTTCACATCACTCAAGATGGGCAAGGGGGGCGATGAGGCACCATTGTATTGCACTGGCCTTTCATGTTGTCATGGGATGAAGTGATGTTGCTTCGTAGCTTTGGCAGACATCCGGAGCGGGATTCTCCGTTGGCTCACATCGAAATCGGGAAAGGTGATGGGGCAGAGAATCAGTCGTGAAGCCAAAATCATGGCAAACGTCGGACGCATGCCGGAATGCCATGCTCCGGTGCCTCGACAGCGGCGTTGAGCTCTACTCCGCACATACGGTAAATGCCATTGGCATATCATTAGCGGACCTGACCCATATTCTCTGGGGCCTCCGCAATTCTCTGCCTCCGCCGGGGGGGATTTAATGACAGCAAGTTTCACTTGTGGTTTCAAAAATCTGGAAAAAAATCAAACCCACCAGGATGCTCGGGCAGCGGGATTCACCATCATTGCTGAGGTGGCCCAGGACATGGGGGTGATCGACGGGATGCATGTCCCCCTACGAGCACCGGCCCATAACAGTCCGGTCTTCACAAAACAAAAGGGTTTCACTCGATCCACATGCAGCTGGCGTACGACCTTGAGATGCACGGTATGCATGTCTGTGTCCGATACCCAGGCAGTGTGCATGATGCCTTTATCCTGGCACACTCGGTGCTTCCTGACTTCTTCAATCCACCCCATGGCTGAGGGGTTGGTTCGTGAGCGACAGGGGATATCCACTATGGTCGTGACAGAGATCGATGAGGAGACCCGCTACAACCACTCCCATTCCGTGACCAGGGGCGTGATCAAGCGCTGATTCGGTATGTGGTTCAGGTGCATGGACTGTTTCAGAGGATCATTCCAGTATAGCGCTGGGAGGGATCCCTCCAGTATAGCGCTGGGAGGGATCCCTCCAGTATAGTGCTGGGAGGGATCCCTCCAGTATAGCGCTGGGAGGGATCCCTCCAGTATAGCGCTGGGAGGGATCCCTCCAGTATAGCGCTGGGAGGGATCCCTCCAGTATAGCGCTGGGAGGGATCCCTCCAGTATAGCGCTGGGAGGGATCCCTCCAGTATAGCGCTGGGAGGGGTCCCTCCAGTATAGCGCTGGGAGGGATCCCTCCAGTATAGCGCTGGGAGGGATCCCTCCAGTATAGCGCTGGGAGGGATCCCTCCAGTATAGCGCTGGGAGGGATCCCTCCAGTATAGCGCTGGGAGTGACCCCCGCATTGTGGTGGCCTGCTGCATCCCCCACAACATGGCGCAGCAGAGGGGCGACGTGCTGGATGAGGAGGATGAACGGCAGGCCTTGTCCGACGCAGAGGATGTGGGGGAGGGTGGGAACTTTCAGGACATGGGGTCCTGGAGACACAGGAGGCTGCACACCACGTGCGCCTGGGCCGGCACGTACAGGGCGCTCCAATCGGCTCACCGACTAGGGGCCAGAGGCACAGACATCCCATCTCTACACACACGTGCTTCAGCCGACCACTCCCTTCCATGAATACTGCCCCCCCAACCCCCTCCCCCCTCCCCCCCATCCCCCCTCCCCCCCCAATCCCCCCTCCCCCCCCCCCCCCCCCCCCCCCCCCTATCATTGCAATCCTATCTGTGATTCATACCTGCCTCATTATGGGGTGCGGGCCCTGGGATCGCAGTAACAACAGGTCTGGTCCATGGGATGGAGGATGATGACGACCCACTCTGGAATGAGCTCTGGTGTTCCACATCATTTGACAATGTCTGACTGCTGCCCATGGTGGCATTTCCCACCGACCACCTGGGTAAGCCCTGCATGCTTGCTGGCCATTCCATCACAGGGTCCCAACTAACCATTGGGGAGGCGGAGATGGGGGAGTAGGTGGATGGGGTGAGGGCGGGTGGTGGGGAGCGCTGGTGGAACTGGGGTCCCTGGTCCATTCCCAGCCCCAATGTCAGCTGTTTCCTGCCGTGACATGGCTCCCTTTTGATGGTCGTCTTCTGGGGCGGTTGCTGCTCGGGTGTCGGATGCGCCAGGGACAGTGGGGCTGGGGACGTGTCCGTGGTATTCCAGAACCTCCCCTGCAGGAGTCACCTCTTCCTCTCCTGAGGTGCCCAATGGCCCCCAGCTACTCCATGGGATGGGGATGCGAGCGGAACTATCCCCTGAGGCTCCCCGTCAGCTGGTGCTGCCAGTCCTGGAGGCCCACTCCCATCCCGACCACGGTTTTGATACACGCAGCTCATGAGTGCAGGGAGTGGACCACCTCCCTCTGGGACTGCGCCACATCACACTGTGACTGCTCCACCACCTTCTGGGTCTATGTCACATCAACCAGTGAGTGTGCCATCTCACTTTGAGCCTGTGCCATGTCGACTAACGCCCAGCCAATGCTGCCGACACATTCAGCCATAGCCTGATGTGACTGGGCCAAGCTCGAGAGCATGGATGCAATGTCCAGGTGGCCTTGTACATGGATACCATGTGATAGGGCAGCCCTGTCCTGGGCTTTGGTCACCATCCTCACAGAATGCCCCAGGCATGGGACATCCTGACCCATGGCCTGACCCATGAATTAAGAAAACAAATGAAAAAATTAACTCTATGCATTGGTACAGTGAAGATCCAATCTGACAGCATTCTCCATGCTTGCATCTACACACATCTCTGTCCGACACGGCACTGACCCCTCGGTGCGAGCGACATTTTCTCTTATTTCACTGTATTCTGTCCCGTTATTTGCCAGATCCTTAGACTACAACCTCTTATTGAAACACCAAAGCCAAGATGCCAGGTAAACCTTTCCAACTGCTCAGAAAATGTTTGGCCTTACAAGATGCCATACTCATTTGAAATATACACATCCCTTTAAATCTCTACTGCCACCCCGATATTGCTCCCCCCCCCCCCCCCCCCAATCATTCGTGTCTATTTATTGCCAAAACTGCAATGTGAGCTCTGAATTATTGTGCATATTTTTATTTCAGCAAATAATTATGCAATTTTAAAAATTATTTAATGGGATGTGAGTATCGCTGGCCGGGCCCAGTATTTTTTGCCCTTCCCTGCTTGCCCCTTGAACTGAGTCCCTCACTCGGCCATTTCAGAGGCGCAGTCCTGTGGGTCTGGAGTCACATGTAGGTCACACCAGATACGGGCGGCAGATTTCCTACCCTAAATGACATTAGTGAACCAGATGAATTTTTACAACAATCGATGATAGTTTCATGGCCCCTACATCACTTCCTATTCCTGTAACCTCCTCCGGCCACAACACTCCTTCCTATTCCTGTAACCTCCTCCAGCCCCGACAACCCTATCTGAAACCTCCTACAACCCTTACTTCCCTCCCTCGCACTCTGGACTTCCGTCTCCTAGACCTCCCCCACATTCTGGACTTCCCTCCCTCGGCCTCCCCGTCTCCTTGAAGAGCCTCCTCAAAGCCCATCGCTCCTCGTTTCCCCGTCCAAGGCTCGCAGATTTTCTGTTCTGCATAGACTTCGCCAAATCACGATGGGACCTCTTAGCCTTTCAAAACAGTTGCTTTTTTCATGTTAGTGGTAATCCAGAAGTCCAGGCTAATGCTCTGTGGGGACATGGGTTCGAATCCCACCATGGCAGTTGGCAAAATATAAATTCAATTAATTAATAAAAGTGGGACTGTAAGCTCAACTCAGTAATGATGACCATGAAACTATCATCGATGTTATGCGGTGATGTTATGAGGTGACTAATTCCCGGGGTGGCAGGACTAACATATCAAAAGACTGGATCGACTGGGCTTGTACTCACTGGAGTTTAGAAGAATGAAGGGGAATCTCATAGAAACATAGAAAATCCTGATGGGACTGGACTGGATGCGGGAAGAATGTTCCTGATGTTGGG
The DNA here is from genome assembly GCF_902713615.1 of Scyliorhinus canicula. NCBI lineage: Eukaryota > Metazoa > Chordata > Chondrichthyes > Carcharhiniformes > Scyliorhinidae > Scyliorhinus > Scyliorhinus canicula. The sequence continues at coordinate 60,507,264 of NC_052157.1, forward strand.
GATGTCCAGAACTAGGGGTCACAGCCTAAGAATAAGGATTCATTCAGTACTGAGATAGAACATAGAACATACATACAGTGCAGAAGGAGGCCATTCGGCCCATTGAGTCTGTACCGACCCACTTAAGCCCTCACTTCCACCCTATCCCCGTAACCCAATAATCCCTCCTAACCGTTTTGGTCACTGAGGGCAATTTAGCATGGCCAATCTATCTAACCTGCACGTCTTTGGACTGTGGGAGGAAACCGGAGCGCCCGGAGGAAACCCACGCAGACAGGGGGAGAACGTGCAGACTCCGCAATGAGAGTGACCCAGCGGGGCATCGAACCTGGGACCCTGGCGCTGTGAAGCTACAGTGCTATCCACTTGTGTTACCGTGCTGCCCCTAAGATGAGGAAGACCATCTTCTTTCAAAGAACTTGTGGAAATCTCTACCAGAGAAAGCTGTTGGCCAGTTCATTGGATATATTCAAGAGGGAGCTGGATGTGTCCCTTGCGGCTAAAGGGATCAAGGGGTAAGGAGAGAAAGCGGGAGTGGGAGACTGAATTTGCATGATCAGCCATGATCATATTGAATGGTGGTGCAGGCTTGAAGGGCCAAGACCTACTCCTGCATCTATTTTCTATGTTTCTATCTCTCACCGCAACCCGACCACAACGAATCTGTATCTTATCTCCATCTCCCTGTCTTGGTTCCATATCTCTTGACCCCCTTACCCAACAAAAATCAATCAACCTCATTGCTGAAATTTCCACTTGTGACCTCCCAGCCTTGACAGCACATTCGCAGTGCGGGGAGTAGAGTTCCAAATTGACATTGCCCTTCATGTGAGGCAGTGGCCTTATGATATTGTCACTGGACTAGTAATCCAGAGAGCCAGGATAATGCCTGAGTCCGGGGACGAAGGGGGCAATATGTGGGTGGAACCAGTGGATATTGGTAGGGTGTTGAACAAATACTTCACATCTGTCTTCACCCAAGAGAATGAGGATTGTTGTCTGTAAGACATCAAACACTTCAACCATGTTTTATCCAGTTATCTTTATTGGCAAGTTGAACAAGGAAAAACAAATAAAATTCAATCAAATTTATTGAACAAACAGTAAAATCAGTTTCCCTTAAATTATCCCAAAATTGTACTAAAAGGTCCCAAGAATAATATTACTACTTGTGGAGGTTGACTCAGTCATGCCACAGGTCTGATTCTCTCAGCCTCAATTTCCTCAGGGTCTTCATTGCAAAGGTGAGTCTTGCGCATTGTTTCCTTCTGCCTCTGGGTCCACCAAATCTCCATGGTCACCTTCACGCCAAATCTTTGCTGGAGTGTGTTCTGGGGGTCTACCCCACCCCCACTCCCCGCCCCCTCCCCCCAGCCTTCGTGCCTTTCCAGAACGTTTTCTGGCCCCCAGCCAATAAGGTCTCGAGAGGGAGTCACAACACCTACCCAATGGAACTGTGATGGACGCTCAGCAGAACTACAGGGACCCACCCCTAAGTGTCCATCTCCGGTTATATTGTCTGCACGTAACCTGGTACCAAAAAAGGTAATGGTGGGAAGTCTGGGTGCCAGAAAGTCTGGCTCCATCTGGATAACCCAAAACAATCGATGCATTACCTCCTGATGGATCAAGGCAGGTCCAGACATGTCCTGGCTGTTTGTCTGTGCTTAGTATATTCAAGCTTGGCCAAGTTTGAATTCCCATCAGTCTGGATGTTGGCTGCAGTTGGCTGCAGTTGTCTGCAGTTGATTTAAAATGTCCAATTATTAATTTAATATATCCCATTTTATTGGGCCTAAAATCCAGGCCATTCCATATTACCACAGGATGTAAGCATGGGACTCAGGAAGAGAAGCTGTGAGGTCCTTGAACAAATTGACATAAAGGAGTGACAAAGTATTGGAGGTATTGGCAGGCTTAAAAGTGGACAAATCCCAGGTCCGGATGAATTGTGTCCCAGGATGCTGTGGGATACAAGAGAAGAGATTACAGGGGCTCTGACCCAAATTCTTCATTCCACCTGGCCACGCAGGAGGTGCCAGAGGATTGGAGAACAGTTCATGTGGTTCCATTATATAAGAAAGGTTGTAAAACTAAATCAGGGAACTACAGACCAGTGAGTCTAAGGTCAGTGGTAAGGAAACTATTGGAGAAAATCTGATGGAGAGAATCTATCTCCACTTGGAGAGGCTAGGTTTGATCAGGAATAGTCAGCGTGGCTTTGTCAGAGGGAGGTCATGCCTAACAAATTTGATTGAATATTTTGAGCCGGTAACCAGGAGTGTAGATGAGAGTAGTGCACTTCATCTACTTTATATGGATTTCAGCAAAGCCTTTGACAGTCCCACATGGGAGACATAAAGAAGCAAATACACATGGGATGCAGGGTAATTTAATAAGGTGGATTCAAAATTGCCTCAGGAGACAGAGTGTGATAACAGATGGCTGTTTTAGTAACTGTGATGTGGAGATGCCGGCGTTGGACTGGGGTGAGCACAGTAAGAAGTCTTACAACACCAGGTTAAAGTCCAACAGGTTTGTTTCAAACACGAGCTTTCGGAGCACGGCTCCTTCTTCACCTGAAGAAGGAGCCGTGCTCCGAAAGCTCGTGTTTGAAACAAACCTGTTGGACTTTAACCTGGTGTTGTAAGACTTCTTAGTAACTGTAAGCAGTGTTCAGTGGGGTACCACAGGGGTCTGCACTGGGTCCCCAATTATTCATCATTTATTATGAACGGTATGACACTCGGAAGTTCTGAGGAACAAAGGGGCCTTGGTGTGTTTGTTCACATATCTCTGAAGGCAGAAGGGAAGGTTAATAGGGTGATGAAAAAGGTATATGGGACACTTGCCTTTATCAATCGAGGCATAGTTTACAGTAGCAGGGAGCTGTATAGATCTTTGGTGAGGTACTGTGGGCGCGAGTCTCCGCCCCCCACGACGGGTCGGAGAATAGCGGGAGGGCCTTCCCGACATTTTTCCCGCCCTCCCGCTATTCTCCCCCCCCCCCCGCCCAACTCCCGACACGAATCGCTGCCGCCGTTTTTTTACGGCCGGCAGCGATTCACAGCTGATAGATGGGCCGAAGTCCCAGCCCTTTACGCTGTTTTTACGAACGTTCGTAAAAACGGCGGGAACAACTCGCTTTTTATAACCATGGCACCGATTGGCACGGCAGTACCACGGCCGTGCCAAGGGTGCCATGGGCCCGCGATCGGTGGGCACCGATCGCGGGCAGCGGGCCCGATGCCCGCGCACTATTTCTCCTTCCGCCGCCCCGCAGTATCCATTCGCAGGGCGGCTGAGGGGCATCCCGGCCCACGCATGCGCGGGTTTCGCGCAAATACGCGATGACGTCATCCGCGCATGCGCGGGTTGGAGTCTAATTCGTTAAGCCCGTGATGCCGGAGCTTACGGCGTCGGGCTGCTAGCCCCGACCGAGGACCAGAATCGGTTCCCGGTCGGGAAGGGGCGCGCTGGCGTCAAACCCGCCCGGGTTTGACGCCAGCCTTACGATTTCTCCCGTTTTGGGAGAATCGCGCCCTGTGTGCAATTCTGATTGCCACATTATAGGAAGGATGTGATTGTACTGGAGGGGGAGCAGAGGTGATTCACCAGGGTGTTGTCTGGGATGGAACATTTAAGTCATGAAGTGAGGTTGGATAGGCTTGGGTTGTTTTCTCTGGAGCAGAGAAGACTGAGGGGTGACCTGATTGAGGTGTACAAGATTATGAGGGGCATGGACATGGTGGAAAGGAAGCAGTTGTTCCCCTTAGTTAGAGGGTCGGTCACAATGGGACATACCTTGAAATTGAGGGGCAGGGGATTTAAGGGGATGTAAGGAAAACCTCTCTTACCCAGAGGGTAGTGACGGTCTAAAACACACTGCCTGGGAATGTGGTAGAGGTGGAGTGCCTCCTTTAAAAGTTACCTGGCTGAGCACTTGGCACATCACAATGTTCGAGGCTATGGGCCAAGTGCTAGCAAATGGAATTAGGTAGACGTGTCAGCACAGACTCGAAAGGCCGAAGGGCCTCTTCTGCACTGTGTGATACTGTGAATGCCCTGGCAAACCGGGTTTGAATCCAACAGATGATGAAGTTTGAATTCAGTAAAAGTCCAGAATTAAAAGTCTAATGACCCTGAAATCATTGCTGATTGTTGTAAAAACCCTAGTTCACTCACATCTTTGAGAAAAGATAATCCTTACTGATGTGTTGGGTAGGCTGGGTCTATGTGGACTGCGTTTGATGCAGTGTAGATAGAGACAGACTTCCAACACTTGATGAGATGCAGCACGATTTTATTTAACATCTAACTATATTACATGCTTAACTGTGGGTTGACACTATGCTGACTTGAACGGAGACCTGAGGCTAACCTGACCAGACTAACTGACTACCACATGGTGTTTGTACTAGCTGCTGCTCATGAGCTCTGACTGTCTCAGAGGCTGGATCCCGAGAGAGCGGGTAAACTGGTGCCATCTGACTTTATAGTGGTCGTGTCCTGTCTGGTGATTGGCTGCTGTGTTCTGTGTGCTCACTGGTCATCCTGTGTGTCAATCACTGCCTGTCTGCACACCATCATACATGGATGTATATTATGACACTTACCGGGTCTGGATCACAGTGTTATGTATTCTGACAGAACAATGGCCATGATGTCACAGCACAATGAGAGAGGCAGATCGGGGAGTGCAATAATGACATTGCCAGATCTTTGCCAGACTTCCTCGGTAGTTGGGAGGAGTCCTGAGTCCTTGATTTCATTCACACTCTGTGCCAACACAACCCTGATGTTATTAGCCAAGGCCAGAGCCAACCCCCCATGATTTTCGAGAGATTGGGATAGAGCTTGTCGAAGGCGATGCATCTCGACTCGGGCAGCCATCGGAGTGATTGGTGAGGTGTGGGGGGGTGGGCAGGGGGAAAGGCCTCGACAGTACTGGTGCTGGGCACCATGCCCTCCACAGGCCAGTCTGTCCTCCTCCGCCTCCTCCTGCTGCTGGCAAGTGCACTCGGCAGCACCCTCTGCTGTTACGCCTGCTTTGCTAAGAGTTCCGAGAAATTCTGCACCGAATACATGGGCCAGGACCTGATTGAACTCCACCACGCCCACTGCTGGCACCCAATCAATGAGCTAATAAACAAACGTCAAGTGTACTGGCTACGGATCGGTAAGTACCAGGCGTGCAGTGAACGGACCATCCCAGTGATACTTTAAGGTGGCAAAGCTCCCTCTGCCTCACTGCGTCCCCCCTTTCATTGGTGTGAATTCTGAGTGGGGTAGTCACATATACCATTTATCAATATACTCTGGTGTGGAGAAGGGGGTTACCATTGGCCGGAAACTTAACTGGACTGGCCATATAAATACTGTAGCTACAAGAAAAGGTCAGGGGCTGGGAATCCTGTAGCAGGTAACTCACCTCCTGACTCTCCCCAAAGCTTGTCCACCATCTATGAGGCACAAGTCAGGAGTCTAATGGAATACTCTCCACTTTCCTGGATGGGTGCAGCTCCAACAACACTCAAGAAGCTCGACACCATCCAGGACAGAACAGCCCCGCTTGATTGGTACCCCTTCTGCAAACATTCAATCCCTCCAACACAATGCACAGTGGCAGCCATGTGTACCATCTACAGGATGCATTGCAGTAACTCGCTAACGCTTCTTAGGCAGCACCTTTCAAACCCACAAACACTACTTTCGAGAAGGACAAGGGTAGCAGGTGCCTGGAAACCCCACCAGCTGGAGGTTTCATTGCAAGTCACTCACCAACCTGACTTGGAAATATATCACCGTTCCTTCACTGTCACTGGGCGACACGGTCACACAATGGCTAACACTATTGCTTCACAGTGCCAGGGACCTGAATTCGATTCCGGGCTTGAATCACCGTCTGTTCTGAGTTTGCACATTCTCCCCGTGTCTGCGTGGGTTTCCTCTGGTTGCTCCGGTTTCTTCCCACAAGTCCAGAAAGATGTGCTTGCTAGGTGAATTGGAAATTCTGAATTCTCCCTCAGTGAACCCTGACAGGCGCCGGAGTGTGGCGACTAGGTGCTTTTCACAGTAACTTCATTACAGTTTTAATGTAAGCCTACTTGTGGCACTAATAAAGATTATTAATTTTTATTTAAAAATTCCTGGAACTCCCTCCCTAACAGCACAGTGGGTATACCTACACTACATGGACTGCAGCAGTTCAAGAATGCAGCTCACCACCACCTACCTCAGGGCAAATAGGGATGGGTAATACATGGTGGATTGGCTATACAAGCTTCCTCCCAACCCCTCTTCAGCTCCCCCTCTTCCCACTTCCTGTGGGAGCGAGTTCTACATTCTCCCCACTCCCTGTGGGAACGAGTCCCACATTCTCCCCATTTTCTGTGGGAGCGAGTCCCACATTCTCCCCACTCCCTGTGTAAACGAGTCCCACATTCTCCCCATTCTCTGTGGGAATGAGTCCCATATTCTCCCCACTCCCTGTGGGAGCGAGTCCCACATTCTCCCCACTCAGTGTGGGAGCGAGTTCTACATTCACCTCACTCTCTGTGGGAACGAGTGCCACTTTCTCACCACACGGGCTGGATTCTCCGTAGCCCTTCGTAACGCGGGTTGCCTGCGAAAAAAATCGGTGTTAATCACTCCAGCGTCGGGGCCCTCTTTAAGGCCGCTATTCTCCGTTCCCGGAGGGGCCAGCAGCTGACTGACGCTATACGCGTCAGTTTCTCCAGCTGCAGAAGTGGTGAGACCCGGCGTATTTTGGAGGAGGAGAGAGACAGACCCGGCATTTGGGGGGGGGGGTGTGTTCCGGCATTTGGGGGGGGTGGTGTGTTCCGGCATTTGGGGGGGTGGTGTGTTCCGGCATTTGGGGGGGGTGGTGTGTTCCGGCATTTGGGGGGGGTGGTGTGTTCCGGCATTTGGGGGGGGTGGTGTGTTCCGGCATTTTGGGGGGTTGGTGGTGTGTTCCGGCATTTGGGGGGGGTGGTGTGTTCCGGCATTGGGGGGGGGGTGTGTTCCGGCATTGGGGGGGGGTGTGTGTTCCGGCATTGGGGGGGGGGGGGTGTTCCGGCATTGGGGGGGGCATGTGTGTTCCGGCATTGGGGGGGGGGTGTGTTCCGGCATTGTGGGGGGGGGTGTGTTCCGGCATTTGGGGGGGGGGGGTGGTTTGGGGGCAGCGGCGGGCAGAGAGGGGGGGGGCGACGGATGCCCGGGGCCAACGCACCATCGCCCCCCTCCTCTGTACGCCGCTGCCCCTACCCCAACCCCCCCCCTCACCACCCCTACCTCAACCCCCCCCTCACCACCCCTACCTCCCTCCCCACCACCCCTACCTCCCTCCCCACCACACCTACCCCCCTCCAACGCCGGGCCCCCCCCCCCTCAACGCCGGGTCCCCCCCCTCAACGCCGGGTCCCCCCCCCCTCAACGCCGGGTCCCCCCCCTCAACGCCGGGCCCCCCCCTCAACGCCGGGTCCCCCCCCTCCACCAACGCCGGGTCCCCCCCCCTCAACGCCGGTCCCCCCCCCTCAACGCCGGGTCCCCCCCCCTCAACGCCGGGCCCCCCCCCCTCAACGCCGGGTCCCCCCCCCTCCCCCAACGCCGGGTCCCCCCCCCCCTCAACGCCGGGTCCCCTCCCTCCCCCAACGCCGGGTCCCCCCCCCCTCAACGCCGGGTCCCCCCCCCTCAACGCCGGGTCCCCCCCCCCTCAACGCCGCCCCCCCCTCAACGCCGGGTCCCCCCCCCTCCCCCAATGCCGGGTCCCCCCCCCCTCAACGCCGGGTCCCCCCCCCTCAACGCCGGATTCCCCCCCCCTCAACGCCGGCCCCCCCCCCTCAACGCCGGGCCCCCCCCCTCAATGCCGGGTCCCCCCCCTCCCCCAACGCCGGGTCCCCCCCCCCCTCAACGCCGGTACCCACACCCCCTCAACGCCGGTACCCACACCCCCTCAACGCCGGTACCCACACCCCCCTCTCCTCCTTCCCCCCCCTCTCCTCCTCCCCCCCTCTCTCCTCCTCCCCCACTCCCTCCCTCCCTCCCTCCCTCCCTCCTCCCCCCCTTCCTTCCTCCGTTAGTGGGGGGGGGGTGCGGCGTTAGTGGGGTGTGGGGGTGCGGCGTTGGAGGGGGGTAGGGGTGGTGAAGGGGGTAGGGGTGGTGAGGGGAGGGGGTTGGGGTAGGGGCAGCTGCGTGCAGAGGGGGGGCGACGGTGCGTTGGCCCCGGGCATCCGTCGCCCCCCCTCCTCTGCACGCCGCTGCCCCTACCCCAACCCCCTCCCCTCACCACCCCTACCCCCTTCACCACCCCTACCCCCCTCCAACGCCGCACCCCCCCACCCCCCACCCCCCACTAACGCCGCACCCCCCCCCCCACTAACGGAGGAAGGAAGGGGGGAGGAAGGAGGGGGGGGACGGAGGAAGGAAGGGGGGGGGACGGAGGAAGGAAGGGGGGGAGGAGGAAGGAAGGGGGGAGGAGGAAGGAGGGGGGGGGAGGAGGAGAGGGGGGGGGTGTGGGTACCGGCCTTCAGAGGGAGGGGGACGGGGTGTGGGTACCGGCGTTGAGGGGGGGGACGCGGCGTTGAGGGGGGAGGGGGACCCGGCGTTGAGGGGGGAGGGGGGGGGGGACCCGGCGTTGAGGGGGGGGGGGGACCCGGCATTGAGGGGGGGGACCCGGCGTTGAGGGGGGGACCCGGCGTTGAGGGGGGGGGGACCCGGCGTTAAGGGGGGGGGGGTTGCGGCGTTGCGAGAGATGGGGGGAGGCGTTGGAGGGGGGTAGGGGTGGTGGGGAGGGGGGTAGGGGCGTTGGAGGGAGGTAGGGGTGGTGAGGGGAGGGGTGGTTGGGGTAGGGGGCAGCGGCGTACAGAGGGAGGGGCGACGGTGCGTTGGCCCCGGGCATCCGTCGCCCCCCTCTCTGCACGTCGCTGCCCCCAAACCCCCCGATGCCGCAACCCACCCACCCCGATGCCCCCCCATGCCGCAACCCACCCCCCCAATGCCCGCCCATGCCGCAAACCACCCCCCAATGCCGCAACCCCCCCGATGCCCCCCATGCCCCCCACGATGCCGCAACCCACTCCCCCGATGCCCCCCCCATGCCCCCCCACGATGCCGCAACCCACCCCCCGATGCCGCAACCCACTCCCCCGATGCCGCAACCCACTCCCCCGATGCCGCAACCCACTCCCCCGATGCCCCCCCGATGGCCGCAACCCACCCCCCCGATGCCGCAACCCCCCGATGCCGCAACCCACCCCCCCGATGCCGCAACCCACCCCCCCCGATGCCGCAACCCACCCCCCCCCCCCATGCCACAACCCACCCCCGACACTGAACGGCGTCAACCATCATCAATGGGTGACGCCGTTTTAAATCAACTGTGATTTTCGCCGACGTGACCCGTGGCCACGTCGGCGGGACCCTGCGTGGGGTCGGAGAATTTCGCCCCTCCTGTGGGAATGCGTCCCACATTCTCCCCACTCCCTGTGGGAACGAGTACCACTTTCTCCCCACTCCCTGTGGGAGCGAGTCCCACATTCTCCCCACTCCCTGTGGGAGCGAGTCCCACACTCTCCCCACTCCCTGTGGGAGCGAGTCCCACATTCTCCCCACTCCCTGTGGGAGCGAGTCCCACATTCTCCCCATTCTCTGTGGGAATGAGTCTCATATTCTCCCCACTCCCTGTGGGAGCGAGTCCCACATTCTCCCCACTCCCTGTGGGAGCGAGTCCCACATTCTCCCCACTCCCTGTGGGAGCTAGTCCCACATTCTCCCCACTCCCTGTGGGAGCGAGTTCTACATTCACCTCACTCTCTGTGGGAACGAGTGCCACTTTCTCACCACTCCTGTGGGAATGAGTCCCACATTTTCCCCACTCCCTGTGGGAGCGAGTCCCACATTCTCCCCACTCCCTGTGGGAGCGAGTCCCACACTCTCCCCACTCCCTGTGGGAGCGAGTCCCACATTCTCCCCACTCCCTGTGGGAGCGAGCCCTACATTCTCCCCACTCCCTGTGGGAGTGAATCCCACATTTTCTCCATTCTCTGTGGGAATGAGTCCCACATTTTCCCCACTCCCTGTGGGAGCGAGCCCTACATTCACCCTACTCTCTGGGTAAAGAAGTTTATCCTGAATTCCTAAGTAGATTTTTTAGTGACTGTTGCATATTGTTGGCCCCGGTCTCCCTACTCGACATAAGTGAAAAATCTTCTCCACTGTGACCCTATCGAAACCCCTTTCCGAATTTTAACGACCTCATCAGGTCGTCCCCCTCATCCTTCACTTATCTAGGGAAAAGACCCTCGGCCTGTATACTGTTTCCGGACCGTTACAACCTCTATGTTCTGGGATCATCAATGGTGTAATTATTCTGCACAGCTCAATCACTGATCTATTTAAGCCAGTGGGGCCATATCCTTGCCCCTCGTAATTTTTCGACCACTTTTGCCATGTAACTAGCTAGCAGAGCCAGTACTGAGGGAACACAGAGCCTGGGGCCTCTGGAGCTCCGGGACTGAGTCACAGGTCCCCGACACACCACGGCCTTCATCCAACCCCGCTGGCCACCAATGCTAACCCGTGTCTTTCTGTTATTTTTGTAATTTGGCAGCACAGACAGAGTACAAAAAGCTGAAATCGATTTACAAAAAAGCGTTGAATTTTATCAAGAAAAGACGCCGCCTCATGCCAGCAGGTATGCAGCTGAATTTCTCCCCTTCATTCACTTCTTGCCTTCCTGAGAGGAATGTCCATGGAAATGGAGGGGAAATGGAGCCGGTGGAGAGGCGGGATGGTGGTGGTCAGGGGCATACGTGATGGGCTGAATGGCCTGAAGGGCAATCCGAGTGATTAAGAGAAGGCGGAACGTGCGCCCTTTGTAATCTCACGATGTCTCAAAGCACTTGGAAGCCAATCAGGGTCAGCATGTGTGCTTGTTGTGTGACTGTATGTGTGTGTGAGCATATGAGGTAACATATGTATGTGTGCTAGTGAGTGTAGTGTGAGTGTATATGTGTGTGTGTGGACACGTGTGTGTGTGTGTGTGTGTGAGTGTATATCTGTGTGTGAGCAAATGAGTGAACATATGTGTGAGTGAGTGTAGTATGAAATGAAATGAAAATCGCTTCTTGTCACAAGTAGGCTTCAAATGAAGTTACTGTGAAAAGCCCCTAGTCACCACATTCCAGCACCTGTTTGGGGAGGCTGTTTCAGGAATCAAACCGTGCTGTTGGCTTGCCTTGGTCTGCTTTCAAAGCCAGTGATTTAGCCCTGTACTAAACAGCCCCTGTTATGAAAATTGCTTATTGTCACAAGTAGGCTTCAAATGAAGTTACTGTGAAAAGCCACTAGTCACCAAATTCCGGCACCTGTTTGGGGAGGCTGTTATGGCAATTGAACCATGCTGCTGGCCTGCCTTGGTCTGCCTTCAAAGCCAGTGATTTAGCCCTGTGCTAAACAGCCCCGTATGTGTATGAGTGTATGAGAGCCCCGTGTATGAGTGTTTATCTGTGTGTGTGAGCACATGTGTGTGTGTGTGAGTGTATGTGCGTGTGAGTGTATATCTGTGTGTGAGCATATGAGTGTGTATGAGCACATGTGTGTGTGTGAGTGTATGTGGGAGTGTGAGCATATGAGTGTGTATGAACATGCTTGTGTGAATGTGTGTGAGTGTATGTCCGTGTGTGTGAGCATGTCTGAGTCTGTGTGATGTATGTGTGTGAGCAGGTGTATGCAAGAGTGTGTTAGCATATATGTGTGTGAGTGTATGTGTGTGTGTGTGTGAGCATATTTGTGTGTCTGCATGTGTGTGTTTGTGTTTGAGAGAATGTGTCCTATATTCTCCCCACTCCCTGTGGAGCAAGTCCCACATTCTCCCCGCTCTCTGTGGGAGTGAGTCCCACATTCTCCCCGCTCTCGGTGGGAGTGAGTCCCACATTCTCCCTTCTCCCTGTTGCTGTGGGAGTGAGTCCCACATTCTCCCCACTCCCTGTGGGAGCGAATCATATTTTCCCTACTCATTGTGGGCCATTGGCAGCCGCTGCCGTGCTCATGCGCGGCCTCTGACCCGGAAGTGCGGGGTCCGTATTGGCAGCTGGAGCTGCGAGCTCCATCACACCAGCTTGCTAGCCCCCAGCAAGATGGTGAATCTGTGGCCTTTTGACACCAGTTTTCCCGGTGTAAAAGACCACAGTTTTTACAATGGCGTGGGGACATAGTCCCAAAACGGAGAATCCAGCTCAGTATGTATGTATTAGTGTGTGTAGGTGTGAGTGAGTGTGCATATCTATGTCTGTCTGTGTGAGTATGCATGTGTGAGTGTGTGTGAGCATGTGGGCGGGTGTGTGAATGTATGTGTGTAAGTGTATGTTTGATCTTATGTGTTGTGTGTGTCAGTATGTAAGCATGTGTGTGTGTGAGCATATGTGTGTGAATGTGCATGAGAGTGTTTGTATGCATGTGTGTATTTGTGTTTGAGGGTGTGTGAGCATATTGTGTGCATGTGTGAGTATGTGTGCGTGTGAGAGTGTGCATGTGTGTCAGTGTGTGTGAGTTTGTGAGTGTGTGTCTGTGTCAATGTGTGTGAGAGTATGAGAATGTGTGTGAGTGTTTGGTCTGAGTGTGAGAGTGAGTGTGTGTGTGTCTATGTGCATGTGTGCGTTTGAATGTGCTAGTGTGAGTTGTGTGCATATGTGTGTGAATCTGTATTTGAGTATGAGAGTGTGTCTGTGTTTGAGTGTTTATGAGAGTATATGAATATGAGTGAAAGTGAGTGTATCTGAGTGAGTGTGACTCTGTTTGAGCAAGAATGTGTGAGAGTGTGTAAGTATGTGAGTGTATGTGAGTGTGTTTTGGTCTGAGTGTGCGAGTATGTGTGTGTGTGTGAGTGTATGCTTGTGTGAGTGTCTGTATGAGTGTGACTGTGTCTGAGACTGTATGTGTGTGTGTATGAGTGTTGGTGAGTGTGTGTGAGAGTGTGTAAGTGTGAAAGAGTATGTGTGAGTGTGTGTGTCTTGAGTGTATGTATGTGAGAGTGTATGTGAGTGAGCATGCATCAGCGTGTGTAAGTGCGAGTGTGTGTATGTAAGTGAGTGTGAGTGAGTTTGTGTGAGTGTATGTGTGTGTGAGTGAGTGTGCGAATCAGTGTGTCAGTGTTTGTGTAAGTGTGAGTTTGTATGTGAGTGCGTATGTGTGTGTGTGTGTGCCGATTCTGGCACAGCAAGATGAGCGCAACAGGAATGTGACTTGTGAGCTGATTAATCATCGTATCCGACACCCTGCCCAAAGACTGACTGAGCAACGAAAGATGGAGGAATAACGTGGAATGTCATCTGTGGGGAAGGAGAAGGGGGAGAACTAGATTGTAGGAGCAATTGGGAGAAGCTGGGATTGTTCTCCTTGACGCAGAGAAGGTTAAGGAGGAGATTGAATCGAGACGTTCAGAATCTGGCGGGGGTTTGGATAGAGTTGATAAGGAGAAAGTGTTTCCAGGCGGCACGATGGTTAGCACTGCTGCCTCACAGACCCGAGGTCCCAGGTTTGATCCCGGCTCAGGGTCACTGTCCGTGGGGAGTTTGCACATTCTCCCCCTGTTTGCGTGGGTTTCGCTCCCACAAAACAAAAGGAAATGTGCAGGGGAGGTAGAATGGCCACGCTAAATTGCCCCTTAATGGAAAAAATAAATTGGGCACTCTAAAATTTTTTTTTTTAAAGGAGAAAGTGTTTCCCAGCAGCAGGAGGCTCAGCATCAGAGGAGATACAGTTTGACGAGAATCGGGTACACACAGCAAGTTGTTGTGATCTGGAAGGTACTGTCTGAAAGGGTGGTGGAAGCAGATTCAACAGGAACTTCCAAAAGGGGCAATTGGAGCAGTACTGGAAGGGGGAGATTTTTCAGGGATATGGAGGGAAAGAGCATGGGGGAGAGAGATTCATTGGACAGACCTTTCAAAGGATGTGGAGGCTTTAGAGAGGGTGCAGAAGAGATTTACCAGGATGTTGCCTGGTATGGAGGGCATTAGCTATGAGGAGAGGTTGGATAAACTTGGTTTGTTCTCACTGGAATGAAGGAGGTTGAGGGGCGACCTGATAGAGGTTTACAAAATTATGAGGGGCATCGACAGAGTGGATACTCAGAGGCTTTTCCCCAGGGTAGAGGGGTCAATTACTAAGGGGCATAGGTTTAAGGTGCGAGGGGCAAGGTTTCGAGGAGATGTACGAGGGAAGTTTTTTACACAGAGTGTAGTGGGTGCCTGGAACTCGCTGCCAGAGGAGATGGTGGAAGCAGGGACAATAGTGACATTTAAGGGGCACCTTGACAAATACATGAATAGGATGGGAATAGAGGGATACGGACCCAGAAAGTGTAGACGATTTTAGTTTAGATGGGCAGCATGGTCGGCACAGGCTTGGAGGGCCGAAGGGCTTGTTCCTGTGCTGTCCTTTTCTTTGTTCTTTGGGCCAGCTGGGGTGCGATGGGCCAAATGGCCTTCTCCTGTGTTGTTATTGGATAAGGAATTCGTTGAAACAGTCAATTGGACAGCGACATTGCATAAGAAAGTCAGAGCTAGGAGTGGGAGGAGGCCATTAGAACATAGAACAGTACAGTACAGCACAGAACAGGCCCTTCAGCCCTCGATGTTGTGCCGAGCAATGATCACCCTACTTAAACCCACGTATCCACCCTATACCCGTAACCCAACAACCCCCCCACTTAACCTTACTTTTTAGGGCACTACGGGCAATTTAGCATGGCCAATCCATTCTGTCCCTCGAGTCTGCAATCACATTCTATAACATCATGGTTGCTCTTCAACCTCACTCCATTGTCGCTGCTGCTCGGAAATCTATCAATTTCATTCTTAAATGTACTCAGCGACGTATACAGAATTCCAAAAACTCTCAACCCTCTGAATGAAAACATTTTTCCTCATCTCAGTCCAAAATGACCATCTCCTCATCCTGCCATCCTGAGACTGTGGCACCCCCCCCCCCCCCCACCACCCCCCATCCCACCCCTTGGGAGTGAGTTCTCCCAGTGAGCCAAAGAAGACACAGCCAGAGTGAGACAGCAAAGAGTGAGGTGGGAATTCGAAGCTGGGTGGAGAGGAGGTGCTTTTTAACCCTTGTAAGTGACTGGTAAGTAGTTTTTCTTTTCATTGTCTAATTGATTTATTTATTTTTTTCTTTCATTTTTTGGAATTGTAGGTGTATAAGTTTTTTAAAATAAATTTAGATTAGCCAATTATTTTTTCTAATTAAGGGGCAATTTTAGCGTGGCCAATCCACCTACTCTGCACATTTTTGGGTTGTGGGGGCGAAACCCACGCAGACACGGGGAGAATGTGCAAACTCCACACAGACAGTGACCCAGAGCCGGGATCGAACCTGGGACCTCAGCGCCGTGAGGCGGTTGTGCTAACCACTAGGCCACCGTGCTGCCCCTTAGGTGTATAAGTTAACCTAAGGTTTAAGACATGGCAGGAGATCCCAGACCCATGTCATGCTCCTTGTGTGCGATGTGGGAGCTCAGGGACACGTACACTGTCCCTGGCTCCTTCACGTGCACGAAGTGTGTTCAGTTGCAGCTTCTGTTAGACCGCTTGATGGCTCTGGAGCTGCGGATGGACTCACTTTGGAGTCATGGATAGCACGTTTAGCGAGTTGGTCACATCGCAGGTGAAAGTTACTGGGGGAGATAGAAAATGGGTGACCAAAAGACAGAGCAAGAGTAGGAAGGCAGTGCAGGTGTCCCCTGCGGTCATCTCCCTGCAAAACAGATATACCGCTTTGGATACTGTTGAGGGAGATGGCTCACCAGGGGAAGGCAGCAGCAGCCAGGTTCATGTCATCGGAGGACAGGAAGAAGAATGGCAGGACCATAGTGATAGGCGACTCAATCGTAAGGGGAATAGACAGGCGGTTCTGTGGACGCAATCGAGACTCCAGGATGGCATGTTGCCTCCCTGGTGCAAGGGTCAAGGATGCCTTGGAGCAGCTACAAGACATTCTAGGGGGGTGGGGGGGGGGGGGGGGGGGAAGGGTGAACAGCCAGCTGTTGCGGTGCACATAGGCACCAACGAAATAGGTAAAAAACGGGATGAGGTCCTACAAGCTGAATTCAGGGAGTTAGGAGTTAAACTAAAAAGTAGGACCTCAAAGGTAGTAATCTCAGGATTGCTACCAGTGCCACAAGCTAGTCAGAGTAGGAATGTCAGGATAGATGGGATGAATGCATGGCTCGAGAGATGGTGCAACAGGGAGGGATTCAAATTCTTGGGGCATTGGAACCGGTTCTGGGGAGGTGGGACCAGTACAAACCGGATGGTCTTCACCTGGGCAGGACTGGAACCAATGTCCTGGGGTGGGGGGAGGAAGGGGGGTGGGGGGGGGGGGGGGGCTGTGTTTGCTAGAGTTGTTGGGGAGGGTTTAAACTAATGTGGCGGGGGATGGGAACTGATGCAGGAAGTCAGAAGGTAGTAAAATAGAGACAGAAACAAAAGGCAGTAAGGGGGAAAGTGTAAGGCAGAGAAGCCATAGTCAAAAATCTAAAAGGGCGACAGTACAAGGTACAGTGACTGAGGGGAGCTCAGTGAATAGGCCCAGTAATACTAAAAGGAATAAAACTGGAGATGTTAAGATTCAAAACAGAGGTATAAAAGCCAGCATAACTGTACTTTACCTGAATGCTCGCAGTATTCGGAATAAGGTTGATGGCCCAAATCATCGTGAATGACTATGATTTAGTGGCCATTACTGAAACATGGTTAAAGGATGGTCTCAAACTATTCGGAAGGACTGAGTGGATGGTAAGGGGGGGGGGGGGGGGGTGGTGTAGCTCTGTTATTTAAGAATGACATCTGGGCAATAGTAAGGGATGACATTGGTGCTATGGAGGATAAGGTTGAATCCATTTGGGTGGAAATCAGGAATAGTAAGGCGAAAAAGTCACTGATAGGAGTAGTTTATAGGCCACCAAATAGTAAAATTATGGTGAAGCAGGCAATAAACAAAGAAATAACTGATGCATGTAGAAATGGTACAGCAGTTATCATGGGGGATTTTAATCTACATGTCGATTGGTTTAACCAGGTCGGTCAAGGCAGCCTTGAGGAGGAGTTTATAGTGATAGTGATAGTTTCCTAGAACGTATGAATGGAACCTATGAGGGAACAAGCGGACCTAGATCTGGCCCTGTGTAATGAGACAAGATTGATTAATGATCTCATAGTTAGGGAACCTCTCGGAAGGAGCGATCACAAGATGGTGGAATTTAAAATACAGATGGAGGGTGAGAAGGTAAAATCGAACACGAGTGTTTTGTGCTTAAATAAAGGAGATTACAATGGGATGAGAGAAGAACTGGCTACGGTAGACTGTGAGCAAAGAATTTATGGTGAAACAGTTGAGGAACAGCGGAGAACATTCCAAGCGATTTTTCACAGTGCTCAGCAAAGGTTTATACCAACAAAAAGGAAGGACGGTAGAAAGAGGGAAAATCGACCATGGATATCTAAGGAAATAAGGGAGAGTATCAAATTGAAGGAAAAAGCATGCAAAGTGGCAAAGATTAATGGGAGTCTAGAGGACTGGGAAATCTTTAGGGGGCAACAGAAATCTACTAAAAAAGCTATAAAGAAGAGTAAGATAGATTATGAGAGTAAACGTGCTCAGAATATAAAAACAGATAGTAAAAGTTTCAACAAATATATAAAACAAAAAGAGTGGCTAAGGTAAATACCGGTCCTTTAGTGGATGAGAAGGGAGATTTAATAATGGGAGATGAGGAAATGGCTGAGGAACTGAACAGGTTTTCTGGGTCGGTCTTCACAGTGGAAGACACAAATAACATGCCAGTGACTGATAGAAATGAGGCTATGACAGGTGAGGACCTTGAGAGGATTGTTATTACTAAGGAGGGAGTGATGGGCAAGCTAATGGGGCTAAAGGTAGACAAGTCTCCTGGCCCTGATGGAATGCATCCCAGAGTGCTAAAAGAGATGGCTAGGGAAATTGCAGATGCACTAGTGATAATTTACTAAAATTCACTAGACTCTGGGGTGGTCCTAGCGGATTGGAAATAAGCAAATGTGATACCACTGTTTAAAAAATGGGGTAGGCAGAAAGCAGGAAATTATAGGCCAGTGAGCTTAACTTCTGTAGTAGGGAAGATGCTGGAATCTATCATCAAAGAAGAAATAACGAGGCATCTGGATGGAAATTGTCCCATTGGACAGGCACAGCATGGGTTCATAAAGGGCAGGTCATGCCTAACTAATTTAGTGTAATTTTTTGAGGACATTACCAGTGCAGTAGATAATGGGGAGCCAATGGATGTGGTATACCTGGATTTCCAGAAAGCCTTTGACAAGGTGCCACACAAAAGGTTGCTGCATAAGATAAAGATACATGGCATTAAGGGTAAAGTAGTAGCATGGATAGAGGATTGGTTAATTAATAGAAATCAAAGAGTGGGGATTAATGGGTGTTTCTCTGGTTGGCGATCAGTAGCTAGTGGTGTCTCTCAGGGATCAGTGTTGAGCCCACAATTGTTCACAATTTACATAGATAATTTGGATTTGGGGACCAAGGGCAATGTGTCCAAGTTTGCAGACGACACTAAGATGAGTGGTAAAGCAAAAAGTGCAGAGGATACTGGAAGTCTGCAGAGGGATTTGGATAGTTTAAGTGAATGGGCTAGGGCAGGGGTGGGCAAACTACGGCCCGCGGGCCGCATGCGGCCCGCCAAAGGTATTTCTGCGGCCCACCAAGTCATTAAAAAAAAAAAAAAATTTTTTTTTTTTTAAATCTTTTTTTTTTTAAGGTTAATGCGGGGGGGCTGTTGGGTTACTTACTGGTATAGGGTGGATACGTTGACTTGAGTAGGGTGATCATTGCTCGGCACAACGTCAAGGGCCGAAGGGCCTGTTCTGTGCTGTTCTATGTTCTATATGAGGCGCCCAGAATCATAACCGGGTGAAGTAATTATTTTACTTAATATACTATGCGGCCCTTTGTGAATTGTGCATTTCTAAATGTGGCCCTTGCACGGAAAAGTTTGCCCACCCCTGGGCTAGGGTCTGGCAGGTGGAATACAATGTTGACAAATATGAGGTTATCCATTTTGGTAGGAATAATAGCAAAAGGGATTATTATTTAAATTATAAAATATTAGAACATGCTGCTGTGCAGAGAGACCTGGGTGGATCGATAGTTTTTTGAAGAATAAAGGGATTAAGGGTTATGGTGTTCGGGCCAGAAAGTGGAGCTGAGTCCACAAAAGATCAGCCATGATCTCATTGAATGGCGGAGCAGGCTCGAGGGGCCAGGTGGCCTACTCCTGCTCCTAGTTCTTATGTTCTTATGTTCTAGACTGTCTAGCCCGGAGGGGAGGGGGGGGGGAGGGGGGGAGAGGGGGCAGAAACAGCCACCCAGCAGTGGCCCTGTCAATACCTCGAATAATTTTACACATTTCAATGTTATCACCTATCATTCCTCCGTAATCCAGCAAGTGGCAGCCCATTCTTCCCTCATTCGAGAACTGCTCCTGATTCTGCAGGCCAACAGGACTATGGCAAAAATGCAGCCTCTTAGGATCCGGGGACAGTATCACACAGGAAGAGGACATTTGTCCCACCCTGAGGTGCCAGCCCCCAGCTGTAGCCGTCCAATCAGTCCATCCTGTGGGTGCTCTCTGCCATCATCAATTGCCCTGTGTTTGATTATGTGAGCCTGGCAACTGATCCATGTTCACTCTGGTTCATTGCTTCAGCCTGGGTGTGGGGTCAGAGCAAAATGAAGCGGAGTTACAGAGGCTGAGCTGTGAGCTTAACTGCCATCATTTTGTAACTGGAGAGCTATTCATTTTAACCTGTTGCATATTTAGAAACTAATGCGATCTCTCCATTTCTCCAAAGAGTATACAGTATCCAGCACGTTCCTCAAATCTCCTTTAAATCTCTGGTGTGTTTATTGTTCCTAGAATCTTACGCAAGTCTCCTGGACAAGGTGGAGCAGGAAGTTCTGCACAAAGTATATCGTCTGAAAGAAGGTTTATTCTGTTCCTGTTCTTTTATATTCAACCATTCTTCCCATCCTGATCTCCACTCCTGCACAGTGTTCCATATCCCTTAATTAGACCATGTTGTGTTCTCTATTTTACTTTACCTGGATGTCCTGGATGCGTAGTGTTGAATAAAGAACACAAACCTTTGTTAATAAACAAAATTATAAATTTAATTACACTACGAACTAAGATGCATTCACATTGCTAAAGTAGAAGGTTTCTATATTAAACTATGCTATCTCTAACGAACAGACTTCTTAAGTATTTTGCTCCTATGCCGGGCACTCTTCCAGCTGCCTTCCAACTCCTAACTCTCAGAATCCTTGAAGTCCCATTATATATATATATATATATATATATATATATATATATATTTATTGAAAATCTTTTCATTGGCTTTTCTCATATTTATAAACAGTTGTTACTTATATACATTACAATTTTCTTGCCCGCGCTAATTTGCTTTATTTTACAGAGAGGTTTGTTTGGTCCTTCATTTGACTAACTGTACGTACATTTTGCTGCCCTCTGGATTGGTCTATGATATCCCCCCCCCCTCCCCCCCCCCCCCCCCCCCCCCCCCATTGGTTTCAGCATCCTTCCTCTTGTGATTTCCCCATTTTCTCTCCCTCCCCGGGTTGCACAGATCTTTGGTTATTCATCTTTTTTTTTCCTTGGCTTACTCCTCGTTGCTGGCCTCAAACAGGTTTTGGAACAGACCGACAAACTGCCCCAAGTATCCAGGAAGCCTTCCTCTGACCCTCGAATGGCGTACTTCCAGGTGGAGAAATTCCAAAAGGTCAGCGAGCCAGCCTGCAGCTTTGGGTGGAGCTGTCGATCGCCAGCCGAGCAGGATTCTCCGGCGTGCAATTAGGGAAGCAAAAGCCAGGGCGTCAGTCCTCTACCCCATGTGTAGCTCAGGCAGCTCCGATACCCCGAAGATTGCCACTATTGGGCATGGCTTCACTCTCACCCTCACAACCTTGGACATTGCCTCGGAGAAGGCTGTCCAGAACCCAGCAAGCTTGGTACAAGCCCAAAACATGTGGGTATGGTTGGCCAGGCCCTTCTGGCACCGTTCACATTTGTCCTTTACCTCCGGGAAGAACCTGCTCATTCGCGTTCTGGTCTGTGCACCACTTTGAGCTGCATTAGGCTTAGCCTTGCGCAGGAGGAGGTGGAGTTCACCCGCTCAGTGCTTCGCTCCAGAGTCCCCATCCTACCTCTGTCCCCAGTTCATCCTTGCATTTTTGTCTGGTCCCATCCAGTGGTGTTCGGGCTCTGTTCAGGAGCTGTCCGTATATTTTCACACATAGCCCACCTTCTCGCTGCTTGTGCCTATCAGGTCCTCTAGTAGTGTGCTTTCTGGGGCCCCGGGGTACCCAACTGTCTCTTTGCGGAGGAAGTGCTTTATTTGGAGGTGTCTCAATTCCTGTCCCTTTGCTAGTTTCCACTTCCTCATCAGTTCGTCCAATGTATCCAGTCTGTGCCCTACGTAGAAGTCCCCGACCATCAGTGTGCCCCCATCCCACATCCATCTGGAGGAATCTGTGATTGCCGCAGATGGGGGCCATAAGGGACATTTTGATTATCCCGAAGTGTTGTCTCAGCTGGGTCCACGTTCTCAGCGTGGCCGCTACCACTGGGCTCGTTGTGTATCTTGTTGAGGAGGATGGGAGTGCTGCTGTGGCCAGGGCCCAGTGGGTTGTTCTTTTACAGGATGCCTCCTCCATTTGTACCCAATCTGTGTCGGGTTCTTGTACCCATCCCCTCACTCTTTCTGCCGTTGCTGCCCAATGGTAGTACTGTACATTCGATAGAGCCAGGCCCCCTCTGACTTTCCCTCTTTGCAGTGTTGGTTTGGGAGTTCTCGGGTTCTACCCCCCCAACACAAACGCCATGATTAGCCTGTCTATGTTTTGGAAAAAGGCCTTAGGGATGAAGATCGGGATGGATCTAAACAGGAAGAGAAACCTTGGCAGTACGTTCATCTTGATCGTCTACACTCTCCCCGCCATGGAGAGTGGGAGTGAGCCCCACCTTTGAAGGTCTCTTCTTACTTCCTCCACCAGGTTGGTCAGGTTCCACTTGTGGATCTGTGTCCAGTCTCTGGCTATCTGGATCCCCAGGTAGCGGAATCTGTTCTGGGCTGTTTTTAACGGGAGCCCCTCCAGCTTTCTCCCTCCTCCGTTTGGGTTCACTGGGAATGCCTCACTTTTGCCCAGGTTTAGTTTGTAGCCCGAGAAGGTGCCAAACTCTTTCAGTATTTGCAGTTTTACCTTCAGTCCCTCCTGAGGCTTCGAGACATTGAGGAGCAGGTCATCTGCATAGAGTGAGACTCTGTGCTCTCTGTCTCCTCTCCAGCTTTTCGCATCCCGCAGGGCTATCGCCAGGGGCTCGATCGCTAGCGCGAACAAGAGTGGGGACAGGGGGCAGCCCTGTCTTGTTACTCTCTGTAGCTGAAAGTATTCAGAGCTGGTGGTGATAGTTTGGACGCTCGCTTTGGGAGCGTTGTACAGGACCCTCACCCAGGCGGTGAATCCTGCTCCTAGCGCAAACCGTTCCAGCACCTCGAGGAGGCAGCTTCGACTCTGTCAAAGGCCTTTTCTGGGACCGGGGAGACGATCACCTCTGGTGTTCTCTCCCGGGGGGGGGGGGGGGGGGGGGGGGGGGGGGGGGTCATTATCACATTCAGCTGCTGCCTGACGTTCGCTGTGAGCTGCCTGTGGTAAATGTCTAACCACTATAAATTCACACTGTACATTACTGTGTTCCTGTGGGCTCCAGCTGTGAGCCGTTGCGCGGCTCTGCCCACAGGGGGAGATGAGGAGCTTGTACAGGGCTCCGCCCTTGGCTCCGCCCCCAGCAGGAAGTATAAGTGCTGCGTTCCTACGAGTCCGCCCTCAGTTCCGTTTAGTCGCAGGCAGGCTCAGTTGTAAGCCGATTAAAGCCACAGTTTACTTCACTCATGTCTTTGAATGAATTGATGGTCGCATCAATTTAATCGGCTTAAGAAACTACTATGGAATCAGCCCTCAAACCTTTTTTTTTGGAAATGTTTTTTATTGAGTTTTCATATTTTATATCCAACAAATTACAAATTATTAGAAAAAAAAACACGCAAAAATTAACATGTATATTTACAGGTAAGCATCTTCATAATAACAACTGTGGCCACCCCCTTTAACCAGCATACATATTTTACATTCCCCAATATGGCCGAGGCACATGTTTATAGGCATTTATTTACAATTTGGTTTTGGGCCTCAGCTTGCCATCAGACTGTCGCTTGTGGCTTTGTCCTTCCTTTTTTTTTGGAATAATTTTTATTCAAGTTTTCAACAACAAATTTTATCACAACAGAGCCCTCGTGCTGGGGCCTGGCCTCCCACCTGGAGCGGTCCCTCGGGCAGTGATTTGTTCTTTGTTCTGCGTGTTCCTGCCGGGGTGGGGGGGCTGGCATTGCCTCGCCCCTCCCCACCCCCCCCGTCGGCGTGTCATTGCCCCTTGCCAGGGGCCCCTCGTCCCTACCCCCCCTGGTTGTTTTCCAGCCCGTGCTCCTTGACGAACCTATTCGCCTCAGCGGGGGCTGTAAAGAAATATTCCCTGTTTCAGTATGTGACCCAGAGTTTCTCTGGGTACAGCAAACCAAAACACACTCTGCTCCTGTGGAGAGCTGCTTTCGTTCTGTTGAACTCAGCCCGTCTCCTAGTTATATCTGCCCCAAGATCCTCATAGATTCGGATGGCGTGCTCTTCCCATTTGCAAGCTCTATTTTCCTTGGCCCAGCGCAGGATTGCCTCCCTATCCCGGTACCGGTGCAGTTTGGCTATGACTGCTCTCGGTTGTTTCCCTGCCTTGGGCTTCGGGTGCAGCGACCGATGTGCTCTGTCCATTTCCGGTGGGTTGGGGAAAGTTTTCCTCCCCAATAAGTTGCCCAGCATCGCAGCCACGTATGCTGTGGGGTTTCTACCCTCGCTCCCTTCTGGCAGGCCCACTATCCTGACATTTTGCCTCCTTGAGCGGTTTTCCTGGTCGTCTACTCTGCCCTTCAGGCTCCCCTGTGTTGTGCCCAGTCTCGCCACTTCCTTCTCCAGGGCCGTGACCCGGTCGCTCGTGTCAGTCGCTGCTTTATCAGCCCTCAAATCTGACTGACTGGAACTCAATCCAGAGGCCACAGAAGCAAAATAAATTTTTTGCATTGGCTTCGGTGCTTCAAGGCCTACCTGGCTGCGTCGACTACCTCCTCTGTTACAGAAGAACAGAAACTCAGTCTTCTCCACGCACGGGTGAGCCATCGTATTTCAACTCAACTTGATGTAACTGACTCTTATACTGAGGCCCTCGCGATACTCGACCGCCTGAACGTGTGGCCCGTGAATGAAGTCTACGCGCGGCACATCTTTACAACTCGCCGCCAGCGCCCTGCAGAGTCGCTAGAAGACTACCTGCGTGACCTTAAAGCTCTAGCACGAGAATGTAACTTCCAGGCCGTGACAGCCTCCCAGCACATGGAACTCGCCGTCCGAGACGTGTATGTTGCAGGGGTCCGATCCAATTATGTGCAGCAGTGTCTTCTCGAGAAAGGGGCCCAGGGGTTGCTTTCCAAAGTTTAAATGCATTCCCGGCCGATCATGCGACCCCATTGTGGACCCCCGACCAGAGACTGCCCCAGGCCTGCGCCGCGCAGCCACCCGCCCACCACGGAGGGCTATCGTGCCACTTTTGCGGCCAGCCCCAACACTCCCGGCAGCACTGCCCGGCCCGCAATGCGGGCTGCAGCAGCTGCGGGCGGAAAGGGCACTTTGCTAAGGTCTGCCTGGCCAAAGCTAAAAACTCTAACTCGAACCCTAACCCGAACTCTCGCTCCTTCAACTCACAATTCCGTAGACCCCGCAATGTGGCAGCGTGTCTGCCGACTCCGCCTCCGCACAACATGTGCGACTCATTGGGGCCGCCATCTTGGCAATCCTCCCCCACACAGCCGGCCATGTGCCATTCATGGGGGCCGCCATCTTGGGCGCCATCTTCCTCGCCGCCCGCCACGTGCGATCCACAGGGGCCGCCATCTTGGCCATCACCCGATACGCCACTCGATGACTACGACCTCCTCGGACAGTCATCACGGGGCCGCTCCAGCACCGCCGACGACGCCACCGACTACCCGCAGGTCAGTGCAGTCACTTTGGACCAGTCGCGGCCAAAGCACCTCAAAAGCTCCATGGTGTCCGTCCAAATCAACGGATATGAGACACCGTGCCTCTTCGACTCCGGGAGCACCGAGAGCTTCGTTCACCCAGATCTGGTAAGACGCTTCTCGCTCCCGATATTTCCGACACAGCAAACTATCTCCCTCGCCTCGGGGTCGCACTCCGTTCAGATACAGGGGCGCACTATTGCAACGTTAACAATACAGGGTGCCAACTACACCAACTTCCAACTGTATGTACTCCCAGACCTCTGCGCCCCCCCTCCTCCTACGACTGGATTTCCATTGCAACCTCAGGAGCCTAACACTCAGCTTCGGCGGACCCCTTCCCCCACTCACTATATGCAGTCCAACAACTCTAAAAATCGACCCCCCTCCACTCTTCGCTAATCTCACCGCCAACTGCAAACCAGTGGCCACTCGCAGCAGGAGGTATAGCCTGCAGGACAGGCTGTTTATTAGATCCGAAGTCCAGCATCTCTTACGTGAGGGAATCATAGAGGCCAGTAATAGCTCCTGGAGAGCTCAGGTGGGGGTCGTCAAGACCGGGGAAAAGTTCCGGATGGTGGTTGATTACAGCCAGACCATTAATCGGTTTACGCAACTTGATGCGTACCCCCTCCCCCGGATTGCAGACATGGTAAATCAGATCGCCCAGTACCGCATCTTCTCTACGGTGGATCTGAAGTCTGCATACCGGCAGCTCCCAATCCGCCCGGAGGACCGCCACTACACGGCGTTCGAGGCAGACGGCCGCCTCTTCCATTTCCTCCGGGTTCCCTTTGGCGCCATGAATGGGGTCTTGGTGTTCCAACGAGAAATGGACCGAATGGTGGACCAGTACGGGCTGCGGGCCACGTTTCCGTACTTGGATAACGTCACCATCTGCGGCCATGATCAGCAGGACCACGACGCCAACCTCCACCGATTTCTCCAAACCGCCCAAAAACTCAACCTCACCTATAATAAGGAGAAATTATTTTTTCGCACAACCAGGCTAGCCATCCTCAGCTACGTCGTGGAAAACGGGGTCCTAGGACCCGATCCTGATCGTATGCCCCCCTCTTACAACTCCCTCTCCCTCACTGTTCCAGGGCCCTCAAGAGGTGCCTCGGATTTTTCTCATACTACGCCCAGTGGGTCCCCCAGTATGCGGACAAAGCCCGCTCAATATTTAAGGCTACACTCTTCCCACTGTCAGCCGACCTCGCCAGGCCTTCAACTGCATCAAGGAAGACATCGCCAAAGCCGTCATGCGGGCGGTAGATGAATCCGTTCCATTCCAGGTGGAGACCGACGCCTCAGAGGTCGCTCTCGCCGCCACTCTGAACCAGGCAGGTAGGCCAGTAGCGTTCTTTTCCCGAACCCTCTCCGCTTCGGAACTTTGACACTCCTCAGTCGAAAAGGAAGCTCAAGCCATTGTGGAAGCTGTACGGCACTGGAGGCACTACCTCGCAGGTAGGAGGTTTACCCTCATCACCGACCAGAGATCGGTTGCCTTTATGTTTGATAACTCGAAGCGGGGCAAAATCAAGAATGACAAAATCTTGCGGTGGATGATTGAACTCTCCACCTATAATTATGATATTGTATACCGTCCTGGGAAGCTCAACGAGCCCCCAGATGCCCTGTCCCGCGGCACATGCGCCAGTGCGCAAGACGACCGACTACAGTCTATCCACAATGACCTCTGCCACCCGGGGGTCACCCGGCTCGCCCATTACATCAAGGCCCGCAATCTGCCTTTCTCTACCGAGGAGGTTAAACCTGTCACCAGGAATTGCCCGATCTGCGCGGAGTGTAAACCGCACTTCTATAGACCAGACAAGGCCCACCTGGTAAAGGCATACCGGCCCTTTGAACGACTGAGTATTGATTTCAAAGGGCCCCGCCCCTTGACCAACCGTAACATCTACTTTCTCAATATTATAGATGAATTCTCCCATTTCCTGTTTGCCACCCCGTGCCCCGATATGACCTCCCATACAGTCATCAGAGCCCTGCACAGTGTCTTCACCCTGTTTGGTTTCCCCAGCTACGTTCACAGTGACAGGGGTTCGTCCTTCATGAGCGATGAACTGCGTCAGTACCTGCTCAACAAGGGCATTGCCTCGAGCAGGACTACCAGCTCTAACCCCAGGGGGAACAGGCAGGTGGAGAGAGAGAACGCAACAGTCTGGAAAACTGTCCTACTGACCCTATGGTCCAGGAATCTCCCGACCTCCCGCTGGCAGGAGGTCCTCCCCGACGTGCTCCATGGAATTAGGTCCCTCCTTTGTACGGCCACAAATCAGACTCCTCATGATCGATTATTTGTCTTCCCTAGGGGCACTACCAAGGGGGCCTCGCTTCCATCCTGGTTGAGGACACCGGGCCTTCAGAGGCACGTCCGGACACATAAAACAGACCCGCTGGTAGAGAGTGCTCCTGTACTCAAACCCCCACTACACGTTTGTCGAACACCCCGATGACCGACAGGACACCGTTTCCCTCCGGGACCTGGCACCTGCAGGATCTACTACTACTACCACTACCACTACTGCGAGGTACCCCCCACACTACACCCCACCCGACCTCCTACACCCTGCGCCCCTGCACCTACTTGCTTCCTGCGCCCCCTTTCACTCGTCAAACCGGTCCGCAGGAATGAAGCTCTGGAAGAAGCACCCCCCCCCCCCCCCCCCGGAGTCCACCCTCGGATTCACACCGACCATCCTGCCACAGCCATCCGAAGCGACTGCAACTCCAGTGCTCCGTCGGTCTCAACGCACGATTCAAGCGCCGGACCGACTGAACTTATAGAACCATCACCATCGCCGGACTTGATTTTTTTAACAGGAGGTGAATGTGGTGAATGTGTAACCAGTATAAATCCACACTGTATATTACTGTGTCCCTGTGGGCTCCATCTGTGAGCCGTTGCATGGCTCTGCCCACAGGGGGAGATGAGGAGCATGTACAGGGCTCTGCCCTTGGCTCCGCCCCCAGCAGGAAGTATAAGTGCTGCGGTCCTACGAGTCCGCCCTCAGTTCTGTTTAGTAGCAGGCAGGCTCAGTTGTAAGCCGATTAAAGCCACAGTTTACTTCACTCGGGTCTTTGAATGAAGTGATGATCGCATCACTGCCTACCATTGACAAAGCCCGTTTGGTCCTCTGCGACCACCTCTGGTACGCAGCCCTCCAGCTTTTTGGCCAGGACCTTTGCAAATATTTTCGCATCCAGGTTCAACAGTGAAATGGGTCTGTATGATCCACATTCCGTCAGGTCTTTATCTTTCATGGGTATTAGTGAGATTGTGGCCTGCGCTAGCGTTGGGAGCAGGGTGCCCCCTGCCAGTGAGTCCGCGAATATGTCCCTTAGGTGTGGGGCCAGGACTGGTGACATGATATATATATATGACTGTTCTGTGGTTCCCTCTAGTGGTAAGAAGCATTATTATTAACTTATTAACTCGATACATCCCAATCAATATACATATCATTACAGACCACACTGGGAGATCTGTGCACAGTTCTGGTCTCTATATCCCTTGGTTAGACCATACTTGGAGTATTGTGCACAGTTCAGCCCAGGGGCTGGATTCTCTGCCCCGCCGCAACAGATTTCTGCCCCGACCTGCCGGCGGGATTCTCCATTACGCCGGTCGGTCAATGGGCTTTCCCATTGTGGGGCAGTCCCACACCGTCGGGAAACGGCAAAACGGAGAATGCAGCCGGCGGAGAATCGTGCCCCTGATCTTTAAAATTATGAAAGGGATTTTATCATGTTGCTGTAGAGAAGATGTTTCCACATGTGAGGTGGAGGGAATACAAGAGCTCAGGGCCATCAATATGCGAGTCACCAATATATCCAGTGGGGAATTCAGGAGAAACGTGTTTACCCAGGGAATGGGGAGAATGTGGAACCTACTCTCGTGAGGAGTAGGGAGAATGTAGAACCTACTCCTGCAGGGAGTGGGGAGAATGTGGAACTTACTCCCACTGGGAGTGGGGAGAATGTGTAATCTGCTCCCACGGGGAGTGGGGAGAATGTGGAACCTGCTCCCACAGGGAGTGGGGAGAATGTGGAACTTACTCCCACGGGGAGTGGGGAGAATGTGAAACCTGCTCCCACGGGGAGTGGGGAGAATGTGGAACTTACTCCCATGGGGGAGTGGGGAGAATGTGGAACATGCTCCCACGGGGAGTGGGGAGAATGTGGAACTCACTCCCACAGGCAGTGGGGAGAATGTGGAACATGCTCCCATGGGGAGTGGGGAGAATGTGGAACCTGTTCCCACGGGGAGTGGGGAGAATGTGGAACCTGCTCCCACGGGGGGAGTGGGGAGAATGTGGAACCTGCTCCCATGGGGAGTGGGGAGAATGTGGAACCTGCTCCCACGGGGAGTGGGGAGAATGTGGAACCTGCTCCCACGGGGAGTGGGGAGAATGTGGAACCTGCTCCCACGGGGAGTGGGGAGAATGTGGAACTTACTCCCTTGGGGGAGTGGGGAGAATGTGGGATTCTCTCCCTTAAGGAGTGGAGAGAATGCGGGACTCGCTCTCACAGAGTGTGTTTGAGGTGAATAATGTTGATGTATTTAAGGGGGAAGCAGTAGAAGCACATGAGAGAGAGAGGAATGGAGGATGTGGTGATGGAAGGAGATGAAGAGGGGGGAAGGAGGAAGGTCGAATGGAGTAGGAACACTGGCACCTCACCCTAAACTGGATCTCGAGAGAACCACACGTTGCCTGAATAAAATGACTTTCTCTCTCTCTCTGTATTTCAGCAACACCCTGCAACTACACCTGTGGTAAGTCTTTTCATTTATATATAACGAGAAAGAACTTCATTTCTCTAGCACCTGCCCCCACCTCAGGACATCCCAAAGTGCTTCACTATGTGATGTAAGAAATGTGGCAGCCATTTTGTGCAGAGCAAGATCCCACATACATCAAAGTGGCGATGACCCATAAGGAAGTATCACCCTTAAGGATATATTAGAGACGGGTGACTGAGACAGAAATAAATAGAAAGAGAGTGAGAGGCAGAGAGGTTTAGGAATTCCAGAGGTTATGGCCCCAGGCAGCTGGAGGCACAGCCGCCAATGGTGGAGCGATGGGAATCGGGTGATGTTCAAGAGGCCGGAATTGAAGGAGTACAGAGATCTCGGAGTGTTGCAGGGGACTGGATGAGGTTACAGAGATAGGGAGGGTCGCAGGGGACTAGATGAGGTTACAGTGATAGGGAGGGTTGCAGGGGACTGGATGATGTTACGGATATAGGGAAGGTTGCAGGGGACTGGATGAGGTTACAGAGATAGGAGGGTTGCAGGGGACTGGATGAGGTTACAGAGACGGGGAATGGGTTGCAGGGGACTGGATGATGTTACGGATATAGGGAAGGTTGCAGGGGACTGGATGAGGTTACAGAGATAGGAGGGTTGCAGGGGACTGGATGAGGTTACAGAGACGGGGAATGGGTTGCAGGGGACTGGATGATGTTACAGAGATAGGGAGGGTTGCAGTGGACTGGATGAGGTTACAGAGATGGGGAATGGGTTGCAGTGGACTGGATGAGGTTACAGAGATAGGGAATGGGTTGCAGGGGACTGGATGATGTTACAGAGATAGGGAGGGTTGCAGTGGACTGGATGAGGTTACAGAGATGGGGAATGGGTTGCAGGGGACTGGATGAGGTTACAGAGATGGGGAAGGGAGGGGCCTGGAGGAGGTTACAGAGATAGGGAGGGTTGCAGGGGACTGGATGAGGTTACAGAGATGGGGAATGGGTTGCAGGGGACTGGATGAGGTTACAGAGATAGGGAGGGTTGCAGTGGACTGGATGAGGTTACAGAGATGGGGAATGGGTTGCAGGGGACTGGATGAGGTTATAGAGATGGAGAATGGGTTGCAGGGGGCTGGATGATGTTACAGAGATAGGGAGGGTTGCAGGGGACTGGATGAGGTTACAGAGATGGGGAATGGGTTGCAGGGGACTGGAGGAGGTTACAGAGATAGGGAGGGTTGCAGTGGACTGGATGAGGTTACAGAGATGGGGAAGGGAGGGGACTGGAGGAGGTTACAGAGATGGGGAAGGGAGGGGACTGGAGGAGGTTACAGAGATGGGGAAGGGAGGGGACTGGAGGAGGTTACAGAGATGGGGAAGGGAGGGGACTGGAGGAGGTTACAGAGATGGGGAAGGGAGGGGACTGGAGGAGGTTACAGAGATGGGGAGGGTTGCAGGGGACTGGATGAGGTTACAGAGACGGGGAATGGGTTGTAGGGGACTGGAGGAGGTTACAGAGATAGGGAGGGTTGCAGGGGACTGGATGATGTTACAGAGATAGGGAGGGTTGCAGGGGACTGGAGGAGGTTACAGAGATAGGGAGGGTTGCAGGGGACTGGATGAGGTTACAGAGATGGGGAATGGGTTGCAGGGGACTGGAGGAGGTTACAGAGATAGGGAAGGTTGCAGGGGACTGGAGGAGGTTACAGAGATGGGGAAGGGAGGGGACTGGAGGAGGTTACAGAGATGGGGAAGGGAGGGGACTGGATGAGGTTACAGAGATGGGGAAGGGAGGGGACTGGAGGAGGTTACAGAGATGGGGAAGGGGACTGGAGGAGGTTACAGAGACGGGGAAGGGAGGGGACTGGAGGAGGTTACAGAGATAGGGAGGGTTGCAGGGGACTGGAGGAGGTTACAGAGATAGGGTAGGTTGCAGGGGACTGGAGGAGGTTACAGAGATGGGGAATGGGTTTCAGGGAACTGGATGAGGTTACAGAGATAGGGAGGGTTGCAGGGGACTGGGTGAGGTTACAGAGATAGGGAGGGTTGCAGGGGACTGGGTGAGGTTACAGAGATGGGGAATGGGTTGCAGGGGACTGGATGAGGTTACAGAGATGGGGAATGGGTTGGGATTTGAACATGAGGGTGAGTATTTCTAAGTTGGAGGTGTTGCTGGATCTGGAGATCACAACAGGAAGTAATTGTTGAGCAGGACCGAGCACAGGATTGGATTTTGGAGGGAGGAGCAGAGCTTTGGGTGAGCTGAGGTTTTTACACAGGGCTGGCAGTGGTTCAGGCCGAGCAGGTGGGATTTGGAACAGTCTGGGCTGGGGGGTAACAGGATCACGGTGGAGAGTTTCAGAAGACAATGAGATGAGGGTTGCGGGCGGGGAGACAGTGTTGGGTGGCCTTTACGATGGAGGAAATTAATTTTCAGATTCTCAGGGAGCACACTGGGATTGCAAACATCCAGCTGCAGAGAGAGTTAGAACTTACACTCTGACTGGTGGCAAAGACCATTATGGTGTGCGTTGATCCCACCATCCTCTGTTTGTCCAGGATGTACTGGGTTGCAAGGGCATGGGTGGGTCAGTGGATGGGTGGGGGAAGGTGGGGGGGGGGGGGGGGGGGGTTAAATAACAAAATGCATGAACACTGGTGAACCAAAGGCTTTGTGGGATCTTTCTGTTCCCAAAATGGTTTCATTTAGTTTGAGGCTTTCTGCACTTCTATGGGAGGTTCTGACGGAATGTGGGGTTCCTGCCAAACATGCTGCCTCCTGTTCCTAACAACACTGTCTTTTCCACAGGGATTAACATGGCTTCATTTTACTTTGATTGTCACACCTGCAAGATGAAAGGCTGTGAAGGCATCTCTTTCGAGTGTCCAAGTACGTCTGGTTTCACTGTTTATTGTGCAAGTAAAGCACGTGTAGAGCAGCATCATGTCTCAGACATTCAGGAAACTCTGTTCAAGATAACAGCCCAGGACACTAGCTCTGTAAATACTGACACATTCCCCGTGGATTCCTCCTAGAAATACCAACACATCTGTGGAGATTCCCTGCTGTAAATACACCGTCACGGGGTATTTCCCCCCCTGTAAATACTGACACACTCATGCGAGATTCACCCTGTACATATTAACACACTCCCCGTGGATTCCCCTGTAAATACTGACACACTCCCAGGGGATTCACCCTGTAAATACAGACACATTCCCAGGGGATTCACCCTGTACATACTGATACACTCCCGGGGCTCCGCCTGTAAATACTGTTACACTCCCACGGCTCCCCCTGTAAATACACGCACACTCCCGGGGCTCCGCCTGTAAATACTGATACACTCCCAGGGCTCCGCCTGTAAATACTGATACACTCCCGGGGCTCCGTCTGTAAATACGGATACACTCCCAGGGCTCCCCCTGTAAATACTGACACACTCCCGGGGCTCCGCCTGTAAATACTGAAACACTCCCGGGGCTCCGCCTGTAAATACTGATACACTCCCAGGGCTCCACCTGTAAATACTGAAACACTCCCGGGGCTCCGCCTGTAAATACTGATACACTCCTAGGGCTCCCTGTAAATACTCGCACACTCCCAGTGCTCCGCCTGTAAATACTGACACACTCCCGGGGCTCCGCCTGTAAATACTGTTACACTCCCAGGGCTCCGCCTGTAAATACTGACACACTCCCGGGGCTCTGCCTGTAAATACTGATACACTCCCTGGGCTCCGCCTGTAAATACTGACACACTCCCGGGGCTCCGCATGTAAATACTGTTACACTCCCAGTGCTCCGCGTGTAAATACTGACACACTCCCGGGGCTCTGCCTGTAAATACTGATACACTCCATGGGCCCCGCCTGTAAATACTGATACACTCCCACGGCTCCCCTGTAATACTGACACACTCACAGGGCTCTGCCTATAAATACTGATACACTCCCAGGGCTCCGCTTGTAAATACTGATACACTCCCACGGCTCCCCCTGTAAATACTGATACACTCCCGGGGCTCCGCCTGTAAATACTGATACACTCCCACGGCTCCCCCTGTAAATACTCGCACACTCCCAGGGCTCCGCCTGTAAATACTGATACACTCCCGGGGCACCGCCTGTAAATACTGATACACTCCCAGGGCTCCGCCTGTAAATACTGATACACTCCCATGGCTCCGCCTGTAAATACTGATACACTCCCACGGCTCCCCCTGTAATACTGATACACTCCCAGGGGATTCACCCTGTACCTACTGATACACTCCCACGGCTCCGCCTGTAAATACTGACACACTCCCAGGGCTCCGCCTGTAAATACTGATACACTCCCAGGGCTCCGCCTGTAAATACTGATACAGTCCCAGGGGATTCACCCTGTAAATACTGATACACTCCCGGGGCTCCGCCTGTAAATACTGATACACTCCCACGGCTCCCCCTGTAAATACTGACACACTCCCGGGGCTCCGCCTGTAAAAATTGATACACTCCCACGGCTCCCCCTGTAAATACTGACACACTCCCAGGGCTCTGCCTATAAATACTGATACACTCCCAGGGCTCCGCTTGTAAATACTGATACACTCCCGGGGCTCCCCCTGTAAATACTGATACACTCCCGGGGCTCCGCCTGTAAATACTGATACACTCCCATGGCTCCCCCTGTAAATACTGATACACTCCCACGGCTCCCCCTGTAAATACTCGCACACTCCCAGGGCTCCCCCTGTAAATACTGATCCACTCCCGGGGCTCCGCCTGTAAATACTGATACACTCCCAGGGCTCCCCCTGTAAATACTGATCCACTCCCGGGGCTCCGCCTGTAAATACTGATACACTCCCGGGGCTCCCCCTGTAAATACTGATACACTCCCGGGGCTCCCTGTAAATACTGATACACTCCCAGGGCTCCGCCTGTAAATACTGATACACTCCCATGGCTCCCCCTGTAAATACTGATACACTCCCAGGGCTCCGCCTGCAAATACTGATACACTCCCGGGGCTCCGCGTGTAAATACTGATACACTCCCAGGGCTCCGCCTGTAAATACTGATACACTCCCACGGCTCCCCCTGTAAATACTGATACACTCCCAGTGCTCCTCCTGTAAATACTGATACACTCCCGGGGCTCCGCCTGTAAAAATTGATACACTCCCACGGCTCCCCCTGTAAATACTGACACACTCCCAGGGCTCTGCCTATAAATACCTGATACACTCCCAGGGCTCCGCTTGTAAATACTGATACACTCCCAGGGCTCCCCCTGTAAATACTGATACACTCCCGGGGCTCCGCCTGTAAATACTGATACACTCCCATGGCTCCCCCTGTAAATACTCGCACACTCCCAGGGCTCCGCCTGTAAATACTGATACACTCCCGGGGCTCCGCCTGTAAATACTGATACACTCCCGGGGCTCCCCCTGTAAATACTGATACACTCCCGGGGCTCCCTGTAAATACTGATACACTCCCGGGGCTCCGCCTGCAAATACTGATACACTCCCGGGCTCCGCCTGTAAATACTGATACACTCCCAGGGCTCCGCCTGTAAATACTGATACACTCCCGGGGCTCCGCCTGTAATACTGTTATACTCCCAGGGGATTCACCCTGTACCTACTGATACACTCCCATGGCTCCCCCTGTAAATACTGATACACTCCCGGGGCTCCCCCTGTAAATACTGATACACTCCCGGGGCTCCGCCTGTAAATACTGACACACTCCCAGGGCTCCCCTGTAAATACTGATCCACTCCCGGGGCTCCGCCTGTAAATACTGATACACTCCCGGGGCTCCCCCTGTAAATACTGATACACTCCCGGGGCTCCCTGTAAATACTGATACACTCCCACGGCTCCCCCTGTAAATACTGATACACTCCCAGTGCTCCTCCTGTAAATACTGACACACTCCCGGGGCTCCGCCTGTAAAAATTGATACACTCCCACGGCTCCCCCTGTAAATACTGACACACTCCCAGGGCTCTGCCTGTAAATACTGATACACTCCCAGGGCTCCGCTTGTAAATACTGATACACTCCCAGGGCTCCCCCTGTAAATACTGATACACTCCCGGGGCTCCGCCTGTAAATACTGATACACTCCCATGGCTCCCCCTGTAAATACTCGCACACTCCCAGGGCTCCGCCTGTAAATACTGATACACTCCCGGGGCTCCGCCTGTAAATACTGATACACTCCCGGGGCTCCCCTGTAAATACTGATACACTCCCGGGGCTCCGCCTGTAAATACTGATACAGTCCCAGGGGATTCACCCTGTAAAATCTGATACACTCCCAGGGGATCCACCCTGTAAATACTGATACACTCCCGGGGCTCCGCCTGTAAATACTGATACACTCCCGGGGCTCCGCCTGTAAATACTGATACACTCCCAGGGCTCCGCCTGTAAATACTGATACACTCCCGGGGCTCCGCCTGTAAATACTGATACACTCCCAGGGCTCCGCCTGTAAATACTCGCACACTCCCAGGGGATTCACTCTGTACATACTGACACACTCACGGGACACCCCCTGTAAATACTGGCACTGTCCCTGTCCCCATTGCCCTGCACAATATTTCGTTCCAGATAGAAGTCCGATTTCCTTTTGTATACCACGAGCAAACCTGCCTCTGCCACCCTCTCAGGAAAGTCATTCCAGTCTCCGGCCATCCTCTGCATGAAAAACAATCCTTCTTCACATCACTTCAGCTCATCGGATTGATTTTGCTGAGAAAGTGACAGGCTGAGGTTTTCACCACGCGCTCATCCTGACAGATGGCAGAATACAAAATTTCAAAGTGAGCAGCTACTTATACTGCCTGAGGAAAAGGGTGCTGACTGGAAAGTATTTGATTGGTCAAGTGTTTGCCGTGGAGGTTGCAGCCAGGAATTATTACCTAAATGCAAAAGAAAAGTGCAATGGCTGGACATGTTCCTTTTGTCAGCAGACAGCATGTCCCAGGTGTATTTTTGAATTGAACAAAAGAATGGGGAACAAATAGGTCCCTGGCGCATTCTTCCTGACTTCCCTTGACCAATCAGAGTGGACATACCAACGAATTGCCGCCCTTCTCTCCGGTTGTAGAAATCGTCACTTCCTTTGAAATTTGGCATTCTTGTGACTGTCCTGATGAACTGCAAGGTGAAAACCTTGGAATGCAAATCTCAGTTCTCATCAACAGTCAGTAATTAACATGTCCAGACCAATGGTGACAGCATTTTTAAATTGGTTATCTCACGGTTGGAAAATCCAATCCAATTTGTTCATTCCAAGTGT
The DNA here is from genome assembly GCF_902713615.1 of Scyliorhinus canicula. NCBI lineage: Eukaryota > Metazoa > Chordata > Chondrichthyes > Carcharhiniformes > Scyliorhinidae > Scyliorhinus > Scyliorhinus canicula. Next base: position 60,544,609 of record NC_052157.1, read on the forward strand.
TGTCCATTCCTGCAGTCAAAGATGTAACAGTGAAGGAGACAGGGCAGGTGTCAATGAAGTGCCAGTCCAACTTTACGATACCCAAGATTGACACAGTCACGTGGATGTATGCATCTCATGTGAGTATTTATTGTATTTCTCTGTGTTCAAAGCTCTCATTTCCTAATTTCCTGTTTCAAAACCGAGGACGGGATTCTCTGATCCTGAGGCTAAGTGTTGACACCGTTGGAAACTCAACACAGCCCCAGGATCAACAATTCTGGTCCCGACAGGGGGCCAGCATGGTGCTGGAGCGGTTCACGCCACTCCAGCTGCTGATTCGGCCGTGGAATGAGTGCCGGGCGATGCGTGCATGCGCAGGGGGTCCTTCGCGAACCCGCGCATGCGCAGTCCTACTGGCGCAATTTCCGTGCATGCGTGGTGTCTCCCTTGTCCGCGCCGGCCCCGACGCAAGATGGCGTAGGAGTACGGGGGCCGGTGCGGAAGAAAAGAGGCCGGGAGACAGAGAGGCCAGCCCACCGATTGGTGGGCCCTGATCCTGGGCCAGGCCACATCAGATGCCCATCCACCGGGGTCGGACTCCCCCCCCCCCCCCCCCCACAGGCCGCCACCCGACCCTTCAACGCCGAGTTCCCACCGGTTGAGAGCAGGTGTGGACGGCGCCGGCGGGGCTCTGCGTTTCCACGACGGCCGCTCGGCCCATCCCGGCCCGTGACTCGCGCCACGCCAACCACGCCGGTGCCAATGGTGCCAATTCTCCGCTCTGTGGAGAATCGCCTGCTGCCATCGGGGCGGTGTGGCGCGACTCGCTCCGGTCGTGGAGATTCTCTGGCCCGGCCATAGCCCCTAATGTACATCCCCCACCCCATACCCTCGCCACCTCTTATCCTTCCCTTCGGTCATGGTTCAGCACTCCTCTTGATCCATGAGCAATGCCACTGGTCCTCCACATAAGGGCATAAGAAAATGGAGCAGGAGTAGGCCATTCGGCCCCTCAATTATGTTCCTCCATTCAATAAGATCATCGCTCCTCTGGTTGTTCCACTTTCTGCCTGTTCCCCCCATAACCTTCAACTGCCCCGTTGATCAGTAATCTGTCTGACTCAAACTTGAATATAGCCCCACTGCTCTTCAGGAGAGAGAATTCCACATCCTGACCATCCTCTGAGTGAAGAGATTCTTCCTCGTCTCCATCTTCAATGGTAGACCCCCTCATTCTGAAACTGTGCGCTCCTTCTCGTTTTAGATTCTCCCCGCACGCCATGGGGGGGGGGGGGGGGGGGGGGGTGGGCATCCTCTCAGCATCCACCCTATCAAATGCCCTCCAAATGTGATATCCCTCAATCAATCGCCTCTCGCTCTTCTAAACTCCAAATGGGTACCAGCTCGAATGGGTCCTGGCCCAACCTGTTCAAACCTTCTCCAATAGACAAACCCGCTTCATCCCAGAAATGGGCTCCAGTAAACCAGAATGTTACACATGCCCCACGGTGGGTTCTAAGGCAGGGGGGAGAGGGAGCATCAATTTGAATGGACGGAATTTCCCTTCTCACCCTGGAACCTGTCTGCCCAATTCCAGTCACAATTTCATGCTAGAGGTGGGCAGGGCCTGAGGCGGGAAATGCAGCCTTTCATCAGTTAAGACCAATTGATGGCCTTTTGAAATGAAAATGAAAATCGCTTATTGTCACGGGTAGGCTTCAATTAAGTTACTGTGAAAAGCCCCTAGTCGCCACATTCCGGCGCCTGTCCGGGGAGGCTGGTACGGGAACCAGCGTTCCTGCGTAACCTCAATTTTTAGGCCATGACCCCGTGATCACCCCCCCTCACAACCCACTGAGGCATCGACTACCCCCCAGGGACCCCTGGGACCTTACCGACGGTCCCTCAACTTAGTTGCAGGCAGAGCTCTGCCGTATAGCTTCCTTTTATTAAATGTAGAGTACCCAATTATTTTTTTTCCAATTAAGGGGCAATTTAGTGTGACCAATCCACCTACCCTGCACATCTTTGGGTTCTGGGGGTGAGACCCACGCAGACACGGGGAGAATGTGCAAACTCCACACAGAGAGTGACCCAGAGCCGGGATCGAACCCGGTCCTCAGTGCCATATGCAGCAGTGCTAACCACTGCTCCACCCTGCCGCCCCCTGCAGTACCGTCTCTGGCTACCACAGCACTGTGTCTGGCCGGGTTGAAGAGCTGTCAGCTAATCTGATCGGCCGACAGCTCTCAGACTCGGGAGTTCCTTCCACAGAGCGGACAGAAGCCCTGCCCACTGAGAATCAAATCTCAAGTGAGCGTTAAATGGTAGTGGGAGTTCGAGATTTGTCGGTCGTGCATTAAGCACCCACTCTCGGCATGGTGAGCACCGATCACTCTACATTCTTAAAATCATACTCCAGGAGTCTTCGGACCAATGTTTAACTCTGTATAACTCTATACAATTCTGTACCACTATGTGAAAATCTGTACAACTCTGTATAAATCTGTATAATTCTGTGTAACTGTAGAACTTCAAATAACTATAATTCTGTGCAATTTTGCATAACTATGTATAACCCAGCACAACTCTGTGTAACTCTGTATAATTCTGTACTACTCTGTGTAACTCTGTCCAACTTTGTATAATTCTGTGCCACTCTGTATAACTGTATAATTCTGTACCCCTTTTGTCATGTGAGAGTACCTTCCAGAAATGGGTGTTTAAGATATGTACCTTTAAGAAATGGGTGTTTATCAGTGATGTCAGAGTGTGGGTGGAGCTGGGCTGTCTGGCAGCTTTTTTCCTTTTGTTTTAGGCTGTTTGCTGCAGGGTGTGTTCTAGTTTCGTTTTCAGTGTTGGAGCTGAAGCCAGACAGAGCAGGTGTACTGTTGATCTCTCTGCCATGAAAAGACTATCTCTTGATCATTTGGTGAATTCAGAATTATAAATTTTTCGGTCGTGAATGTAAGCCTGATGTGCTTCTGTTAAAAGGTGTTTCTTCTGTCTTCTGGATATTGTTTGGGAAGTTATTAAGGATTACTTCGTGTTGTATTCTTTGGGGTTGTATTTGAATTAATGGTTGCTAAGATGTTCACTGTATGTTTTAAAAAGGTTAACTTGAGTTCATAGAATAAACATTGTTTTGTTTTTAAAAAGTACTTTTCCATTTCTGCTGTACCACACCTGTAGAGTGGGCCGTGTGCTCCCCATACCACAATCTATTAAAAGTTGTGGGTCAGATGAACTCCATGATACATTTTGGCATTCTCTAAACCCTGGCTCATAACACTTTGTAAAAGTCTGTATATCTCTGTGTAATTCTGTGCAACTCTGACAGCGCTGTATAACTCTGAATAAATTTGTATAACTCTGTTCAACTCTGTAACTCCACAAAACTCTGTGTAATTCTGTGTAACTCAGATTAATTCTGTACAACTTCTTACAATTTTGTGTAACTCTACAACTCTGTGTAACTGAACAACACTGTGTAACTCTTTATAACTCTGTATAATTCTGAATAACTCTGGATAACTTGTGCAACTCTGTATAACTCTATACAATTACGTACAACTCTGTATAAATCTGCTTAGATCTGTACAATTCTGCCCACTCTGTAAAACCCTGTATAACTGTATAATTCGGTACAATTCTGTACTATTCAGTAAAACACTGTATAATTCTGTGCAACTCTGTATAATTATGTACAACTCTGTACAACTCGATGTAACTCTGTACAACTCTGTATCACTGGGTAGGTTTCTTTGTTTATGAATCTAAGGGCTGGATTCTCTGATTCTGCAGCTTTGCCCGCAGGATTCGTCTGGTCTGACGACCAAAACGGCGTCGCCACCCCGCACCGATCCTCTGCCTGGTGGGGGGGGGGGGGGGGGGGGGCTAGCAGCCGCGCCACGTAAAGCCATGGCTTTACCTGCAGATACGGCCGCAGAATGGCCGGCTTCGTGAGTGCACATACGCAGGGCAGCGGACTGCAGTGGCTGCACCGTGCAACATGGCGCCGGCCATGCGCGGATCTGGCCTGCCAACAACGGGCCCCCTGTAACCCCATTCGCCACCCCCACCAGTCTCCCCAGCCCCGCCAGCGGATTGACACCCCCCCCCCCCCCCCCCGTTCAACGCACACAGGCCCCACGCCATTGAGGACTCGGCCCATCGGGGACGGAGCATCAGGGGAGGGCCTCAGGTAACATCCTGAGGCCGTCCTGGCAGTGTACTCCTCGAGTATGCCATTTTTGAGGGGCGAAACATCGGAAACACAGTGCCACCTCTGATTCCAGCGTAATAACGCATTCTCCGGCTGATCGCTGGACGCAATGTCGGCGTCACCGATCGGAGAATCCAGCCCTAAGTGTTGACTCCAGTGCAGAATTTGTGGAGTTTCACAGCAGCAAAACTGGTGGCGGTATTGGGGGATTGACGGTTTTGGCTATGGATCAGCATGTCCAAAGCCTGGGACATTCTGTGCAGGCGCTGGCTGAGCCTCAGGACACAGTTGTCGCCTCACGTGCAACCATGTGCCAAAGCCATCTGGACATCACAACGACGTTGCTGAGCGTGGCTCAGTCACAGTAGGCCATGGCTGGGAATATCGGCACCATTGCCCAGACACTGCCAGTCATGGAGGCCCGCTCTGGTCTCGGCCTGAGCAAGAGGTGGACCATCTCCATCTGGGACTGCGACACATCACACTGCGTTTCTGACGCGAACGCAGTGTTGACGCGAACGCAGAATTCATGGACTTCCATGACAGCAAAACTGGCGCCACACCTGGACCTATTAAGGGGCTGTTAAGGAGCTAGCACTAGTGCCCCGTGGAACACAATTGATTCCATTGGAAACGGTGCCGGATTTGCCACTTCGTGTTTGACACTCAGGAGGCTGACAAGCTGCAGCCGCATATACACACTGCACTCCCCACACACACCATCCCAGCCACCAAGATGGCAGCAAGGAGAGCAGCCCCAAGATTCACCTGAGCTGGGCTGGAGACCCTCCTGGAACAGTGGAGGAGCGGTGGATGTCCTGGTACCCCGGCCCGAGAAGGAGGCTGCCAGCCGCCGTCACTCATCGTGCCTGGGTGCAGAGGCGGTGAGCGCTGTGGGCACCGTAGTCCGGACCAGCCACCAGTGCCGTAAAAAACTGCACAACCTCCTTAGGACGGTCAGGGTGAGTAGGCAGCACTGTGCCCCTGGCACCAACCCCCGTCCCACACACCCGTTTCCCCCCCCCCCCATTCTGCACTACATGTCAGTTCCTATATCGGCTGCCATGGCTGGCTCCCTGGCCACTTAGGTCACCAGCTATCCACCCCCTGGACAGCAGAGTCGGACTGGCTAACAATATCATTTTCTATTTCCCCGCCCCAGGGGAAGGCCGCACACAACCACCGGGAGCGGGAGAAGACAGGAGGGGGACCATTGGACCTGCGGCCCTCACCATGGCAAAGCAGAGGGCCCTGGACGAGGTCATCGACCCAGAGGAAAGGGAGATCGCCGAGGTGGAGTTCAGCCGCGGGCGAGGAAGTGAGACCCTGCTCAGTTGCACTTCCCCATGACACGTGTGCCAACACCCCTCAACACCACCCCCACACCATCCTCACCCCCATACAACCCTCACCTTACACCACCCCAGTATCCCCCACCGACACGCCCACCCCCACTCCGCCCTGACCCACGGTCTAATCGTGCGTCTTGTCTTGTGTCTTGCAGAAGATGCTGGAGATGGGGCGGGTCATTCTGGCGTCTCCTGTCCCCAGCCAGTGCCACAGCCGGAGCATCCCCATGAGCCGAGCAGTTATGGGAGCAACTCAGACTCTAGCCCTCCGTCCGAGACTCAGGACACCCCGGAGCTCGGGACGGATGATGTCAGTGATTTCCCATCGCAGTTGTCTGCAACACCCTCCACCATCCCAGAGACAATCACCTCGGTTGGGCATGTTAGTGAAGAAGCTCCGTGGGCAGCATGGTAGCATTGTGGATAGCACAATTGCTTCACAGCTTCAGGGTCCCAAGTTCGATTCCCGGCTTGGGTCACTGTCTGTGCGGAGTCTGCACGTTCTCCCTGTGTCTGTGTGGGTTTCATCCGGATGCTCCGGTTTCCTCACACAGTCCAAAGATGTGCAGTTTGGGTGGATTGGCCATGATAAATTGCCCTTAGTGTCCAAAATTGCCCTTAGTGTTGGGTGGGGTTACTGGGTTATGGGGATAGGGTGGAGGTGTTGACTTTGGGTAGGGTGCTCTTTCCAAGACCGGTGCAGACTCGATGGGCCGAATGGCCTCCTTCTGCACTGTAAATTCTATGATAATCTATGACTCTCTCTGGTGATCAGCACACAGCTGAACCGATACAGCAGGTAGAGGTAGGAATTCCAGAGGGTGTGGACGGTCATAGGGCGGCCTGACTCCAGGAATTAGCTGCCGTCCAGACGGGTTTCTGGAACGGACAGTCCCATCAATCGTTGAGATACACACAGCCAGGGACTACATGAGGGGTTGTTGGTGAGCATCCAGCACCTACAGGTGCAGTTGGAGGAGTCCAGCTGCCTGAAGAGGCAGGAGGTGGTGCTGACCATGCGTGCCACCCAGGCCAACACCGCATGGGTGACATCCGCAGTGAAGGCATTGGACGTGATGGTTTTGGCTATGGATCAGCATGTCCAAGGCTTGAGGCATTCTGTGCAGGCACTGGCCAAGGCTCAGGATAGGGTTACCGCCTCACAGGCAGCCATGTGTCAGAGCCCCTTGGACATTGCAGCGACGCTCCTCAGCGTGGCCCAGTCACAGCAGGCTACGGCTGGGAACGTCAGCAGTATTGCTCAGGTGCTGACAGACGTGGCACAGACACAGAGGAGGTGGCCCAGTCCCAGAGGGAGATGGCGCAGTGATGGGACCCGTGCCATTGACTTCCGCAGGCGAGGTGCCGGAATACCACAGCACCTCAGACTCCCTCCCTCCCCTCCCCCCACCTGCCCCAGGTGCATCTGGTGGGCAGTGGGCAGAACAGGGCAGCACCATGTCACTCGAGACACCCGAGGAGCAGCTGGGCCTATAAAGGCCCAGTCTCCCCAGAAGACGCCCACCAAAGGGGACCCAGGACGCAGGGCAGGAATCACAGCAGGCCATCTCCACTCCTGCTGAACATTCTAGGCACAGCTTTAGGACCCGTAAGGCCAAGAGGTGAGACACCAGTTAAGTTGGCACAGATGCAGGGCACTGTTTAGTTATAGGGGCCAGGGCACAAATCTGTAAACATTTGCTCACATTAAGCACCTGTTCCCGCTGTTACAACCTGCCTCAGTGCTCTGTCAGATGGGTGTGAGGGGTGGGCTGGTCTGGGTTGGCCAGTGGGTGGGAATGGGCGGACGTTGTGGGCGGGCTGGTCTCAAGCACCCCACCCTCGATAGATGGCACCATGTGATGGAATGGCCAGCTCGCATGCAGGGATCATGCAGGTGGATGCTGGAAAGTGCAGCCGTGGGCAGGAGTCAAACGTTGATATACGATGTGGAGCAACAAAGCTCACCGCAGAGTGGGTTGTCATCATCCTCCATCCCATGGACCAGACCCCCTGTTGCTGCCAACCCACCCCGTAGTGTGGCAGGTATGTATCACGGAGGGAGTTCAGGCGGGTGGTGGCCGGTAGGGGGGGGAGTGAGTGGGTATGGGGGTGGGATGCGCCTGGCCAGTCCCCTCCCCTTGCCAATGAACCTGGAGGTGATCAGAGCATCCCATGCACATTGGCCTTGGAGCACACATCGTGCGGCCTCCCGTGCCTGCCTGGCCTCCATGTCCTGGCTATTACACGCTCCTCAACATCCTCCTTGTCGGATGAGACCAGGTGGTCCTCCTCCTCCTCCAGTATGTCACCCCTCTGCTGTGCGATGGTGTGAAGGACACAGCAGGCCGATGCGGGCGCCCCTCTTAGCATCAGACTGGAGGACCCATCCAGAGCGGTCCAGGCACCTGAACAGCATCTTCAGGAGCCGAAGCATTGCTCGTTCACAGACCTGGTCACTGTATGGGCACCTTTGTATCGGTTCTTTGTGCGGTCTGTGGCCTCCGGATAGGCATCGTCAGCCACGACCGCAGTGGAGAACCCTTGTCACCCAGTAGCCAAACCCCGCAGCCGGAAGTTTGGCATCGGAAACAATTATCCGCCCAATCGTGTTTCGCAATTTCAGCGTCGGCCAACAGAGAATCCCGCCCTATAACTCTGTATAACCCTGTGCAACTCTGTGTAACTCCGCAATACTCTGTATAATTCTGTGTAACTCTGTATAATTATTTACAGTTCTGTACCACTCTCTAAAACTCTACAATTCTGAGTAACTCTATACAACGCTGTGTAACTCTGTGTAATTCTCTTGTTATGGGCCAGGGTTTAGAGAACCCCAAAGTGTATCATGGAGTTCACCTGTAGCCATCTGAGATGGCCATCTGCAAAGGATCATGGGAATTATGGCCAACCCAGGCCTCAGACAGATACAGAACTTCTGTGTATTTGAAACGCAGGTAGCCAGACCTGATAAAAACACCCGCTCATTTGCAATCCAATGGCCCATTTCCCAGGACAATAGGACTCCAATCAAGAAACCGATACCAGCCACAGACTGATTGGCACCACTCCCTTTACTCAGAGAGCTCAACTGCCAAGGTCAATGACCGCTAAGGACCTGCCCAGCCACCAAGGCACCCGCTCCTTAATTGGCCGAAATCAAAGGCAGTGATCAGAGCCCTGTCGAACTATTGGGTCCAAGATCAAGGACCGCCCCAAAGAGCGCAAAATCCCAGAGGGATAAAAGGGGACACAGCCATGTCAGCCTCTTTTGGGATCAGCCTGTGCCCACACCAACTGCAGCATAACGACCAGACAGCCAAGTTCAAGACTAACAATCGCTACCTGACAGATGAGCCCAGTAGAGACAGAGCCATTTCTTCAAACCAGCCGCATGAGATCAAGATAAAGGCCTTATCCATCTGCACAGTGCCGGTCGCCCTGAAGTTAAGTATAGGTTATTGTCGCTGATAGGTGTAGTTTAACTCATAGTAGATATTGTGTTTGCATGTCAAAGTAATCCTTGTGTGTGTAAATAAACCATCTTTTTAACTGACTAACTGGTTGTGTGGTCATTTGACTGATGCAAGGGAAAGACTTGTGGTTCACCGAGATAAATAGAAATAACCACAGTATTTGCGACGCTGTTGGGACATAACATCATATTATAAATAGAGCCTCATATCATAAAGGGGAACATTATTGGCAACTCTGATGGGACTCGATTAGAAGTGACTTTGTCACTCCGAGAGAACCCACAAACTTAAATCGAATTGCGTGAAAGAGAAAGAACTACAAGTGAAAGCCGCATATCGATCAAATAACCAAATTTCGGAAGTGTGTACTAGCCTTCATGCGTAGCTAACAGGGCAAGTAAGGTAAACTCGCTAGCATTGTGTAAAATTGTCGAGAGAATTGTGAACCGGAAAATAGCTTCGGCCATACCTGCTGTTCAAATCGCTGCCTTATTCCCCTGTCCCACATTAAAGGTAGGGAAAGGGAAATTAAAAGTAGAGCAAGAAATATTAGAGGTGGAGCAAAAGAAATATTAGACGCAATGGCCACTAAAGCAATAGAACGTTTAATGAATCCACAGGAACTCGAGGTTGCAGCGACCAACAGAGCAGAGCAGTGCCCCATATGGGAGGAAGAGTTGAGGAAGTATTTAAAGGGGAAAGGATGGCCCCTTTGGTCCAATTTTTGTGCAAATGATGAGTCAGTTCCAGGAAGCATAGGACAAACTAGGTGGGACAATCTAAGTGAGGCCATAAGAAAAATGTAGTAAAGGTCCAAAAGCCGATGGCAATAGTGTCCTATTTGACACAGTTGCGAGGCACAGAGGATGTCGTGAAGATGCTCCGTAGGTTAATTAAGAAGGAAGAAAAGAATGAGGGAAACAGTAGTGAGAGAAAAAAGATTATTGAGCAACTCCGGGAACAGTCAGGAGCTAAAGATAAGGAGATGGCTGATGTGAAACGAGCACACCAATCTTGTTTTGTTCACCTTAGCAGCTTTCAGACCCTGTATGATAAAGCCGACCAAGATACACAGCGCGCAGTCCTGGTAAGAGAAGAAACAGAACAGCAGGTAGCACAGTTAATGAGTCAATGCGCGGATTTAAAAGCTGCTTTTAAATCTGTGCATTGTGGAGCACTCCACAACTCCACGAAAGAACAGAGACAGAGTACAGTAGACCACGTGAAATGCTGACAACAGATAGAGAAGTTACAGTCACTGCTCTCAGTGCAGAATGGATTTAGGTATATATTTGGCCAGAATTTAGTCGAGGAAGATGCTCCCGATTGGCAAGAATTAAACAAAAGCGCCCAAAGATATGTAGAGGACATGGGGAATCAGAATCGAGTCTACCACGCCCCAAAAAGAAAAGCACCCGCACCACCGACTGCACAGGCAGCACACACCCCCACTCACAATTCGACTCCCATGAATCTGATTACCATACAGCGCAGGTCATCGGATCAGGATGAGCCTGATGTCGTTTACACCACCCCATTATCCATAACTCAATTAAGAGAAGCTTGCCCGCAAATTAGTCCATTCCAGCCCACCGCAGACCTACACAGCTTCTTTGAGGAGGTGCGCCAACAAAAAGTTATGTACGGCCTAGACGAGAGGAAGGAAGTCAAACTCATAGTTATGAGCCTTAGCCAGTCTGTAAGATCAACTTTGCCTGAACCCCAAAATGTAGCAGGAAGAACCCTACAGGAAATGAAAACGGACATTTTAGATGCAATCGGGTATAACAAAGGAGAGCCAGTTGAGGGTTGAAATCACTGCAGGAAAAAGAAGGGAGAACATCTGACCACATTTGCAGGTTGCCTTTGGATTCATTTTATGGTAGTTTACGGACAATTGAACCACGCACACCTAAGTGAGGAAGACACCACTAAATGGTCCCGCATGCCACAGACGCAGGTCAAAAGGCTTGTGTGAATTACGACCCCACAGACCACACACACAATGAAGTGTGAGTATTAAAATGACTTTCCAGAGCATGGGAACAATCCCTACACCGACAGACAGATCAGGAAGAGCAAGAAGCAAACATGCACCCAGTTAGAACTAGCCAGGACCCAGCATGGATAAACAAAGGTAGACATGAAGGACAGCACCCCAGAGCACAGACACCATGAGGTTGCTATAATTGTGGACACATGGGACATTATGCCCGCGACTGCCGACAAAACCCCCCGAACCAGCACCGATACCAACAACCAAACCCCCCACCTAGGAACAATGTTAGGCCCATGCATAATGTTAGCGCCCGTTCAGACAATTTAGCGATCAGTTGCACAGATTGACGGTGTTCGGACTCCCCAACTTGGGTCTGTGACACACTCTGGGACAAATCAGGCAGACCAGTAGTCACAGGCACAGTCTGGGGACAACCAGTCAAATTTCTTTGGGACACAGGAGGGTACCGCACCACTTTAAACTCCTCCACCATGTTTCAATGTGGCAAATGGCCCACCACAGATACCATCACCCTTAGTGGATTTACCGGCCACGCACAGCAAGGATACATCACAGCTCCCGTACCGATTCACATAGGGAACATTAGCACCAGGCACCCCGTTGTTTTAGTCGACTTGCCCCAAACAGCTGAGCACATTAAAGGCATTGATTTTATGAGCTCCCATAACCTTTCGTTTGACCCAGTCAACAAATGTGTATGGAGAATGGCCAAAACATCTCCGGCCCCCGCTACGCTCACAGTGGGGGATTATAAAAACAGGATTTGCTCAGTAGGAGACTATTGGTTTAATCCGCAAACAATTAGTGCAGTCCAGACGATTAGAGAGGTCCTCATAAAACACAAAGCTTTGTTCGCACAACACAAACACGATTGTGGGAAGATCCCAGGTAAGGTCACAATTTCAGGTCCCGATCTAAAACCACAGAAGCAATACTGTTTCCCACAGCAAGCCAAGGGTGAAATTTCAAAAGTTATTTATAGTTTATTAGACCAAGGAGTTATTCGGCCCATAGCATCCACAAATATTGCCCCAATTTGGCCCGTAGAAAAGCCCGATGGTTCATGGCAATTAACGATCGACTACCGAGGACTGAACAAGGTAATCCCTTTAGCAGCCTCCATTGTTGCTATGAGTCTCGAGACCATGCTCAAGCAGGGAGTACAGGCAAAGTACTTCACAGTGCTGGACATCAGCAATGGCTTTTGGTCCATCCCGCTAGACAAGGCCGGTCAGTATAAGTTTGCTTTTACATTTCAAGGGCAGCAGTACACATGGACATGCCTCCTGCAAGACTTCCATAACTCCCCCTCCATTTTCCACCGGCAATTGACCAACGGACTTTGTAAATTTTCCCGACCAGAATGCCTTATACAATATGTGAACGACTTACTCAAAAGAGGAGCATGTCGCATCCTATCGGAATTACTTGGCCTCCTGCAATCCATCGGATGCAAAGTCAACCCCAAAAAGACCCAGATTTTAAAAGAAAAGATTCTTTATTTAGGCATCATCATCACCCATGGGAAGAGAAATATTGAACAGAAATGAATCGATAGTTAAATTGCCCCTGCCCCAAAACGACACTGCACTCTGGTCATTCTAGGTTTAGTAGGATATTGCCGCAGTCATATCGATGGTTTTGCCACAAAAGCAGCCGCACTCTCAGAGCTCCTTAAAAAGAATGCCCCATTGGAATGGTTTCCGCACCACACAGACGACATTGAAGATTTAAAATGCGCCCAAGGCACAGCCCCCGCTTTACAAGTTCCAGACCCAGACTCGCCGCATGCCATCGAAGTGGTAGCCACCGACCGAACCCTATCAGCAGTACTCCTGCAAGAATGACATGATCGCTTTGGACCCGTAGCCTGTATCTCAAGAGTTTTGGACCCCGTAGAGCAAGGATTCTTATCCTGCGAACAGCACTTGCTTGCAGTCTTTTGGGCAGTACAGTATTTTGCATACATCACAGGCCTTAACCCAGTCACAATCTTGACTGAGCTCACCCCCACGCAACTACTACTAGACGGTAGATTAAAGGACGGTTCAGTCAGCCAGATCAGAGTAGCTTGCTGGACACTACTGTTACAAAGCAGGGACATTTTAGTGAAACGCACCAAGACCCACACATTTCTAGTTGATAATCTCCAATATGCAGGGACCCCACATGAGTGCCAGATCATAGCAGCCCAACACCACACAGGACCCTTTATCCCAAAGTCACTAAACCCAAGAGCAGGCAGTAAAGCACAGCATTCACTAACCACAGGGAACGCTTTAAAAATTTATGAAGACACCTGAAGCTTAAGTGGGAAGAGGAGCTTGGGGGGGGGGGGGGGGGGGGGGGGGGGGGGGTAGATGGAGGATGGTATCTGGGCAGAAGCCCTGAGCACAGTAAACACGACCGCAACATGCGCCAGGCTCAGCCTGATCCAGTTTAAGGTTGTGCACCGGGCCCACATAATGGTGGCCCGGATGAGCAGATTCTTCGGGCTGGAGGACAAGTGTGCTAGATGCGCCGTAGGGCCAGCTAACCATGCACACATGTTCCGGTCGTGCCCTAAACTCAGGGGATATTGGATTCGCAGATGTCATGTCCCGGGTATTGAAAACTGGGATTGTAATGAGCCCTGAGGTGACAATTTTTGGGGTTTCGGAGGAACCGGGAGTCCAGGAAGAGAGAGAGGCCGACGTTCTGGATTTTGCTTACCTGGTAGCCCGGCGACGAATACTGTTAGCTTGGAGGGACTGAAAGCCCCCGAGGGCTGAGGTACGGCTAACGGACATGGCGAGCTTTCTTGGCCGAGAGAAAGTCAAGTTCGCTTTGAGAGGTTCGCCCGAAGGTGGCAGCCATTTATTGACTTATTCGCAGAGGAGTAAGCGTCAGCATGGGGGGGGGGGGGGGGGGGCGGGCTATGGTAGAGTAGGGTACAGTAGGGGGATATTGAGGCAGGTCCGTGCGTGAACAGAGCCGTGGTTTGCACTATGTTTAATTTGTGTCTTGACTTCTTTTTTTTTTGTTCTGTACAATGTCACTTTTTCTATATGCCTAAAATACCTCAATAAAATTGTTTGTTAAAAAAAAATTATGAAGACGGTTCCTCCACGATAGACAATGGAAAGAGAATAACTGGTTGTGGAATTTATATAGAAGACGCGCAGGGACGCCCACTGGAAGAGATCTCTTTGAAATTATCCCACCACCTAGGTACACAAGCAGCAGAACTCACAGCCATAGCCTATGTAATGAAATGAAAATCGCTTATTGTCACAAGTAGGCTTCAAATTAAGTTACTGTGAAAAGCCCCTAGTCGCCACTTTTCAGCGCCTGTTCGGGGAGGCTGGTACGGGAATCGAACCGTGCTGCTGGCCTGCCTTGGTCTGCTTTCAAAGCCAGCGATTTAGCCCTGTGCTAAACAGCCCCTGCATATGTAGTTCAGCACCCCGATTCTTTCCCAACCCCCGCAGACATACACTCGGACAGCCTGTATGTGTGCAACAGCTTAACAGAATTCCTATCCCTGTGGGAATCTCAAGTTTTCATATCAGCCGATGGAAAACCCCTGCCCTCTGCCCCATTGCTGAAGCATATTCTCAGGACAGCCTCAGACCGCAGATATGGTATTATTAATGTAAGGAGCCACCATCGCTCGTCCCCACCCAGTAATGTAAAGGCAGACGCCCTAGCCAAGGCAGAATCATGCCATGGTCACTTTTGGCAGCCCCCAGCAAGCGAACCGATACACGCAGTCCAAATTTCCCAGACTAATATTGAGGATCTATCTCAGTCCCAAAAAGCAGACGACACCCTCAAACAGGTTTTAGAAGGCAACTTCCCAGCCGCCTATGATAAATGGAAGGACAAGCTGACGGTACAGGACGGCATAGCTTTAAAAGACGGAATTTATGTGGTCCCCACCCAGGACAGAAATCAGCTAATTTACCAATTTCATAATGGACATGGACATCAGGGGATAGACAATACCATTGCCCATTTAAGACCTTTGTGTTGGTGGCCCGATGTAAAATCCGATGTAACTCATTATGCAGAGAATTGTCTTATCTGTGCTCAAAACAATCCCGAACAGTACACAAAGAAAGGACAATTACATCACACCCGACCTGTTAATGGCCCCTGGACAAACATGCAACTCGACTTCATTGCCCCCCCCCCCCCCCCCCCCCCCACCACTTGCAGAGATGGTTTCAAGTACATGCTAGTTGTAATCAACACCTTTACTAAATGAGTAGAAGCATTTCCCTATCAGACAAACACAGCAAAGGCCACCGCTAGGATTTTGACCCAACAGATATTTAGACGCTCCCCATAGCATAGAGTCAGACCAAGGTTCCCACTTCACCGGCAGAGTCATGCAAAATGTTCCAAATATTTTTGGGATCAGGCAAAAACTCCACATAGCGTATCACCCCCAATCCAGCGGCACCTTAAAAGCGACCATTAGGAAGATGGTGCAACAGAATGATACCACATGGGACACAGTTTTCCCATTTGCCCTTATCTTTATTTGGAACACCGTTTCCAGTTCCATAGGTTTCACCCCCCACACTCTCATGACCGGACAGCCCATGAAGGGAATTGAATATTTATTAGGTCCGATTTGGCAAGCCCCACAGTAACCACCCTCACCCAAAAAAAGCAGTCCAAAAGGTCACAGAGAATATTAAAGCCGTACAACTTGCTGCAGCTGTCCGACGAGGCGCTAGAAGGAAGCAGTATATAGCCTGCTTTGACAAAACCGTCCACTCCGTACACAGTCGGTCAGCAAGTAATGGTTTCCCTTTACAATCCGAGTTCTTTCCTCACGCCCAAATTTGCATGGCCCTACTCAATTTCAGACAAAGTGAGCCCCTCCGTGTACAAGATAACGTACCCCAAAAGCAAAACTGGTTGGTTCCACATCAACCAACTCAAAGTCCACGGATCCCAATGTAGCCACTCCCACCACATCTCTCTGGCAATAGGAGACGATTCCACCCCGCCCATCGACAACCTAGTCCGACCACTTCGCCGATCCTCCCCCAGCCATGCCAGTATGTCCACGCCCACAGGCCCGAACTTGTCTCCACCCACAGGTACAGAATTTCACCTTGACCTTGACACCGATGATCACTATCCCTGACCACTGGTGCAATCTCTCTGCCCCCAGTCACCCCAGCCCCTGGAACCATGACTTAGATATCTTTGGCCCCCTTTTCCAGCCACCGCCACAGCCACCATCCCAGCCACCGCTCAAGACAGTAACTTTCCCTCCACTCCCACTGCCCCTATGCCTCACGACAAACAAGCCCCTCTTTGTCACCGTGACAACTCTTGTAGACTGGTAAGACACGACGATTCAGATTATCCGACGGCCCACACAGCGTTGGCACAGTAACGGCTGACACGAGTCTGGCTACCGGGAGATGGTGATGATTCAGACACTGACTCTCGTTTCGGTAATGCTTTTACAACGCTGTTTGGTACAGAACACTGAGGTGTCCAGATGATGAGAAAGAGGCACAACCTAAGTATTAAGGCCTTCCCACCTTTTTCCTTCTACTTTTCTTCCCAATACATGGTTTTAATTGATGTTGGCCTGACACCCAATTTCTTGATATAGTCATAATTATTCTTCTAACAGAGACACAGATGCAATTTACTGACCAATGGCTGTTAAAGGCACAATTGTTGGATCTCACATGACTTCAAATTCTTTCCGCTCATTAGGTCACCCAGGTAGAGAGTCACGGCACTAATACCCACCCTACCTGAGGAACCCAAATGCATCCGGTCAGTTAAGCTCGGGTAGTGGAGTAACGGCACTGATCACCGCCCGACCTAGGGATTCCACCCATTCTTGTCCTGCAGAGGCCCACACACACCTCATGTTCCCATTACTTCATACGCTCTGGAATGGTTCTCTGTATTCTGCGTTGCCTTTGGCAGGCCTTAGTTTCACATTCTCTGCTCTCCCTTTGGTTGTGGTATACAGAATGCCCTTTGCCACGGTTCTGTATGCTCACCCTTCTTTCCTTTACGTCTCGTGACCCCCTGGTCGCTCCCCACGTGCTATTTACACAGATGATATAATTGGTTGCCACATATGCTGCTGCACGTGAACTACCTCCCCGCATCGACCACAAGCTGCGAGAATCTCTGCGCTATAAAATTGGTATTTCTTGTCTTTCAAATCGTTATTTTTTTTTTAAAATGAGGGAGTCACATATGGTGACGATCATAATGGGTAATTGGAGTAAGGAGAGAAAGACAAATAAAATGACATATTAACCGAAGATAATTGAATATTTAATAGTGAAATGTTTTATAATGACCCATTAGAGATTAATTAATGTATGATGTGTTAATAAATATGAGGTAAATGCCCCAAAATAAAGGATAGGATAGAGTAGAACCTGGCCTTGACCAAGGGTGACCGGGACACCAAGGATGGATAGGGATCAATAGTGTGATCCACCACACTTGTGTTCAGGATCAAGAGGTCGGGATGTAGCCATCTGAGATGGCCACCTGCAAAGGACCATGGGAATTATGGCCAACCCAGGACTCAGAGAGATAAAGAGCTTCTGTGTATTTGAAACGCAGGTAGCTAGACCTGATCGAAACCCCCGCTCGTTTGCATTCTAATGGCCCGTTTCCCAGGACAATAGGACTCCAATCAAGAAACCGATAGAGCCACAGACTGATCGGCGCCACTCCCTTTACTCAGTAAGCACAACTGGCAAGGTCAATGACCGCTAAAGACCCGCCCAGCCACCAAGGCACCCGTTCCTTTATTGGCCGAAATCGAAGGCAGTGATCAAAGCCCTGTCAAACTATTGGGTCCAAGATTAAGGACCGCCCCAAAGAGCGCAAAATCCCAGAGGGATAAAAGGGGACACAGCGATGTGTCCTGTCTTTTCTGGACCCGGCCTGTGCCAGCCTCTTTTGGGATCGGCCTGTGCCCACACCAACTGCAGCATAACGACCAGACAGCCAGGTTCAAGACCAATGATCGCTACCTGATGGATGAGCCCAGCAGAGACAGAGCTACTTCTTCAAGCCAGCCACGTGAGATCAAAACAAAGGCCTTATCCATCTGCACAGTGCCGGTCACCCTGAAGTTAAGTATAGGTTATTGTAGCTGACAGGTGTAGTTTAACTCATGGTAGATATTGTGTTTGCATGTTGAAATAATCCTTGTGTGTGTAAATAAACCATCTTTTTAACTGACTAACTGGTTGTGTGGTCATTTGACCGATATAAGGTAAAGACTTGTGGTTCACCGTGATAAAAAGAAATACCCACAGTATTGGCGACGCTTTTGGGACATAATATCATATTATGAATAGAGCCTCATATCATAAAAGGCAACACACCTGACCTTCAACTTTTAATAGATTGTGGTATGGGGAGTACACGGCCCACTCTACAGGTGTGGTGCAGCAGAAATGGAAAAGTATTTTTTAAAGGAAAACAATGTTTATTCTATGAACTCAAGTTAACCTTTTTAAAACATACAGTGAACATCTTAGCACCATCAATTCAAATACAGCCCCAAAGAATAAAACACTAAGTAATCCTTAAGCTGTCCTTTTAACATCCATAAGACTTAAAAAAGAACTTTTAACAGAAGCACATCAGGTTAAAGTCACTACTGAGAACAGTTATTAGTTTTAAATCAGCAAAGGATCGATTTACATTCTTTAGATTACAGAGAGAGACGATTACCCCTTCTGGCTGTGACTGCAGCTATCCAGCTTGGAAAACAAAACTAAACACACCCTGCAGCAAACAGCCTAAAATGAAAGTAAAAAGCTGACAGACAGCCCAGCTCCACCCACACTCTGACATCACTGATAAACACTCATTTCTTAAAGGTACATTTCTTAAACACCCATTTCTTAAAGGTATTCTCACATGACAATCTATACCTCTGTACAATTCTGTACCACTGTGTAAAACTCTGTGTAAGTCTGTATAATTCTGCATGATTCTGTAAAACTGTATAACTATGTGTAACTATGTGTAACTCTGTATGGCTCTGTATACCACTGTGATACTCTACAACTGCAAAACTCTGTAAAATGTGTACAACTCTAAAACTCTGAATAACTCTGCAAAACTCTGTGTAGCTCTGTGTAACTCTGTGTAACTCTGTATAATTCTGTACACCTCCCAATACCTCTTCATCTCTGGACTCCTCTCGATACCTTGTATTCCTCTCTCTAACTCTGTATAACTCAAACCTTTGCAGATCAGGACTGATGTGATTGCCCAGTTTAAGATACTTAACATCGGTGATGACATTACACTCAGCATACACAACGTCAAGATGAAAAACGCTGGGACGTATGCCTGCGATGTCACCAAAAAGAAAATAATCCTGCTGCGACGTTTCTTTTACCTCATTGGTTAGTCTTGCAGATGTACTTACTCTCTGCCTCTTTGACTCTCTCTGTCTCTTTGTCTCTCTGCCTCTCTCTCTCTGGGCATGATTTAAAGGCCACGCCACACTTGAGTGAGAGCGCAACGCAGCCATCAGATTGCGGGAGAGGCCAAAACCGAGAACCACACGGCTGGATCAGTTTGCGATCTAATCGCCCCACACCCGTTGGTGAAATCAAGATCCCGCCATGGTGTGCTGAGAAACCAATAATCACCATTTAACACCAATCTCTATACAATTAACGGGTGCAAACCCCCCATCCAATGGCCTCCAGTGATCGAATGGCTTCCCCAGAAAACTGGTCACATGGATGGCGATTAGTATTTCTTATTAAAAACGTGAAGCTGGTGGAAGGGCTGCTGTGGGGACCCAAGCAGGTGAATAGCCATCTTTGCTCCTAGACAATGAGTCTGGGGCACTGGTGTTGCTGCCTTGGTGCTCGGGGGATGGGTTGACAGTGGGGGGTGCAGCCCCCAGAACCAGCCTCGTTTGGGGTGGGCCACCACCGGTGTGGGCGTCAGGGGGTCGCCCATGGGCTGGGGAGGGGCCGTCTCAGCGCCTGCAGGTCTACATGTCAACCCCGGATCGTGTGTACCCGTTATAATGGCAATCCCAGCCCCTGCTTGGCAGCCCCACGACCACCTATATCTACTGCTGTCCGTGGAGACCTCTGGCTGCGTGACTGAATGCTATTGCTAATAGAGAATTGGCAATCGTAGTTAAGTGAGCACAGCAAAGCTATCAAGTGTATTCCCCTGGGTTGCCGTGCCATATGGCATGTGGTAGTTATTGCCTAGCTTCCCAATCAGACGGTGATGCCTGGACACTGTGCCTGAGCACTGCGGGAAGCAACACCATGGACGCAGCGGCCATCATCCGAAAACCCAGGGGCTGGGCCCCAGCACCAGGGAGATTTCTGTGACGGGTGTCTGTGGCATTGGGTGTATGGTCTGGTGTCCAGGAGCCCCTGGGTGTGCATGGCAATGCGTGTTGGATGGCAGGGGATGTGGGGAACAGCAATGGGGGAACTGGAGGGTCCCAGGATAGGGTACGCCACCGGTTGTCAGTCTCACATCCTCTCCAATTCCTGACAGATATTACACAGGATGGATGATATCTTGGACCCCATGGAGGCTGCCCTCGCGGTGCTGCTAGTAGGCCTGGCGGCCAAACGCTGGAGAAGGCAGCGTCAGCAGCGTCGGCAGAGGTTCGAGTCACTGGCTCGTGTGCAGGGATCTGTCCCACACCCTGTGGACCCGGCCGCCCAGCAGGCCAGGGAAGGACCCAGAGGGGGAGGCCCGCAACGGCCCAAGTTATACAGGCGTCGCTGACCTTTCGAACAGGTGACGGATAGCACATGTCACTGGAGGCGCCGCCTCAACAAGTAGATAGTGCAGCACCTGTGCCATGTCCTCGTGGGCTTGGCACCACGTGGACGAGGATGATCCTTGCACCTCATGACCATCAAGGTCACTGCAGCCCTGAACGTCTACCACAGGGTCATTGCAGGGCTCGAGCGGGGACTTGTGTGGCATCTCTTTTTTAAAAAGGATTTGTATTCCAAATTTTCAACATTTTTACTATTTACAACAAACACAAAACTCACCCAACACATTAAACCAGCCCCCCCCCCCTCCTCCCCCCATATCTCCCTCCTCCCTCCCTCCCTCCCCCACCCTCCTTCAGCAGTCAACGGTAACCGGCTCCCCAAAATACAAAATGAGCAAACTCCAACTATTGTCGGACCCATCACTCACCCACCCTGAGAGCAAACTTCACTTTCTCCAGAGCCAAAAACTCCAGCAGGACCCCCCGCCACACCAAGGCACAGGGTGGAGGAGCTGACCTCCACCCTAATAAGACCTGCCTGCGACCAGTCAGTGAAGAGAAGGCTCAAACATCTGCCCCGTACCTGCCTGCAGTTCTGGCCGGTCCGACGCCCTGAATATGGCTTCTTGGGGACCGGGCTCCATATCCACATGTCAAACCCGCAAAATTGTGCTGAACAAAACCTTTCCAGCCTCGCACACAAAGTCGAGGCATTCACTCTCCGAGGCACCTCACAACACAGTCCCTCCTCCAGCGCCGCCCCAGATCTTTTCTCCCATTTTATCTTAACCCCCTCCATGGACACTCCATGCTCCTCCAAAATTCTCCCATAAATCACCGAGATGTCCCCCACTCCCCAACCTCCCCGCTGACAGCACCGCCTCCAATAAAGATGAGGCAGGCGCCAATGGGAAAGTCAGGGAGACATTCCTTGCAAAGTCCTGTACCTGAAAGTACAGGAAACTCCCCCCCCCCCCCCCCCCCCCCGCACCAACAACTTCCCATTCAGCTCCTCCAAGCTCACAGATCACCCTTCCAAAAACAGATCCTTCATGTCCCTAATCCCCTTCCCTTCCCATCCCCGGAACCTTGTATCCAACCACCCTGGCTCAAACCCATGATTTCCCCTAATCGGCATCCCCCTGACCATGCTCCCAACCTAAAATGCTGCCTAAGCTACCTCCAAATCTTCAGTGTGGCTACCACCACACTTGGCGGGGTTTGTCTGGGCAGGGAAGGTGGCTAGGATTAGGAAGGTGATTCTGCAAAGGGGACAGCAGGTGGTGGTTGGTGGAGGGGGGGGGGGGGGGGGGGGAGGGGCTAGGCCTCCCAAATTTGATGTCTTATTACTGGGCGGCGAATGTAGCGAAGGTTCAAGGATGGAATAGGGAGGAGGGGGTTGTGTGGGTGAGGGTGGTGGTGGGCTCTTGCAAGAGGTCGGGGTTGCGGGCACTGGCAATGGCTCCGTTCCCAATGGCCCCGGGGAAGTATTCGGTGAGTCCAGTGGTGGACTGGATTGGATTCATTCATTGTCACATGTACCGAGGTACAGTGAAAAGTATATTTCTGCGAGCAGCTCAACAGATCATTAAGTACATGAAAAGAAAAGAAAATAAAAGAAAATACATAATAGGGCAACACAAGGTACACATTGTAATTAGATAACACTATGCTTCAGCTGATGTCGGTATTATCTATTATGTATTTTCTTTTATTCCCTTTTCTTCCTCTGTACTTAATGATCTGTTGAGCTGCTCGCAGAAAAATACTTTTCACTGTACCTCGGTACATGTGACAATGAACAAATCCAATCCAATCCAATCCACCAGCGGACTCCCCAAAATCTTCCCCGGGGCCATTGGGAGTGGAGCCATTGCCAGTGCCCGCAACCCCAACCTCTTGCAAGAGCCCACCACCACCCTCACCCACACAGCCCCCACCTCCCTATTCCATCTCTGAACCTTCTCTACATTCGCCGTACAGTACTAATACATCAAATTTGGGAGGCCTAGGCCCCCCCCCCAACACACCTACCCCCCCCCCCCCACCCCCCCCCCCCCCCCCCCCCCCCCCACCACCACCTGCGACCCCTCTGCAGTAACACCTTCCTAATCCTAGGCACATTCCCCGCCCAGAAAAACGAGGCCATCAACCTGTCCACCACCCTAAAAAAAATTTGGGCAAAAAGACCGGCGGGCACTGAAACAGAAACAAGAACCACGGTAAAATATTCATTTTTCATGCCTGCACCCGCCTGCCAATGACAGAGGGAGATTGTCCAACCTCAGCCAGTCATCCTTCACCCGCCTGCCAACGACAGAGGGAGATTGTCCAACCTCAGCCAGTCATCCTTCACCCGCCTGCCAACGACAGAGGGAGATTGTCCAACCTCAGCCAGTCATCCTTCACCCGCCTGCCAACGACAGAGGGAGATTGTCCAACCTCAGCCAGTCATCCTTCACCCGCCTGCCAACGACAGAGGGAGATTGTCCAACCTCAGCCAGTCATCCTTCACCCGCCTGCCAACGACAGAGGGAGATTGTCCAACCTCAGCCAGTCATCCTTCACCCGCCTGCCAATGACAGAGGGAGATTGTTCAACCTCAGCAATTCATCCTTCACCCGCCTGCCAACGACAGAGGGAGATTGTCCAACCTCAGCCAGTCATCCTTCACCCACCTGCCAACGACAGAGGGAGATTGTCCAAACTCAGCAATTCATCCTTCACCCGCCTGCCAACGACAGAGGGAGATTGTCCAAACTCAGCAATTCATCCTTCACCCGCCTGCCAACGACAGAGGGAGATTGTCCAAACTCAGCAATTCATCCTTCACCCGCCTGCCAACGACAGAGGGAGATTGTCCAACCTCAGCCAGTCATCCTTCACCCACCTGCCAATGACAGAGGGAGATTGTCCAACTTCAGCCAGTCATCCTTCACCCGCCTGCCAACGACAGAGGGAGATTGTCCAACCTCAGCCAGTCATCCTTCACCCGCCTGCCAACGACAGAGGGAGATTGTCCAACCTCAGCCAGTCATCCTTCACCCGCCTGCCAACGACAGAGGGAGATTGTCCAACCTCAGCCAGTCATCCTTCACCCGCCTGCCAATGACAGAGGGAGATTGTTCAACCTCAGCAATTCATCCTTCACCCGCCTGCCAACGACAGAGGGAGATTGTCCAACCTCAGCCAGTCATCCTTCACCCACCTGCCAACGACAGAGGGAGATTGTCCAAACTCAGCAATTCATCCTTCACCCGCCTGCCAACGACAGAGGGAGATTGTCCAAACTCAGCAATTCATCCTTCACCCGCCTGCCAACGACAGAGGGAGATTGTCCAAACTCAGCAATTCATCCTTCACCCGCCTGCCAACGACAGAGGGAGATTGTCCAACCTCAGCCAGTCATCCTTCACCCACCTGCCAATGACAGAGGGAGATTGTCCAACTTCAGCCAGTCATCCTTCACCCGCCTGCCAACGACAGAGGGAGATTGTCCAACCTCAGCCAGTCATCCTTCACCCTTCCCACCAAGTTAGTGAAATTGAACTTCCGGAGACCTGCCCAGCCTCGGGCCACCTGCACCCCGAGATACCTGAAATGGGACGCTGCCAGGCGGAATGGCAGTCCCCTTCCCCACCCAAACCCCCGAACCTGGAGGAGAAATCACAAAGTACTCACTCTGCCCAAATTCAGCTTCTACCCGAAGAACGTCCCAAATTTCTGAAGCAAACCCATGATGCTCCCCACTGAAGAGCTCAGCTCCGAAATATATAAAAAGTAATTTGCATACAAGGACACCCCTTGCTCCACCAGTCCACCACCTCCCCCTTTCACTAGCCCCTTCCACAACCCTGAGCTCCTCAGCGCAATGGCGAAAGACTCTATGGCCAAAGCAAACAAAAGGGGGACAGAGGGCACCCTTGTCTTATTCCCCGGTGCAATGCAAAGTGTCCTGAGTTCATATTATTCATGCGCACTCTCCACATTGTCTCCTTATACAGCAACTGCACCCATGTCACAAACTTCAGCCCAATCCCAAATTTCGCCAACACCGCCATCAAATAACTCCACTCCACCCAATCAAACACCTTCTCCGATTCAAACGTCACCACCACCTCCATCTCCCTTCCTTCTGCCGGAGAAAGCACAATATTCAGCAGCCTCTTCACATTCAATGACAGCTGCCTACCCTTACAAACCCTGACTGATAATTCCCAATCACCCTCGGAAGGCACACCTCCAACCATTGCGCCAGCACATTTGCCAATACTGTGACATCCACATTCAACAGAGATATGGGCCTGTACGACCCACAATCCACTGGATTTTTATCCTTCCTTAACAGCAACGAGATGGAGCCCTGTCCCATCATTTTCGGCAAGAGCCCTTTCCATCGTATCCTCAAACATTTCCACCAACAACGGCGCCAGACGATCCTTAAATCTTGTATAAAATTCGACTGGGAACCCATTGGGTTCAACTGCCTTCCCCTCCTGCATCTTCCTGATTGCCACCTTCACTTCCTCTACCCGCCTCGGCTCCTCCAGCCTGGCCCTTTCCCCCTCACCCAACCTCTGACACTCTATGCCCCCAGGAACTCCCTCATCTCCTGTTCGCCCTCTAGTGGATCAGACTTGAATAAGTCCCGATAAATCTCCTCAAATAACTTGTTAATCTGTTCCGGAGCTACTAGCAATTCCTCATCTTACCCTGAACCTGAACTATGTCCCTCGCAACGACCTATCTACGAAGCTGACCTGCCAACATGTGCTCTGCCTTCTGCCTATTCATAAACAGCCCTTCTCGGCTGATGCACCGCTTTCGCTGTGGACAAAGGTCGAACCTCCCCGACAACTCCTTCCTCTTTGCCAGTAGCCCTGGACCCCGCAAGCCCCTCCCATCTACCTCCTATCTACCTCCAAAATCTCTTCCATCAATCATTGGTGTACTTCCCTCTCCTCCCTATCCACCTTACCATTAAATGAGGTGTCCCGTCCCCCCCACTGCCTTCAGAACCTCCAAAACCGCAGAAGGCAAGACCTCCCCCGTGCAACTAAACCCAACATACTCCTCAATCATTTTCCTATCTTGTCACAGAACCTGCGGTCCATCAACAAGCCCCATATCCATTCTCCACCCCGGCCTCTGGTCCGCCCTCTTCTCCAGTACAACGTCCATTAATGTGGAGTGACACACTTGCCGAATACTCTGCCCTCTTAAATCCGGCCAACAACACCTTCTCCATCACAAAAAAGTCAATCCTTAAGAATATCTTATGCGCCAGGGGAAAAAAAATGAATACTCCCGCTCTGCCTCCATGTAACTCTCATTCTCCCTGTCTCTCTCACTCAGTCTATCTCTCTCTGTCCTTTTTTCCCTATAGCTCTCTCTGTCTGTCTCTCTATCTCTCATTGGACTTGAGTTAAAGTCAACTGAATGACACATTTGACGGGTTGTTTCTCAGCGACTGCAGCACCAAGGCGAACCCCGCTATTCAGCGGCACTTTGCCTTTTTTTATAGCCTCGGGATCATTCTCTCCTCCGAGGCTGCTAAAGCTGAGCAGTACATTTTGACCAGCTGCCCTCCCTCCCCAGTCTTTCATGCCACCTCGCCCATTTTTGTGACGTCACCCACCCAATCTTGGGAAACCCCTGCGATCCCCTTGGGCCTGACCCCTGGCAGAGCAAACCTGCCACATTGGCAGTGAACCGATGATTCTCGCGAGACGTTTCAAACAGGCAAATCTCATGAGAGGCCTCCCTGTTGGAGCTGTACTGTCAGAGGGTCAGTACTGAGGGAGCTCTGCACTGTCAGAGGGTCAGTACTGAGGGAGCTCCGCACTGTCAGAGGGTCAGTACTGAGGGAGCTCCGCACTGTCAGAAGGTCAGTACTGAGGGAGAGCTGCACTGTCAGAGGGTCAGTACTGAGGGAGCTCCGCACTGTCAGAGGGTCAGTACTGACGGAGTGCTGCACTGTCAGAGGGTCACTACTGAGGGAGTGTTGAACTGTCAGAGGGTCAGTACTGAGGGAGTGCTGTACTGTCAGAGGGTCAGTACTGAGGGACTGTCAGAGGGTCAGTACTGAGGGAGTGCTGCACTGTCAGAGGGTCAGTACTGAGGGAGTGCTGAACTGTCAGAGGGTCAGTATTGAGGGAGAATTGCAGTGTTGGAAAGTCAGTTCTGAGGGAGTGCTGCACTGTCCGAGGGTCAGTATTGAGGAGGTTCTGCACTGGCAGAGGGTCAGTACTGAGGGAGTGCTGCACTGTCAGAGGGTCAGTACTGAAGGAGCTCTGCACTGTCAGAGGGTCAGTACTGAGGGAGTGCTGAACTGTCAGAGGGTCAGTACTGAGGGAGCTCCGCAATGTCAGAGGGTCAGTACTGAGGGAGTGCTGTACTGTCAGAGGGTCAGTACTGAGGGAGTTCCGCACTGTCAGAGGGTCAGTACTGAGGGAATTCCGCACTGTCAGAGGGTCAGTACTGAGGGAATGCTGCACTGTCAGAGGGTCAGTACTGAGGAGGTTCTGCACCGGCAGAGGGTCAGTACCGAGGGAGTGCTACATTGTCAGAGGGTCAATACTGAGGGAGTCTGCACTGTCAGAGGGTCAGTACTGAGGGAGTGCTGCACTGTCAGAGGGTCAGTACTGAAGGAGAGCTACAGTACTGGAGGGTCAGTACTGAGGGAATGCTGCACTGCAATAGGGCAGAACTGAGGGAGAGTTGCAGTGTTGGAAGGTCAGTTCTGAGAGAGTGCTGCAGTCCCAGGGTCAGTATTGAGGAGGTTCTGCACTATTGGAGGGACAGTACTGAGGGAGTGCTGCACTATCAAAGGGTTTGTACTGAGGGAGTGCTACACTGTTGGAGGGTCAGTACTGAGGTATGCTGCTGTCCCAGGGTCAGTATTGAGAAGCTTCTGCACTGTCGGAGGGTTAGTACTGAGCGAGTGCTGCACTATCAAAGGGTTTGTACTGAGGGAGTGCTGCACTGTCATAGGGTCAGTACTGAGGGAGTGCTGCACTGTCAGAGGGTCAGTACTGAAGGAGAGCTACACTGTCAGAGGGTCAGTACTGAAGGAGAGCTACACTGTCAGAGGGTCAGTACTGAAGGAGAGCTACAGTACTGGAACGTCAATACTGAGTGAGTGCTGCACTGTCTGAGGGTCAGTATTTAGGAGGTTCTGCACTATTGGAGTGTCAGTATTGAGGGAGTGCTACATGTCAGAGGGTCAGTACTGAGAGAGCTCTGCACTGTCAGAGGGTCAGAACTGAGCGAGTGCTGCACTGTCAGGGGGTCAGTACTGATGGAGTGCTGCACTGTCATAGGGTCAGAACTGAGGGAGAGTTGTGTGGTGAATGTAATATGATAATTCACACTATGTCTTTGTAAGCGCAGTAGCGATATCCGACCACTAGGGGGAGTAGCTCTGGGAATGCGCAGGAGGTTGTACATGGTTCCACCCTTGGCTCCGCCTACGACTCCTCCCCCTAGTGCTGCTGTATAAATACCCTTGTCCAGAGTCAGCCTGCAGTTCACTGAGAGTTCATCAACGGGTAACAGGCTGGCTCTGTAGTAAGTCGATTAAAGCCTATATTCATATCGGAAACACGTGTCTGGTGAATTGATGGTTCCATCAAGTTGCAGGGTTGGAAGGTCCGTTCTGAGGGAGTGCTGCACTGGCTGAGGGTCAGTATTGAGGATGTTCTGCTCTGTCAGAGGGTCAGTACTGAGGGAGTGCTGCACTGTCAGAGGGTCAGTACTGAGGGAGTGCTACACTGTCAGAGGGTCAATACTGAGGGGGAGCTGCACTGTCAGAGGGTCAGAACTGAGGGAGTGCTGCACTGTCAGAGGGTCAATACTGAGGGGGAGCTGCACTGTCAGAGGGTCAGAACTGAGGGAGTGCTGCACTGTCGGAGGGTCAATACTGAGGGGGAGCTGCACTGTCGGAGGGTCAATACTGAGGGGGAGCTGCACTGTCGGAGATGGTTTCCTTCAAATGAGATATTTAACCAAGGCCCTCGCGGAAGGCTGTAAAATATAGCAGAGTCACAATTTGGAGGAAGAGTGGGTGGGGTGGGTGGGAGCTAATCCCCTAGTGCTCTGGGGACAATATTTAGCCCTCAGCCAACATCAGTTAAAAAAATACAGATGATCCAGGTTATTATCAACTGGCTGCTTTTGGGATCTTGCTGTGCGTGTCAGGATATCCACGTTTCCAACATTACAACTGTGACCTCACTTAAAAAAAAAAGAACATTATTGACTGTAAAGCATTTTGAGCTAAATCTGAAGAATATTCTTTTCTTTTCATTCTCCACATCTGGACAGTGAGTCGGAGCACTCTGCAAGGCAGCATTGACCTGCAGAGGATGTTCCAGAATGTTCTGCAGGAGAAGAGGACAACTTTGAGGACTCCCACCGCGAGACCCATTCCACCACCAGACAAACGTAGTGACACTCAGACAGAAACCCAGCTAATAGTCGCTATTGCCATGGGAACACTCCTTATGGCCCTGGTTGCAATGTGAGTCTGTTGGTTTTTATGCATTGAGTCTACAGCAGAGGAACAGGCCATTCGCCCCCTCTGCTCTGTGCTGGTATACCTCCTCCACACGAGCCTCCTCCCACCTGCTTGTTCATCTGTCCCCATCATCATCTCCATCCTTTCCTCTCTCCCTCGTGTGTTTATCCAGCTTCCCCCTGAAAAATATCTTTACTATCCACCTCAAACACCCGTGTGGGAGCAAGTCCCACATTCTCTCCACTCCCTGTGTGAGCGGGTCCCACATTCTCCCCACTCCCTGTGGGAGCGAGTCCCACATTCTCTCCACTCCCTGTGTGAGCGAGTCCCACATTCTCCCCACTCCCTGTGGGAGCGAGTCCCACATTCTCTCCACTCCCTGTGGGAGCGAGTCCCACATTCTCTCCACTCCCTGTGTGAGCGAGTCCCACATTCTCTCCACTCCCTGTGGGAGCGAGTCCCACATTCTCTCCACTCCCTGTGGGAGCCAGTCCCACATTCTCCCCACTCCCTGTGGGAGCCAGTCCCACATTCTCCCCACTCCCTATGGGAGCCAGTCCCACATTCTCCCCACTCCCTATGGGAGCCAGTCCCACATTCTCCCCACTCCATGTGGGAGCGAGTCCCAGACTCTCCCCATTCCCTGTGGGAGCGAGTCCCACATTCTCCCCACTCCCTCTGGGAGCGAGTCCCACATTCTCCCCACTCCCTGTGGGAGCGAGTCCTAGACTCTCCCCACTCACTGTGGGAGCGGGTCCCACATTCTCCCAACTCCCTGTGGGAGCGAGTCCCACATTCTCCCAACTCCCTGTGGGAGCGAGTCCCACATTCTCTCAACTCCCTGTGGGAGCGAGTCCCACATTCTCCCAACTCCCTGTGGGAGCGAGTCCCACATTCTCCCCACTCCCTGTGGGAGCGAGTCCCACATTCTCCCCACTCCCTGTGGGAGCGAGTCCCACATTCTCTCAACTCCCTGTGGGAGCGAGTCCCACATTCTCCCCACTCCCTGTGGGAGCGAGTCCCACATTCTCTCAACTCCCTGTGGGAGCGAGTCCCACATTCTCCCCACTCCCTGTGGGAGCGAGTCCCACATTCTCTCAACTCCCTGTGGGAGCGAGTCCCACATTCTCCCCACTCCCTGTGGGAGCGAGTCCCACATTCTCTCCACTCCCTGTGGGGGTGAGTCCCACATTCTTCCAACTCCCTGTGGGAGAGAGTCCCACACTCTCCCCACTCCATGTGGGAGCGAGTCCCAAATCCTCCCCACTCTCTGTGGGAGCGAGTCCCACATTCTCCCCACTCCCGGCAGTTCTCCTGAATTGCCCATTGGATTTATTCGTAACTGTCGCATTTCGATGGCCCCGAATTCTGAGACTAAGGGCTGGATTCTCCAATTTACAGATGAAGTGCTGATGCCAGCGTGGGAACAGTGGAGTTTTATACCAGAAAAAACGGTGCAACAACTACACCGATCCTCCGTCCTGTGGGCGGCTAGCAGCCGTGCAGCATAAAGCCCCCGGTTTTACCTGCGGATACAGCTGGAGAATGGCAGGGTCCATGGACCCACATGCACGGGCCCGGCCTGCCAAAAACTGCCCCCCCACACCCTGTAACCAGCCTCGCCACCCCCCGGACCACCCCCAATCAGTCCCCCCAGCCTCCGTCGAAGCCACCCGTGCCAGTGGAAGAGTGGAGCATGGGAGAATGGCCTCAGGTGACGTCCTGAGGCTGTCCATACGGCGTGCGGCATACTGTCGGAGTACCTTGTTTTTGAGGGCGGAGCATTGCAAAAATGGCGCCGTCCTCAATTCAAGCGTAAACCGGTATTCTCCAGCCGATTGCCGAACGTGATTTTGATGTTGCGACCGGAGAATCCCGCCGTATGTGTTGACGCCAATGGAGAATCCGTGGATTTTTACGACAGATAAACCGGTGCCACTCCCGGACCGTTTCCACTACCGTTGAGGGGCTAGCACCGGTGCCACGTGGAACACACTTGATTCCACTGAAAAATGGTGCAGGATACGTCGGGACCGTAATCGGCACTCAGGAGGCTGACAAGCAGCAGCCGCACATACACATTACACTCCCCACACACACTCATCCCTGCCAAAAATGGCACTGGTTGTGCTGGAGCGTGCCCATGCAGCTGATGGGCCGTCTGTGGCTAGAGGGCACCCAGGGTGTGTCAGCGGTGTGCGCAACTGCATGGCTGTCTTGCCAGAAGCAGCAATGGCGGTCCCTGTCCGTCCGCCCCGAACCCACAGCCCACCTCGTACCACCCCCCACTACTCCCCCCAGTCCTAGCAGTAGCTCCGGCCAGCGGCACAACTGTCAGCAAACTATGGCCATGTTGGACACTTTCCGTGCACCCTCTCTCTCCCTCAGCCACCGCCATGCCGGCTTCACGATTTTTAAAAGCACAAGTGAACCACGCCGTCGGAAACTCAGCCCATCGGAGGCGGAGAATCGCGGTGGCCATGGAAAGTACCAGTTCGGGCCCTGTAATGATATGCAAACGGTGCCTACTGTACATGCGGAGTGAAACGCATTGATGCCTTTTGCGAGGTGCTGGAGAATCGCGAATTGGCGGCAAATCAGTGCCTGCTGCGATTTTGGCGTCAGTGGCGATTGTCCGCCCAATCGCATTTCCCGATTTCGGCGTTGACTAACGGAGAACCCTGCCCCTGGTCTTCTTCTTTACGTCAACCCAATTGAAACCCCATTCAACAATTTAAAGACCTTGATCAGGTCGTCCCCTCAGTCCTTCTCTTTTCTAGAGAAAAGATCCCCGGCCTGTTCAATCTTTCCTGGTGGTTCTGACCTCTAAGTTCTGGGATCCTCCTTTGTATTATTTTTTGCTATGTGCTCCATTAGCAGTGAGGTTATGAGATGTCCTAAGAGTGTGTAATGCGCTACGTCAATGCAAGTCTTTCCCTTCCTGTCCTCAGTGTTATTTATCGATGGGCAACAAAGTCGAAGTGAGACATGACGAGGGAGCGTGACACGAAGGGAGCCCAGACTGCGAAGGCCCTCATGGTCGAACACCTGCGGCATGCCAAAGAGTCAGGGGATGGACAATAAACCGGGATCGTAGGTCTGTTAACCAATGCCTTTGACTTAAATGTAACTAGAATCATATAAATTTCTGAATAAAATTAATTTAATTTCCTCTCGTGTGACTGTCACTATGTTTGTGTTTCTGCGGCCTCAGACTTTGCAGAGTTTATTAATCTGTACCTAAAGTGTTCATCCGTCCCCCCCAAATTCCTCCAGGAGCCTTTCCAAACACGTCCTTAGAACAGACTGAGATCACAAGACGTGGATTAAAACTCATCAGCCACAAGGTCAGTATAATTTCCTGCAAAGTTTGCAAGAACTGATGAGACGGAATTCTACAGAGAATAGTTAGAGTACAGTGGTAAGTTCTGAAAAGTGTGACAACAGGTTGATAGGAGGTGCAGAAGGTTTAAATAATATTTATAGATATATATTCATAAATTACAGAGCATTGGTAATTGAAAAACTTAGCAAATCTGACCACACTGTCAGGTCTGTGCACTGGTAGGGAATGTTAAATCTTGAAATAGTATGACAAACACAGCAGAGAGTTGAAGATTCTGGAACATTCCTTCACTGAAAACAATGACTGAGGAAGGTCGATGGATGCATTGTGACAGGGGGTGATGTTATCTCAGAATGGTGTGGCTAGGGTTGACAGCCTACAAATCTTTAACAGGTGTGGTGTTGTCGGATTGCTGGGGTCTCCATGTTGTCACCGTGCTCCTACACTTCACAGTCTTTCCTGTGAATGAAAGATGGATTGACACTGAGTGCAACATATTAACCTTAACAAGCAACCTCTCTGCTCCGAGGAGAGTGACAGGTTTGCACCCCACTATCCCAAATATCAGCTGTGAGGGTGACAGGGCGTTAAGTGAAGCATTAACCTTGTCTTTGTTCTTTCCGGAAGCAATTGCTCCAAAACTCGACCCCTGTCTGTTGCTCTGCAAACCTGAAGCCATCCAAAACCTCCCTGTCCCTTTTTACCAGCTCACATAAACTTCCGTTCCCCCTTCGCCCGCTATTGTTCGCTGATTGGCAGCCTGTCCAGGACCACCTTGAGTTTTAAATTTTCAAATCTCCCTATGGTCCTCGCTTCTTCCCTTTTATTCACGGCCGGATGCCCCTGGAGAGGCCTTCCCTGCTCGGTGGACACCGCAATGGTTGGACTGTTTTATCGACCCCAATTTTAACATTTTGGTTTGATGGTTTTAAGTTTCCATTCCTCTTTGAATCATAGAATTTACAGTACCACCCAGCCCTGGGAAAGAGCACCCCACCCAAGCCCACACCTCCACCCTATCCCCACAACCCAGAAACCCCACTTAACCTTTTTGGACATGAAGGGCAATTTAGCTATGGCCAATCCACCTAACCTGTGCATCTTTGGACTGTGGGAGGAAACCCACGCAGACACGGGGAGAACATGCAGACTCCACACAGACAGTGACCCAAGCCGGAAATTGAACCTCGGACCCTGGAGCTGTGAAGCAACAGTGCTAACCACTGTGCTACCGTACTGCCTGGGCAGTGCTCCATTTGTTCTTTGCAGAAGCGCCCCACCTTTAATTTATCCCTCAATTAGTTTCAGTTCTTCTAATTGATTGATGGACCCTATAATATATTCTCTCTCCTTCCCTATCTCTGTATCTCCAGCCTCTACAGCCTCCCTATCTCTGTAACCTCCTCCAGCCCTACAACCCTCCCTATATTTGTAACCTCCTCTAGGCCCAACAACTATCTCTATCTTTGTAACTTCCTCGTGCCTCTGCATCCCTTCATACCCTTGTACATCCCTCTTGCATGTACACTCCTCTCTATCTCTGTAATCTCCTCCAGCCCCAACAACCCTCCCTATCTCTGTAACCTCCTCCAATCCCTACAAACCTCCCTATTTGTGTAATCTCCAATCCCTCCAACCCCCGCTATCTCTGTAATCTCCTCTAACCCCTAAAACATTCCCTATCTCTGTAACTTCCTCCAACCCTTACAACCCTCCTTATCTCTGTAACCTCTTCCAGCCCCTACAACCCTCCCTCTCTCTGTCACCCTCCTCCAGCCATTACAGCCCTCCCTATCTCTGTTACAACCCTTCAACCCCTTTGATATGCCACCAAAAAGCACACGACGAGTGATGAATGCAACTGAGGCTTTAATACACTAAACAGCAAGCCTCCTGGCCTCTGGTCCCGAACTGGGGACCCCCGATCACTGTGGATGTAGGCGGGGAACCCCAACAGGCTTAAAAGACTGTGCAGGGCCTTGATGACGGTGGCAGAGGTCATGTCAGGGCATGGGATGGCAAAGGGGAATCTTGAGTACTCGTCAACAATGTTGAGAAAGTACACGTTACGGTCAGTGGAGGGGAGGGGCCCTTTGAAATCAATGCTGAGGCGCTCGAATGGGCGAGAGGCCTTTCCGAGGAGTACTCTGTCTGGCTAATAGAAGTGCGGTTTGCACTCCGCGCAGACCTGGAAGTCCCTGGTCACGGTCCTGACCTCCGCAATGGAGTAAGGCAGGTTGCGAGCCTTGATGAAGTGAAAAAAATCGGTGACCCCCGGGTGACAGAGGTCATTGTGGAGGGCCCGGAGTTGGTCTACTTGTGCGCTGGCACATGTACGGCGGGATAGGGCATCTGGGGGCTCATTGAGCTTCCCAGGTCGATACAAGATATCGTAGTTGTAGGTGGAGAGCTCGATCCTCCACATCAGTATCTTGTCATTCTTGATCGTGCCCCGCTGTGTGTTATTGAACATGAAGGCAACCGACCATTGGTCAGTGAGGAGAGTGAATCGCCTGCCGGCCAGGTAATGCCTCCAATGTCGCACAGCTTCCACAATGGCTTGGGCTTCCTTTTCGACGGAGGAGTGTCGCATTTCGGAGGCATGGAGGGTGCGGGAGAAGAAAGCTACGGGCCTGCCCGTCTGGTTGAGGGCAGAGCAAAGTCCGACGCATCGCTCTCCACTTGGAACAGGATGGACTCGTCCACAGCGTGCATCGTGGCTTTGGCAATATCTGCCTTGATGCGATTGAAGGCCAGGCGGGCCTCAGCCGTCAGGGGAAAAACAGTGAATTTGATAAGTGGACGGGCCTTGTCCGCATAACTGGGGACCCACTGGGCATAGTACGAGAAGAAGCCCAGGCATCTCTTCAGGGCCTTTGGGCAGTGTGGAAGGGGGAGTTCCAGGAGGGGGCGCATGCAGTCGGAGTCGGGCCCTAGGACTCCGTGTTGCACGATGTAGCCAATGGTGGCTAGGAGGGTTGGGCGGAAAACGCATTTTTCTTTATTATCGGTGAAGTTCAGGAGTTTAGCGTTGTGGAGGAAGTGCCAGAGGTTCTCGTCATGGTCCTGCTGGTCATGGCCGCAGATGGTGACATTGTCTATGTACGGGAAGGTGGCCCGCAGCCCGTACTGGTCAACCATTCGGTCCATTTCTCGTTGGAAGACCGAGACCCTATTGCTGACGCCGAAGAGAACCCTGAGGAAGTGGTAGAGGCGGCCATCTGCCTCGAAGGCAGTGTATTGGTGGTCCTCCGGGCGGATAGGGAGCTGGTGGTACGCGGACTTCAACTCAACTGTGGAGAAGACTTGATACTGCGCAATCTGGTTGACCATGTCAGATATGCGGGGGGAGGGGGTACGCATCGAGCTGCGTATACCGGTTGATGGTCTGACTGCAATCGATGACCATCCGGTGCTTCTCCCCAGTCTTGACGACCACCACTTGGGCTCTCGAGGAGCTGGTACTCGCCTCAATGATCCCCTCTTGTAGGAGTCGCTGGACCTCCGACCTGATAAAGGCCCTGTCCCGGGCACTGTATCGTCTGCTCCTCATAGCGACAGGCCTACCGTCCGGGGTGAGGTTTGCGAAGAGCAAGGGTGGGTTGCCTCTCTGACACTGCAACACTCCCTCAGCACTGACCCTCTGACAGTGCAGCACTCCCTCAGTACTGACCCTCTGACAGTGCAGCACTCCCTCAGTACTGACCCTCTGACAGTGCAGCACTCCCTCAGTACTGACCCTCTGACAGTGCAGCATTCCCTCAGTACTGACCCTCTGACAGTGCAGCACTCCCTCAGTACTGACCCTCTGACAGTGCAGCACTCCCTCAGTACTGACCCTCTGACAGTGCAGCACTCCCTCAGTACTGACCCTCTGACAGTGCAGCACTCCCTCAGTACTGACCCTCTGACAGTGCAGCATTCCCTCAGTACTGACCCTCTGACAGTGCAGCACTCCCTCAGTACTGACCCTCTGACAGTACAGCACTCCCTCAGTACTGACCCTCTGACAGTGCAGCACTCCCTCAGTACTGACCCTCTGACAGTGCAGCACTCCCTCAGTACTGACCCTCTGACAGTACAGCATGTCATAATATACACCAGTATATCATGGTGCAGACACACACTGATGAACATACACTAGGACCAATCAACATGCACAAACACCGCAGCCAATCACCAGCTAGAACACACGCACTATAGAGGCAGAGGGCATCACTTTTCCTGCTCATTCTGGATGCAAGGGTTCGTTCTTAAGCCTCACTGGCTAGTCACAGAAGCACAAGAGCTCATCAAGTACAGTACAGACTCTCACCACGTGCTGAGTGATTCGACTGGTTCGGACAGGCACAGGTCTCTAGTTAAACTAGCATTGTCTAAACCCACAGTTATAGTATGTCTAGTATTTTATAAGAGTTAATAAAATAGCGTTGAACCTTCTTCAGTGTTGGTGGCATATGTCTGCTTCACAAGTCTACACTGCCCAACACTTCACAACACTCCCTCAACACTGACCCTCTGACAGTGCAGCACTCCCTCAGTACTGACCCTCTGACAGTGCAGCACTCGCTCAACACTGACCCTCTGACAGTGCAGCACTCCCTCAGTACTGACCCTCTGACAGTGCAGCACTCCCTCAACACTGACCCTCTGACAGTGCAGCACTCCCTCAGTACTGACCCTCTGACAGTGTAGAGCTCCCTCAGTACTGACCCTCTGACAGTGCAGCACTCGCTCAACACTGACCCTCTGACAGTGCAGCACTCCCTCAGTACTGACCCTCTGACAGTACAGCTCTCCCTCAGTACTGACCCTCTGACAGTGCAGCACTCCCTCAGTACTGGCCCTCTGACAGTGCAGCACTCCCTCAGTACTGACCCTCTGACAGTGCAGCACTCCCTCAGTACTGACCCTCTGACAGTGCAGCACTCCCTCAGTACTGACCCTCTGACAGTGCATCGCTCCCTCAGTACTGACCCTCTGACAGTGTAGCACTCTCTCAGTACTGACTCTCTGACAGTGCAGCACTCCCTCAGTACTGACCCTCTGACAGTGCAGCACTCCCTCAGTACTGACCCTCTGACAGTACAGCTCTCCCTCAGTACTGACCCTCTGACAGTGCAGCACTCCCTCAGTACTGGCCCTCTGACAGTGCAGCACTCCCTCAGAACTGACCTTCTGACAGTGCAGCACTCCCTCAGTACTGACCCTCTGAAAGTGTAGAGCTCCCTCAGTACTGACCCTCTGACAGTGCAGCACTCCCTCAGTACTGACCCTCTGACAGTGCTGCACTCTCTCAGTACTGACCCTCTGACAGTGCAGCACTCCCTCAGTACTGACCCTCTGACAGTGCAGCACTCCCTCAGTACTGAACCTCTGACAGTGCAGCACTGCCTCAGTACTGACCCTCTGACAGTGCATCGCTCCCTCAGTACTGACCCTCTGACAGTGCAGCACTCTCTCAGTACTGACTCTCTGACAGTGCAGCACTCCCTCAGTACTGACCCTCTGACAGTGCAGCACTCCCTCAGTACTGACCCTCTGACAGTGCAGCACTCTCTCAGTACTGACCCTCTGACAGTGCAGCACTCTCTCAGTACTGACCCTCTGACAGTGCAGCTCTCCCTCAGTACTGACCCTATGATACTGCAGCCCTCTCCTAGCACTGACAGGTGGGTGTTACCTGGATATTTCTGCTCAAGGCTGTGTCTTGTGCTTGATGCCTCAACCACCTTCTGATTTGGTGAGTGTTCTACCCAGCATCATAGCTGACAGTCTGATTCCGCATTTTGCTTGATAAACATCTTGTGGTTTTGCTGTTTAGCTGTTTAACCTGTCAGGGTAACGTTTAGACAGCTGCATGGTCCATTTCTGTTTGAGGTTTTGGGTGGGTGAACGTCGTGAACATTCTCAACATCATAGACCCAAGCTAGCAATGGTGAAATGGCTTGTGAATCAGTTGACACCAGTTGCTTTCTTTGACAACCTTTTCTTGTTCGTTCTTAAGCCTCACTGGCTAGTCACAGCATTTGTATTGCCCTTGAGAGGCTGGTGGTGAGCTGCCTTCTTGAACCGCTGCAGTCCCTGAGATGTGGATCACCCACAGTGCTGTTAGCAGGGAGTTCCAGGATTTTGACCCAGCAATAGTGAAGGAACGGCTGATATAACTTCCAAGTTTCACTGAAACTTGCAGAATACTGACAGGCCTAGATAGAATGGACTTGGAGAGGATGTTTCCAATGATAGAAGAGACTGGAACCCGAGGGCGCAGCCTCACGGTCCTTTAAAACAGGGGGGGTGAATCTGTGGAACACTTTTCTGCAGAAGGCTGTGGAGGCCAAATTACTGAGTTTCTTTAAGACAGAGATAGATAGGTTCTTGATTAATAAAGGGATCAGGGTTATGGGGAGAAAGCAGAATGGGGATGAGAAACATATCAGCCACGAGTGAATGGCGGAGCAGACTCGATGGGCCGAATGGCCTCATGCTACTTCTATATCTTATGGTCTTACGGTCTAAGTCAGGATTGTGAGTGACTTGGAGGGGAACTCCAGGTTGCGATGTTCCCAGGTATCTGCTGCTCCTGTCCTTCTAGGTGGCAGCGGTCATGGGTTTGGAAGGTGCTGCCTAAGGAACCTTGGTGAGTTCCTGCAGTGCATCTTGTAGATGGTACACACGGCTGCCACAGTTCGTTGGTGGTGGAGGGAGTGAATATTTGCAGAAGGGGGAGCAATCAAGCGGGGCTGCTTTGTCCTGGATGGTGTCGAGCTTCTTGAGTGTTAGAGCTGCACTCATCCAGGCAAGCGGGGAGTATTCCATTACACTCCTTACTTGTGCCTCAGAAGGAAAAAACAATTTGGACCAGTATTCTTGTTTCCTTCTGGGCTTGGAGATGGTTGACAGACTTTGGGGAGTGGGGAAGTGATTTATTCGCCACAGAATTCCCAGCTTCCGACCTGCTCCACAAACGTTAGGAAGCCTGTCCAGGACACACAATCATGAGAGGGGTTTGGATCGAGTGGATCAGGAGAGAGTGTTTCCCAGTGGCAGGAGGCTCAGTAACCAGAGGGGCCACAGATTGAAGAGAATCGGGAAATGATCCAGAGGGGACACCACGAGACCAATAAAGCCTTGAAATTCCCTCGTGAGGGTTTGCAATTTAAGCAGTGAAGGTTCCATCGCACAACAGGAGGGAGATGAGGCAATTAGATGCGCTTCTCTGTAACCCTACTGCTAAAACACAACGTGTGTGTCTCGTCAACCTTGTGAGCTATGTCTTTTTTGGGGTACAAGCTGAATCTAGACAAGAGTGAGTGTTTTGTGGTATCTCGGCCAGGTGTGGGGGCAGGGGTGGGGGGGCTGCCATTCCAATGGGCAGGGACTCACTTGACGTACTTGGGGGTGCAGGTTGGCCTAGAGTGGGGGGGGGGGGGGGGGGTGTGTGCTCCGCAGAAACATTTCTAGTTTGGTGGGGAGAGTGAAAGCGGATCTGGCAAGATGGAATGGTCACTGGCGGGTCGGGTACAGGCGGTTAAAATGAACGTGTTGCCACGATTTCTGTTTATTTTTCAATGCCGGCCGATTTTCCTGCCAAAGGCTTTTTTAATAGAGATTGAGGGAAAGATTACGTCGTTCATATGAGGAGGGAAGGTGGCAGTACTTAGAAAAGTGCTGCTACAGAAGGGAAGGCAGGCAGCGGGTTTGGGCCTTCCAAACCTGATGTATTACTACTGGGCGGCGAATGTGGAGAAAGTGCGGAGCTGGGTCAGAGGGGTTGATGCCCAGTGGGTCAGAATGGAGGAGAGTTTGTGCAGCGGGTCAGTATTGAAAGCACTAGCAACAGCGCCGCTCCCAATTGCCCCGGGGAAGTAATCAGGGAGTCCGGTAATAATAGCTTCATTGAGAATTTGGAGGCAGTTTCGCCAACACTTCGGGTTGGGGGCAGGATCAAGGGAAATGCCGATTCGGGGGAACCACAGATTTGAGCCAGGGAAGTGGGATGGAAGTTTTCGGAAATGGGAGGAGAAGGGGATTAAAACACTAAAAGATTTGTTTCTTAGGGGTCGGTTTGCAGGATTGAAGGAGCTGGAAGCGAAGTATGGGCTGGAGCAGGGGGAAATGTTTAGATACATGCAGGTTCGAGATTTTACCAGAAAGGAGATGCAGAGCTTCCCTGTGGAGCCGGCATCCACATTGCTGGAGGACATGCTGACGACAGGGGGACTGGAGAAGGGGTTAGTGTCGGCGGTTTACGGAGCTATTTTGGAAGAGGAGAGGGCACCGCTGGCAGAGATCAAAGCAAAATGGGAGGAAGAGTTGGGAGAGGATATGGAGGAGGGGTTATGGTGGGAGGTGCTCCGGAGAATGAATGCCTCCACCTTGTGCGTGAGGTTGGGGCTGATACAGCTGAAGGTGGTATACAGAGCACACCTCACGAGGGCGAGGATGAGCCGATTCTTTGAAGGGAGTAGAAAACGTGTGTGAGAATTGGGCAGTGGGGGGGGGGTAATCACATTCATATGTTTTGGTCCTGTCCAAAGCTAGAGGATTACTGGAAGGAGGTTTTTAGGGTAATTTCTAAAGTGGTGCACGCAAAACTGGACCCGAGTCCCCGGGAGGCCATATTCAGGGTGTCGGACCGGCCAGGGTTGGAAACGGATGTGGAGGCAGATGCTGTAGCCTTTGCCTCGTTGATCGGCCGAAGATGGATCCTGTTGGGATGGAGAGCAGCCTCTCCACCCTGTGCCCTGGAGTGGCGAGGGGACCTGTTGGAATTCTTGACCCTTGAGAAGGTTAAGTTTGAACTGAGGGGAAGGATGGAGGGGTTCTACAATTCATGGGCATTATTCATTGAGCACTTTCAAGAACTGGATAACATCGAACATTAGTTGGGGGTGGGGTGGGTGGGAGGGCTAGGGGGGAGGGGGCGATGGGTGTTAATGGGGGCTATGGGGGATTCCTGATTCCTTTTTGTCATTTGTTTATGTGAACATGTGGGTGAATGTTTTGGGTTTGATGGGAGAATGGGATCGTTGTTATTGATATGGGGATTGACATATTTGTTGCTGATTATTGTTTCTTGTTGGTAAGTGTAAATTTGGAAGAAAATGCGAAAAAGGAGGAGAATAAAGAAATATTTTTTTTTAAACTTTGTGAGCTATGGGTAGCACAGTGGTTTAGCACGGTTGCCTCACAGCGACCAGGTCCCAGGTTCGATCCTGGCTCTGGGTCACTATCCGTGTGGAGTTTGCACATTCTCCCTGTGTTTGCGTGGGTTTCGCCCCCACAACCCAAAGATGTGCAGGGTAGGTGGATTGGCCACGCTAAATTGCCCCTTAATTGGAAAAAATGAATTGGATACTCTAAATTGTTTTAAAAAGCAATTGTAAGCTATGATAGGAAGGATTGTGTTGCAAACCATGTTCAGCTGCCAGGTGCTGCTATTTTCCCAAAGGATCATCAAACATTAGGAGCAGGGGGAGGCCATTCGACCCTCGATACTGCTTCTCCCATTAAACAAATCGGGTCTGATCTAGTTGAGGTCTCCACTCCACTTTCCTGTATGTCCCCATGACTCCCGTCCCCTTGTCGATCAGAAATGTGTCTAAATTGGCCCTGAATATATTCAGTGACCCACAACCTCCACTGCTCTCTGGGTGGGGGTGGGGGGGGGGGGAAGAAGAATTCCCCCAGACTGACCATCCTCTAAGATAAGAAATTCCTCCCCATCTCTGTCTTTAATGGCAGATCCCCTCACTCTTGAACCTGTGTCTCCCATTCCCCCATTCTAGACTCCCCTTCTACAAGGGGGAAACTTCCTCTCAGTATCCACCCTGTCAAGCCCTTGCCCTCAGAATCTGATATCTTTCAATCAGGAGGCCTCTCATTCTTCGAACCTCCAATGGGCACCGGCCTGACCTACTCGACCCTTTCCTCAAAAGACAAGCCCCCTTCATCCCGGGAATGGGCCGCAGTGAACCTTCTCCTAACTGCCTCCGATGTGAGTGTGCCTCCCTCCCCGAGTAAGGAGACCCGATCCATACACAGTGATCCCGGTATGGTCTCCCAAACGCCCCGTACAGTTGTATCGAGACGTCCCAACTTTCGTACCCCATCCCCCCTTTACAAATAAAAGGCCACATTCCAATTTCTTACCGGATCTGGGTCCCAGTGCCCCTAATTCCTGATGTGTAGAAGCCTCCTCACCAGGCTCCGTAGGCGCAGCCCAGTGTCAGGCGGGTTAGACGTACTGGCATCTTCCACTGTAAAACACAACGGCAACATTCCACAGTCATCCCGACATTCCGACGAAAAAAACAAAACTGGCCCTGCGTTCCTTTAGCACCTGTCCCCTCCTCAGGATGTCCCAAAATCTTTCGCCGACAACAAGGCACTTTTTTTTGAGGTGAGCTCACCGTTGAGTGTCGGAAACTCGCAGCCAATTCGTGCACAGCAAGATCCCACAACCTAGCAATGTGGCAACGAATCAGATCCACTGTCCTTTCATCAACAGCTGATGACACTTTTTTTTTGGAAGATGGTTGAGGCGTCGGACGGGTGGAGAGGGGGTGATTGGGGGGGGAGAGGGTAGGGAGGGGAGGGGATGGTCTGTGCGGGGAGGGAGTCAGGCGGGCAGAGAAGGAGTGGTCATGGGTGAGGGCAGGAGGGAAGGGGGTTGATTGTGGGGGGGGAGGGGGAGGCAGGAGGGGAGGGAGTGGTCGTGGGGGGAGGGCGGAAGAGGAGGGGTGGTCATTGTGGAGGGTGGGAGGGAAGGGAGTGGTTATGGGGGAGGGGAAGGCAGAAGGGGAGGGCATGGTCATGGGGGGAGGGCGGGAGGGGAGGGGCTGGTCGATTGGGGAGGGAGAATGTTCTCCCCGTTCTCCCCGGGGCTTGGGTCTGATATTCATCACTAAACTGCCATCACTGATCCGGATGGTTACCAATCGCTGTTACTGGGATCTTGCTGTGCACAAATTCACTCTGCGTTTCCTATATTACAACAGCGAGCACATGTCAAAATAAAAAGTCATACATTGGCTGTGACACTTTGGGACGTCCTGCGGTGGAGACAGGCACTGGAGAAATCCAGCTCCTGTTTTCCTCACTTCCTCTATTTCTCTCAATTACTTCCTTTGTCTCCTTTTTACGTTTCTCTCACCCTTTTTCTTTCTCGCTTTCATTCTCTCATTCCCTCTTTCTCTCTCGTTGCCTCTTCATCTTTTCCCTGTCCCTTTCTCTTTTTCTCCATTTCTCTCTTTCTTTTTCGCATTTCCTCTTTCTCTCTGATCATCTCTTCTCTTTTCCCCTGTCCCTTTCTCTCTTTTTCTCCTTTCTCTCTCAATCCCTCTTTCTCTCTTATTGTCTCTTCCTCCTTTCCTTCTCTCTCGTTCTTTTTCTCTGTTTCTCTCTTTTCCTGACCCCTCCACCTCTCTTCCCCTCTGTCTCTCGCCCTTTATGTTTCTTTATCTATTTCTCTCGCCCTCTCTCTCTCTTTCTCCTTTCCTCATTCTCCCTGCCATATTCTCTGGCTCTTTCCTTTATCTTTATCTGTTTCTCTCTTTCTCTTCGTGTCCGGTATATTGGCTCCATGTCTTACAGATATAGATGATGTGCCTCTCGTCCTCCTCCAGCACCTTGACGAGTCCCTCCCTCAGGGCCCAAGGAGCAGCCCGGGTCTTGCTGGGCTTTCTGTCTGAGTACAGCCGTACCCACTGCCAGTAACACAGAGCCCCATAGGCCACCATACCCAGAAACAACTTCGCTGGGCTCACAGGCCAGCTCCACATGGCCAGGAGTGAGGATGGGGGGGGGTATTGGGAGCAAGGGGGGGATGCCAGAAAGCAGGGCAATGGGCGAGGTCGAAGGCAAGGAGTGAGTCAGTCACACAGAGTCCGTTTCAGTGAGGGACCCTCCCCAATCGTGAGGGAGCCCTTCCATCGGAATCTAGGATGGGACTGAAT
Source organism: Scyliorhinus canicula (assembly GCF_902713615.1). NCBI lineage: Eukaryota > Metazoa > Chordata > Chondrichthyes > Carcharhiniformes > Scyliorhinidae > Scyliorhinus > Scyliorhinus canicula. The sequence goes on from NC_052157.1 coordinate 60,589,263, forward strand.
CATCGGGGGTCACAACCCTGAGGAATGGTGGGCTCGAGAACATCGAGTGGGCTCGCCGGCAGGCCTGGGAGGTATCCAGGACGATACATCGAGCTGTCCGAATGCACGCCCTCCATTGTGAGGTCAGTGAGAGAATGGCTCCTCCCTCAGCTGGTTCCTATTGTTACTCAAGCAGGGAACTTTCATTTCCATCTCACATTCTCTCTCTGTCTCTCTCCATCTATGTCTCTCTCCATCTGTGTGTGTCTCTCTCTCTCTCTCGCTGTGTCTCTCTCTCTCTCGTGTGTCTCTGTCTCTCTCGCTGTGTCTCTCTCTCTCTCTCTCTCGCTGTGTCTCTGTCTCTCTCTGTCTCTCTCCATCTCTGTCTCTTTGACTGTCTCTCTCTGGGCGCGATTTACCAGTCATCGGGGTGAGTCACAGCCAGTAGATACTGAGAGAGGTCTCTCCCAGTATTCCTGACAGTCGTTATGCATCATGAGACCTAACAAGATCTCGCAAGGTGTCGCAATCTTGGTCCCGGTGACACCAGATCTAATCACCCCTGGAATCTCTGGGATTCGCCAAGGAAATCCCAGCCAGGTGCTGTTTAGCACTGGAGACCAGGCGGAATGTCACTTGTAGGGGGGGTCTCCCGTGAGTTTGGAGGACGCCGTGTGGTTGCAATCTGGGCAGGGTATCACCATCGCACTGCTAATGCCACGTGGGCACCATGGCATTGCCCGTCTGGCACCCTGGCACCAGATGGGGATCCGGGTGTCCGGGGATCACATCGGGGAGATGGTGCCCCGCTATCTTCCTGCACTGACGAACGGAGCTCCTCAATACAGGAAATGTGATGAGTGCGGCATTGTGGGGAGGGAAGGCGTTCCCCATTGATGCCCGAAAAAAATAACATACTGGTATGCCATCAATGAACACACGACGAATAGTGAACGTAACTGAGGCTTCAATAAACTAAACGGAAAGCCCTCTGGCCTCTGATCCCGAACAGGATCAGAGGCGAAGACCAACCACCTTTATACCGAGCCCGGGGAGAGGCGGAGCCTTCGGGCAGTAGTTTACCACATTACATATAATACAGTGGCAGTTTACCACAGTACACATATTATATACAACAGTGGTTCGGACCCAGCAGGGACAAGCCCAGGCATGTAATAATACCATACAATACAAAACAGTGGTTTACCACATTCACCCCCTGTTAAAAAAAGAGTCCAGCAGGGGTGAAGTGGACTTAAAGGTCAAGTCTGTCGGGGGCCTTGATCTTCCGCCATGATCGCCTCAGTCCCGGCTGTGGTGTGGGCACCGGTGCCGAGACCTGCGCGTCCGGGAGCGTGTTGTCCTCTTCTTCACCCAGTAGTTGAGTCGGTGGAGGGGGGTGTGGTGTATGGGCGGGGTGGTGGTGATGGCAGTCGGTGGACCTGCGGGTGCCAGACCTTGAAGTAGCCGGGTAGTGGTGGAGGGAGACGGTGCAGGGTTGGGGGTGGTGGTGATGGTCACTGGGCAACCTGCAGGTGCCAAATCCCGGAGGGAGACTGTGCCCTGTCGCCCGTCATGATGTGCCTCGTCGGCATATTGTGGATTGGCATCAGCAATTTTACTTTGTAAACCATCACACTGGCCATGGTAGCTTGCAGCGCCATCTGTGCTATCAGATAAACATTTTTGGGGTCAATTTTAAGATGCTGTAATGTTTCAATCAATAGATCAAAAGGTTCATGTCCTGTATCATCATTACTTGGCACAACTGAAAGTAGTCGCTCACAGATAATACCTTTAAGCACAAACCGAATAATAATGCTAAACTGATCGATGGATCAATTATCTTGTGTTGAATCAACCTGAATAGAATAATATTTTGCTTGAGAAACTTCATGACTAATTCTTTCTTGTATCATATTCTTCATAATTTTGATTAACATGTTTATAGTTGTTTTACTCAGGTATGTAACAAGTCCACCACGGCCTTTACTTTGTGCCTTTCCTTGTTGCTCTAATTGTTTGATTCTTTGTTTAGACTTGTTTTGCACTGCAGAAACGTGAGTTGCCATAATGGGGTCATATTTTGCCATCAACTGCACTGTAGCTAAAAAATTGCCATGATTCAGAACCTCATTATCTAGAGTGCAGGTCGATTCATTTCTGTGACCTCGAAAAGGAAGTGCTTGCTTGCCTAACATCTTTATGATGTCTATAATCCTCATGACAATACTTCTCTGCTTCAATACTTCTTCTTACCTTTAAATTAGTGATGCTGCAAAAAAATTATCTATGGTGCCATCATTAACCACACTGATATATTGCTGAGCATTTCTGACATGTGTTGTTGTCGATTCATGTAAAGTCAAGCTCTGGCTAATACGCCTGTAGTCACTAAAGCCACGTACAAAGCGTGATGGATTACAAGTGTTGGGAAACTCAAAGACTAAGCAGTATGAACAATATAAGCATCTATTTTCTTTGTTATATGTTAGCCATTTTCTTGGGACTGAGTCATTCATAATTTTCCTCTCATACAAACGAGCATCAAATGGCAGATCATCAAGTGGCTGCAGTGGATGTTCAGCAAAAAACTGTTTTAGCTTTGCTCATGATGGATATTGGAAGATTCCAGTAATTGATCTTTCATTTTCTTGCGTAGGTTCATTTACAGGATGTGCTTCAGGAACCAAGTCATTTATGCTTGAAGGAATATCTGATTCCCTGTCACTAGTTGAAGCTATGTGTTCAGATGTTGCAACTACAGGCAGTACAGATACCGGAACAAGGAAGCCAGAAGAAATATTGGGCCTGGGTTGATTAGTAATGGATGCACTTGTATTTGTCTCTACATTCAAAGTAGCTATTCTCTGTTCTTGTAACTCACATGTCATTGCATCATCACCATGAGCATTGTTTCTTGCTTCTTGATTATTTGTTGCAGAACTGGATATTGATGTGGATTGTGCGTGTGGTATTATACTCTGTAATAGGCCTGCATCGCTTGGCTGATTCCTTCCTTTCTGCTTCTTTTTGTTCTTTGCGTTTTAGTGACCCAGATTTATGCTTTTTCTTTTCCATGCTGGTAGGGGTAATATTCCTGAAATAAAAACTTAATAAAAAATAGCCCACATTGGGAAAAATGAATATTGATGATTGCAAGAATAACTTGAAGGAACGCCAGATAAACCCCTACTTGATAAAAAATATAAAATAACTTACTTACACTTTAGTAGGCTATGTTCATTAGTCAATACTACTGTGGCCTATGCAGCTTCAGAAGAGGAGACAATCCACTGTCCGGTGTTCACACCAGCAAGCAACTGAGACAACTGTTGAAACTTAGAAGTTTGGTCCGACTATAGTAAGACATTAAAAATGACCCCACGACCAAAGTTAACATGTCCAGTTTGATACCAGTGTAGTGTTACAAGTCGCAACCCTTTGAGTTTACCGATCATGGCTTATCACTTCAATATCTTTGACCTCATGATTCATGGTCAAAGGTACCGCTTCTCCTTTTCGGTGACCTCATGACCCTATGTACTGCTTGATATCCTTTCAAGTTGCCGACCATCTCAAATCACGAACTGTAACTTTATCTTTAAATTCACACACTCTTGCTGAAAACGTGGATTTCCAACTATGTCCGACCCAGGTGAACCAGCCCCCCCCCCCCCACCCCTCCACTCCTTTTCACATCCATTTAACACTGCTTCGTTCCTTCATACACTGAGTGATTATTTGTTTGTTTCTTTATTGCATTTTTATTTGGTATTGCCCTTTTTAAAAACAATTATATTTAATTAAGTTAGAATACAAATCTCAGGAAAGAAGTTGGAGATTTATTTATCTAATTAATTATAATTTTTAAGGGCCCTTCAGAGATTCACGGGCCCCTTCTTGGCTCTCCGGGCCCCTGACCGATGTACCGGCTGAACCAAGACTACTGCTTGATATCCTTTGAAGTTGCCGACCATCTCAAATCACAAATTGTAACTTTATCTTTAAATTCACACACTCTTGCTGAAAACATGGAATTTCCTTAATTATGCCCAACCCAGGCCCCCCTATTCCACATCCTTCCACTACCTCCCCTGCTTCGTTCCTTTTCATGCACTGCTTATTTGTGTCCTGTTCCCTTTTTTTTCTTATTCCTTTTTATTATTAAAACAGTTGTCTGTGTTTGTTTCTTTATTGCATTTTTATTTGATATAGGGGGTCCACTTCATCAGGGGCCCACTTGCCATCGGGCAAGCTGACACCCTGTCACTGCCTGGGAGTGTTTGATGGGGACAGTATAGAGGGAGCTTTACTCTGTATCCAATCCTGTGCTGTCCCTGTCCTGTTAGTGTTTGATGGGGCCAGTGTAGAGGGAAATTTACTCTGTATCTAACCCTGTGCTGTACCTGTCCTGGGAGTGTTTGATAGCGACAGTGTAGAGGGAGCTTTACTCTGTATCTAACCCTGTGTTGTACCTGTCCAGGGTGTGTTTGATGGGGACAGTATAGAGGGTGTTTTAGTCTGTATCTAATCCCATGCTGTACCTGTCCTGGGAGTGTTTTATGGGGACAGTGCAGAGGGACCTTTACTCTGTATCTAACCCTGTGTTGTACCCGCCCTGGAGTGTTTCATGGGGACCGTGCTGACAGAGATTTACTCCATATCTAACCCCGTGCTGTGCCTGTCCTGGGCGTGTTTGATGAGGATAATGCAGAGGGAGCTTCACTCTGTAATAATAATCTTTATTATTGTCACAAGTAGGTTTACATTAACACTGCAATGAAGTTATTGTGAAAATCCCCTTGTCGCTACGCTCCGGTGTTTGATCGGGTACATTGAGGCTGAATTCTGAATGCCCAATTCACCTAACAAACACGTCTTTTGGGACTTTGTGGGTAGAAACTGGAGGACCCGGAGGAAACCTGCGTATATATAGGCAGACAATGCAGACTCCACACAGACAATGACCCAAGCCGGGAATCCAAACCTGGCCCTGGCGCTGTGAAGCAACAGTGCTACCCACTGTGCTACCTGGCCGCCGGGGACAATTTAGAGCAAGCTTTACTCTGTATCTAACCCCATGCTGTACCTGTCCTGGGAGTGTTTGATGGGAACAGTGAAGAGGGAGCTTTACTCTGTATCTAACCCCGTGCTGTACCTGTCCTGGGAGTGTTTGATGGGGACAGTGAAGAGGGAGCTTTACTCTGTATCTAACCCCGTGCTGTACCTGTCCTGGGAGTGTTTGATGGGGACAGTGAAGAGGGAGCTTTACTCTGTATCTAACCCCGTGCTGTACCTGTCCTGGGAGTGTTTGATGGGGACAGTGAAGAGGGAGCTTTATTCTGTATCAACACCATGCTGTACCTGTCCTGGGAGTGTTTGATGGGGACAGTGAAGAGGGAGCTTTATTCTGTATCAACACCATGCTGTACCTGTCCTGGGAGTGTTTGATGGGGACAGTGAAGAGGGAGCTTTACTCTGTATCTAGCCCTGTGATGTGCCTGCCCTGGGAGTGTTTGAATTGGACAGTGTAGAGGGAGTTTCACGCTATAATAATAATAATAACAATAATAATAATAATATTAATTATTGTTACAAGTAGGCTTACAAAAACATTGCAATGAAGTTACTGTGAAAATTACGTAGTCACCAGACTCCGGCGCCTGCTCGGGCACGTTGAGGCTGAATTCAGAATGTCCAATTCACCAAACAAACACATCTCTTGGGACTTTGTGGGTGGAAAATGGAGCCCCCGGAGGAAACCCACGCAGACATGGGGAGAACTAGCACATAGACAGTGATCCAAGGTGGGAAACGAACCCTGTGATGTGACCATCAATTCAACCAGAGACACAAGTTGGAGTAAACTGTGGCTTTAATCGGCTTACAACTGAGCCTGCCTGCGACTGTGCTGAACTGAAGGCGGACTCGCAGGACCGCAGCACTTATACTTCCTTAAGGGGGCAGAGCCAAGGGCGAAGCCCTGTACATGCTCCTCATCTCCCCCTGTGGGCAGAGCCGCGCAACGGCTCATAGATTGAGCCCACAGGGACACAGTAATGTACAGTGTGAATTATAGTGGTTACACATTCACCACACCCTGGGCCCTGGTGGTGTGAAGCAACAGTGCTACAACTGTGGTACCTTGCCACCGGAGACAACATAGAGCGAGCTTTACTCTGTATCTAACCCCGTGCCGTACCTGTCCTTGGGAGTATTTGATAGGGACAGTGTGGAGGGAACTCTGTATCTAACCCTGTGCTACCTGTCCTGGGAGTATTTGAACGTGACAGTGTAGGGGGAGGGGGAGCTTTGCTCTGTATCTAACCCCGTGCTGTACCTGTCCTGGGTGTGTTTGATGGGGACAGTGTAGAGGGAGATTTGCTCTGTATCTAACCCCGTGCTTTACCTGTCCTGGGCGTGTTTGATGGGGACAGTGTAGAGGGAGCTTTACTCTGTATCAACACCATGCTGTACCTGTCCTGGGAGTGTTTGATGGGGACAGTGTAGAGGGAGATTTACTCTGTATCTAATCCCGTGCTGTACCTGTCCTGGGTGTGTTTGATGGGGACAGTGTAGAGGGAGATTTACTCTGTATCTAATCCCGTGCTGTACCTGTCCTGGGTGTGTTTGATGGGGACAGTGTAGAGGGAGATTTGCTCTGTATCTAACCCCGTGCTTTACCTGTCCTGGGTGTGTTTGATGGGGACAGTGTAGAGGGAGCTTTACTCTGTATCTAACCCCGTGCTGTACCTGTCCTGGGAGTGTTTGATGGGGACAGTGCAGAGGGAGCTTTACTCTGTATCTAACCCCGTGCTGTACCTGTCCTGGGAGTGTTTGATGGGGACAGTGCAGAGGGAGCTTTACTCTGTATCTAACCCCGTGCTGTACCTGTCCTGGGAGTGTTTGATGGGGACAGTGCAGAGGGAGCTTTACTCTGTATCTAACCCCGTGCTGTACCTGTCCTGGGTGTGTTTGATGGGGACAGCATGTGTCTGAAATCCTGTTTATTTGCTCACAGTCCTCACATTTTAACAATGTCATATTATTTTATGATTTTGTCTGGTTAGTGTTTTATCTGGAGGAGTGAATGTCCTCGAATACCAGAGAATCCCAACAGTGCAGGCTTCCTCCACACAGACAGTCACTCAAGGTCAGAATTGAAACCGGGCCCATGGTGCTGTGAGACAGCAGGGCTTCCCACAGTGCCTCTGGAGTTAAATAATTAACAGTTTGGAGACGCAGGGCGGGTTTCTCCACTCTCCACTCCCCGACGGCAAAATCGGGAACAGCGATCGGGCGGAGAATAGCTCCCGACGCCGGAATCGGTGCAGGCGCCTGTTTGACTCCGTTTCGCGATGCTCCGCCCCTTACAAGTCGGCGTCATTGGTAAGTGCGCCGCGCGCTCTCACAACCCAGTTGGTATGTCATTAGCCGGCCCACCCGCAATGCTCCGCCTCTGATGGGCCGGGTTTGCAACGGCGCGGGCCACGTCTGCACTCAGTCGTTGGGAGCCTGGCCTGCTGGCTACGGGAGAGAGAGAGCGGGCTTACGGACAGTGTCCAGCGCTGCCACACTCAGCCGAGATCAGTGCCACTGGCCAGGGAGCTTCTGCCAGCGCTGGGGGAAGTGGTGGAGGGTGGACTGTGGGGTTGGGTTGGGCGGATACACGTCCATCATGGCCACCGCCATCTTTGGTGGCGCGCTCGGTGCGTGTGTGTGGGGTGTAGGCGTACGTGCAGCTTGTCAACCCTGCGCATGTGCATCACCAACCCGGCGATTCTCCAACCGTTTTCCGCACATTCTGCGGGTGTTTCACGCGGCGCCGGTGCTAGCCCCTCACCGGCCACAGAATCGGTGAGGGCTTGCGCCAATTTTCCCATTGCGAAACACCACGGAGCCTCCGTTGGCGTCGGCACTTAGCCTCAGGAACGGAGAATCCAGCCCCCAGTGTGTGTCTCTGCGGTAAATGAACAGTCTCATTCATGAACAGGGACTTTCACTGTTGATTTTTCCCTCACTTCCTCCTTTGTGAGTCCATCACAGGAGTGTTCTGGAGTTTCCACACACTGCTGTACTGACAGGCTGCAGTTCAACTGTGGCGGGCAAGATCATCTCCAATTTAGGAAGCTTGTCTGATTGCTGGGATGTGGAGGATTGGGGTTGTGCATGACGGAAAGGCTGGACAAGGTGGACCCATATCCACCAGAGTTTAGAATAATAGAAGCCCTACAGAATTTCTACAGTGCAGAAGGAGGCCATTCAGCCCATCAAGTCAGCACTGTCCCTCTGAAAGTGCACCCTCCCTAGGCCCAATCCCCCCACCCTATCCCCATCTAGGGGAAATTTAGCATCGCTGATCCACCAAAGGTGGGCAACACGGTAGCACAGTGGTTAGCACTGTTGCTACACAGCACTAGGGACCCGGGTTCGATTTCCGAGACAGACAGACAAAGAGAGGGACAGAGGGAGACAGACAGAGAGAGAGAGACAGACAGAGAGAGACAGAAAGACAGAGAGAGAGAGAGACAGAGAGAGAGGAAAGGATAGAAACAGGGGACACGGTTTAAAAACAAAGGGTCTCCCAGTTAAAACAGATGCGGGGGGGGGGGGGGGGGGGGGGGGAGTTTGTTCTGTCAGAGGGTTGAGAGTCTGTGGAACTCTCTTCCCCTGAGAGTGGTGGCGGACAGGTGAGTGAATATCTTTAAGGCAGAGCGAGGTAGATTCTTGGCCAACAAGGGGGTGGGGTCAAAGGTTATCAGGGGGAGGCAGGACATTACAATCAGATCAGCCATGATCTTATTGAATGTTGGGGGAGGCATGAGTGGCTAAGTGGCCTACTCTTGCTCCTAATCCATATCTCCGTTTGCAGTTAACACCGCCCCGAGACATCTCAGAGGTGCATTTACCAAACAGAATATGACGTTGAGCCACATCAGGAGATGTGAGGGACAGGTGACCAAAAGTTCGGTCAAAGAGATTGGTTTTTAAGGAGCATTTTAAAGAAGAGAGACAGAGAGAGAGACGCAAGGAGAGAGAGGGACAGATAGAGAGAGAGGCAGAGAGATAGGGGGAACGAGAGAGAGAGTGAGAGACAGAGATTGTGAATGACAGAGATCTAGACAGAGACAAAGTAGACAGAGAGAGAGAGACACAGAGTCACAGAGATAGAGACAGAGAGACACAAAGAGAGAGAGTGAAAGAAAGAGACAGAGAGAGAGATAGAGACAGGGAGAGATACAAAGAGAGACAGAGCGAGAGAGACAGAGAGAGAGAGAGAGAGAGAGAGAGACAGAGGAACAAAGAGAGACAGAGAGCGAGAGACAGACAGAGTGACAGAGAGGCAGAAGACACACACACAGAAACAGAGAGACAGAGAGTGAGCCAGAGAGAGAGAGGCACGGATGAGAGACAGGGGGTGGGATTCTGTGATCCTGAGGCTAAGTGTTGACGCCGTCGGAAACATCATCGCGTTTCTTGGCGGCGCCAACACGGCCTCAGGATCAGCAATTCTGGTCCCTACAGGGGGCCAGCAGGGTGCTGGAGTGGTTCATGCTGCTCCAGCTACTGATCCCGGTGTGAACTGGGCGCCACGGATCTGCGCATGTGCAGTGGCACCAGCGCCAATGCACTCATGCGCAGTGGCTTCCTTTAATGTGCCGGCCCCGACGCAGGGCTACAGGGGCTGGCGCGGAAGAAAGGTGGCCCCCAGCCAGAGAGGCCAGCCCGCCGGTCAGTGGGCCCCGATCGCGGGCCAGGCCACATCGGAGGCCCCACTCGGGGTCGGAACCCCCCTCCCCCACCTTACAGGCCGCCGCCCCCGACCCTTCCAGGCCGAGTTCCCGCCGGCTGAGAGCAGGTGTGGATGGCGCCGGAGGGACTCGGCATTTTCACGATGGCCGCTTGGCCCATCCCGGTGCCGAGAATCGGCGAGGCGACCGCGTAGAGTGGCCCCCAACCGCGCCACGCGAACCACACCGGCACCAATGGCGCCGATTCTCGGCTCTGCAGAGAATTTGCGTGCCAGTGGCGTGGCGTGATTCGCGCCGGTCACGGGGATTCTCTGGCCAGGCCCCGGGCTGAGAATATCCCGCCCAGGGAGAGAGAGACAGAGACAGAGAGACCGAGAGAGACAGAGAGAGAGGGACAGAGAGAGAGGGACAGGGAGAGACAGACAGAGACAGACAGACAGAGAGAGAGAGAGAGACAGAGAGAGAGGGTCAGAGAGAGAGGGAGAGACAGACAGAGACAGACAGAGAGAGAGATAGAGACAGAGAGACCGAGAGACACAGAGAGAGAGGGACAGAGAGAGAGGGACAGAGAGAGACAGACAGAGACAGACAGAGACAGAGAGAGAGAGACAGAGAGAGAGAGAGAGACAGAGAAAGAGGGTCAGAGAGAGAGGGAGAGACAGACAGAGACAGACAGAGAGAGAGACAGAGACAGAGAGAAAGAGAGACAGAACGAGAGAGACAGAGAGAGACAGAGAGAGAGAGACAGAGGAACAAAGAGAGACAGAGAGCGAGAGATAAACAAAGAGACACACAGAGTGACAGAGAGAGAGGCAAAAGACACACACACAGAAACATAGAGACAGAGACAGAGAGTAAGCCAGAGAGAGAGGCATGGATGAGAGACAGGGAGAGAGAGAGACAGAGAGAGAAAGACTGAGAGAGACAGAGAAAGCGAGTGGGATAGAGAGGGAGAGAGACAGAGAGAGAGGGACAGGGAGAGACAAACAGACAGAGACACAGAGAGACAGACAGAGAGAGATAGAGTGACAGAGAGAGAAAGAAACCAAGAGACAGACAGACAGACAGAGAGAGACAGGGAGAGACAGACAGTGAGAGAGGGAGGCATAGAGACTCAGATAGGGACAGAGAGAGAGAGACAGACAGGGACAGACAGGGGAAAAATGAGAGCGAGAGAGAGCGCGAGAAAGAGAGAGGAACAGAGAGAGAGGAGCAGAAACAGAGTGATGCACGATGAATTGGACAAAGACTAGAGTTGGGTACAACTGAGGCTTTATTGCTCTAAGATGTGTGGCCTCCCACAGCAGCTGGCTAAATGGCTGCTGCATGGAGAACACACATTATTTATACTCCGCCTACTGGTCAGAGCCAGCAGGCAGGGACTACCGGTGAACCTGTAGTACAGGTCCACCTTTATTACACCTAATAAAGGTGGAACAGTGGTTTACCACATTCACCCCCTGTTAAAATTGAGTCCTGCGGGGGTGGTGGAGAACTATATACAGTAATGAATTTATATTTACAATATTTGAGAGGAACAAAAATGTCTTTTGAAGTCAAGTGGACCAGTTAGAGGTTTAACCGGTCCGGGGCTTTGATGTGCCGCTGGGAGCGACGTAGTGGTGGCGGCGATGCCGATGCTGGTCTGATGTTCGGTGACTCCGGGAACGTGCCGAAATCCTCTTCATCCTCGGGCGTGGGCAGGGGGAGGACGGATGGTCCTGGGGGGATTGCTGCTGGGAGCATCGGGGGAGGGGAGGGTGGCGCCGGGCCGGAGGGGTGTGTATGTGTGGAACCTGCTGGTGCCATGTCCCTGAGGGAGACAGTATCCTGGCGGCTGTCGGCATATTGGGGGTTGGCATGGAGCAACTGCACCCTCGCCACCAACGGGTCCGCCTTGTGGAGTTGGACGTGCCTCCGGAGAAGGACCGGTCCTGGAGCTGCGAGGCAGGTCGGGAGCGACACCCCGCATGTTGACTTCCTGGGGAAGGCAAAGAGACGTTCATGGGGTGTGTTGTTAGTGGCGGTGCACAGTAGTGACCGAATGGAATGGAGTGCATCAAAGAGGACCACCTGCCAGCGAGAGGCTGGGAGGTTCTTGGACCGTAGGGCCAGTTGGACGGCCCTCCATACTGTCCCGTTTTCCCTCTCTATCTGTCCGTTTGCCCGGGGATTATAGCTGGTCGTCCTTCTGGAGGCGATACCTCTGCTGAGCAGAACTGACGCAGAACTGATCGCTCAAGAACGAGGATCCCCTGTCACTGTGGATATAGGTGGGGAAGCCGACAGAGCGAAGATTGTGTTGAGGGCTTTGATGATGGTGGCAGACGTCATGTCGGGGCATGGGATGGCGAAGGGGAATCTGGCGTACTCATCGACCGCACTGAGAAAATACGTGTTACGGTCGGTGGAGGGGAGGGGCCCTTTGAAATCCACGCTGAGGCGCTCAAAGGGGCGGGAGGCCTTCACCAGGCACGCACGGTCCGGCCGGTAGAAGTGCGGTCTGCACTCCGCACAGACCTGGCAGTCTCTGGTAATTGTCCGTACTTCCTCGACAGAGTAGGGCAGGTTGTGGGCCTTGATAAAATGGTACAACCGTGTGACTCCCCGGTGCAGGGTCCCGAGTCGGTCTACTTGTGCGCTGGCACATGTACCTCGGGATAGGGTGTCGGGGGGGCTCGTTGAGTTTGCCAGGGCGATACAAAATCTCATAATTATAGGTGGAGAGCTCGATCCTCCACCACAAGATCTTATCGTTCTTGATCTTGCCCCGCTGTGTGTTATTAAACATGAAGGTTACCGACCGTTGGTCAGTGAGGAGAGTGAATCTCCTGCCGGCCAGGTAATGCCTCCAATGCCGCACAGTTTCAACAATAGCTTGGGCCTCTTTTTCGACGAATGAGTGCCGAACTTCTGAGGCATGAAGGGTGCGGGGGAAGAATGCCACGGGTCTGCCTGCTTGATTGAGGGTGGTGGCTAGGGCAACGTCTGATGTGTCGCTCTCTACTTGAAAGGGCAGTGTCTCGTCTGCTGCGTGCATCCCGACCTTGGCGATATCGGCTCTGATACGGGTGAAGGCTTGTTCTGCCTCGGCTGTCAGGGGAAAGTGGGTGGATTGTATGAGTGGGCGGGCCTTGTCCGCATAGTTTGGGACCCACGGGGCGTAATATGAGAAGAACCCCAGGCAGCGTTTGAGGGTCTTGGGGCAGTGGGAAAGGGGGAGCTCCATGAGGGGACGCATGCAGTCAGGATCGGGCCCCAGAACTCCGTTCTGGACCACATAGCCGAGGATGGCTAAGTGGGTCGTGCTAAACACGCACTTCTCCTTGTTGTAGGTGAGGTTTAGGAGAGTGGCGGTGTGAAGAAATTTGGCACGGTTGGCATCGTGATCCTGCTGATCGTGGCCGCAGGTGGTGACGTTGTCTAGGTACGGGAAGGTGGCCCGCAAACTGTACCGGTCGACCATTTGGTCCATTTCCCTTTGGAAGACCGAGACCCCGTTGGTGACGCCGAAGGGAACCCTGAGGAAGTGATAGAGGCGGCCGTCTGCCTCGAAGGCAGTGTATGGACCGTCCGATTTACGGATGGGGAGCTGGTGGTAGGCGGATTTGAGGTCTATCATTGAGAAGACCCGGTACTGCGCAATCTGATTGACCATATCAGATATGCGTGGGAGTGGATACGCGTCGGGCTGCATGTACCGATTGATGGTCTAGCTGTAGTCCACGACCATCCTGTGTTTCTCCCCAGTTTTAACAATTACCACTTGGGCTCTCCAGGGGCTGTTGCTGGCCTCAATGATGCCTTCCCAAAGAGGCCGCTGGACCTCGGACCTGATGAAGGTCTTGCCCTAGGTGCTGTACTATCTGCTCCTGGTGGCGACGGGTTTGCAATCCGTGGTTAGATTTGCGAAGAGGGAAGGCGGATCGACCTTTAGGGTCGCGAGGCCGCACACAGTGAGGGGTGGTAGGGGCCCGCCGAATTTTAGGGTTAGGCTCTGGAGGAAGTCCAGGCCTAGTAGTAGGGCATCGCAGACGTTAGGGAGGACGTAGAGGCGGAAGCTGCTGAATTCTACGCCCTGGACCATGAGTGTGACCGTACAGTACCCTGGATCATGTCGGAATGGGAACCAGAGGCCAGGGAGATTCTTTGGTTGGCGGGGTGGACCGCGAGGGAGCAGCGCCTTATCATATCTGGGTGGATGAAGCTTTCGGTGCTCCCGGAGTCCAGCAGGCAAGAGGTCACGTGGCCGTTGATTTTCATGCTGGTCGATGCGGTGGAAGATCTTGAGGGGGACAAAATGGCGACGCCCATGGGCCACGCGTTGCGGGGGTTGGACAAGATGGTGGCGCCCATGGGCCGCACGTTGCGGGGGTTGGACAAGATGGTGGCGCCCATGGGCCGCACGTGGTCTAGGGAGGTGAAGATGGCGGCGCTCACTGGCCGCGCGTGGTCCGGGAAGGTGAAGATGGCGGCGCCCATTGTGCGTAGACTAGGGGGGTAGGGGCAACAACGGCGACTGCACGGGCCTGGCACACCACAGACCCTTTTTACCACAAGCTTTACAAATGGCAGCGCGGGCTGGGCAGTGTTGGCGAGGGTGTTTCTGCTGGCCGCAAAAATAGCATTGGGGGCCCCCGGAATGCGATGGCTGGCGCGCGGTGCAGGCGTATTGGCTGGGTAAAGCCCTTGCTGGGGTGGCCGTCTGTGGGGTCCACGATGTATAGGAGGTGTGGGCTGCGTGGCTGGGGGTGTAGGCCTGAATGCTGCGCGAGGCGACCGTCATAGAGCGCTAGGTTCTTTGTCTCAGCTAGATTGAGCGTGGCCCCCTCTAACAGTCTTTGGCGTATGAGGTCCGACCCAATCCCCGTAACGAACGCGTCCCTCATAAGAAGGTTGGAATGTTCAGTGGCCGTAACAGCCTGACAGTCACAGTCCCGGACTAGTGGGATTAGGGCCCGCCAGAAGTCTTTGATGGGCTCACCAGGGAGTTGAGAGCGAGTGGCGAGTACGTGCCTCGCGAAGAGCGTGTTCGTCTTCTGCGCATAGTTTTCTTTGAGAAGCGTCATGGCTTCGCCGTTGGTCGGCGCATCCTGGATCAGCGGGAAAACATTGGAGCTCAACCTTGAGTACAGGATCTGTATCTTCTGAGCCTCCAAGATAGCGCTGGGCGCCGAGTTGATATACACCTCGAAACAAGCTAGTCAGTGATTAAAGTCCTTTTTCGCGTCGCTTGATTGTGAATCCAGCTGCAGGCGATCTGGCTTGATACAGAGGTCCATTTTTAGAAAATCTTAGAGCAATAAATTGATGAACGATCAATTGGACAAAGACTAGAGTTGGGTACAACTGAGGCTTTATTGCTCTAAGATGCGTGGCCTCCCACAGCAGGTGGCGAAATGGCTGCTGCATGGAGGACACACATATTTATACTCCGCCTACTGGGCGGAGCCAGCAGGCAGGGACTACCGGCCAACCTGTAGTACAGGTCCTACCATACATCACCTAATAAAGGTGTAACAGTGGTTTACCACACAGAGCGAGAGAGGAAGAGAGGTTTAGAGAGGAAATTCCAGAACGTAGGGCCCCAGGTAGCTGAAAAGACAGTTTCCAGTGGTGAAGAGGTGGGAATGGTGGGAGTGTAACTCTACCTCCAGTTCCACAGCAGTAATGAAGAGGTTTGCGGTGCCCAGTGTTACAGATTAACCAACTCCCACCCCCTTTGCCCAGCAGAGGAAGGATTAACGGCCCTCTATCCCCTCCCTCAAGGATTACTCTGTCCCCCTCTACTGAAACTGTTAACTGGTCATAAGGTTGGGTTTCAAATGGGAATATGGCCCTTCCAGTGATGACAGCAGGGGTACAGTTGGCAGCATTGTGATTGCAGAAAGTGAAGCAGGCAGGGGAAATCCACCAAGGGTAGTTGCATAATTGTAATAACCTTGAGCTAACACAGCCTGGCTCTGTGCCCTCTTCACTTATTTCCTGCTATCTACTTTTTTTTATTAGTTTACGGATGTGGGCTTTGCTGGTTAGGCCAGCATTTATTGTCCATCCTGACTTGTCGTTGAGAAGTTGATGGTGAGTTGCCTTCTTGAACCGCTGCAGCCTATGTGGTGTAGGTACATCCACTGTGCTGTTAAGGAGGGAATTCCAGGATTTTGACCCAGTAACAGTGAAGGAACAGCTGATATATTTCCAAGTCAGGATGGTGAGTGACTCGGAGGGGAAACTCCAGATGGCGGGGTTTCCAAGTATCTACTGCCCTTGTCCTTCTGGATGGTAGTGGTCATAGGTTTGGAAGGTGCTGTCTAAGGTGCCTTGGTGAGTTGCTGCAGTGCATCTTGTAGGTGGTACACACGGCTGCCACTGTTCATTGGTGGTGAAGGGAGGGAATGTTTGTGGATGGGATACCAATCAAACGAGGCTGCTTTGTCCTGGATGCTGTCGAGCTTCAGAGTGTTGTTGGAGCTGCACTCATTCAGAAACGTGGAGAGTATTCCATTACATTCCTGACTTGGGCCTTGTAGATGGTGGACAGGCTTTGGGGGGTCAGGAGGTGAGTTACTCGCAGTAAGATTCCTAATCTTTGACCTGCCCTGGTGTCCACAGTATTTATATGGCTAGTTTAGTGCAGTTTCTGGTCAATGGTAACCCTCAGAATCTTACTTGTGGGGGGTTCAGCAATGGTAGTGCCATTGAATGTCAAGTGGTGATGGTTAGATCCTCTCTTGTTGGAGATGGTCATTGCCTGGCACTTGTTTGACGCAAATATTATTTGCTGTTTGTCAGCTCAGGTGCAATGTTGTCGAATGAATTTGAACAGAGTAGAGAGAAGGGAAATTTGGAGAATTCAGATAGCTGGTGAGTATGAGCAATTCCAGTTCAGCCTCAATTACTGACTAGGTTAGTCAGCAACATCAAAGCCAAATTCTAATTTCACTTCCTGTTCGGGGCTTCCAGGAAGTTCCCAGTTCTGGACAGGGAAAATCCTTGTGTCTCAAACTTTCAATCCCTCATTAACCGAAACCACCCACACCCCCAACTCAGATTTCGCCCCCACCCCCCACCCCCACACCTCCGGCCACACACACACAAATACTGACTCCTTCACTACTCCTCTCATATTCTGGTCTTCAGGCTTCCAATTTACAGCTAGGCCCAAAGTCCATCCGTAGCAACCATCACAGAATTGTTAGAGTGCTGAAGGAGGGCATTCAGCCCATCGTGTCTGCACTGAATTAAGTCTCAGTGTCATTCCCCTGCCTTTTCCCAGTACTGCTGCATCGTCAAATAGTCAGTACTGAGGGAGTGCTGCACTGTCAGAGGGTCAGTACTGAGGGAATGCTGCACTGTCAGAGGGTCAGTACTGAGGGAGTGCTGCACTGTCAGAGGGTCAGTACTGAGGGTGTGCTGCACTGTCAGAGGGTCAGTACTGAGGGAGTGCTGCACTGTCAGAGGGTCAGTGCTGAGGGAGTGCTGCACTGTCAGAGGGTCAGTACTGAGAGGTAGCTGCACTGTCAGAGGGTCAGTACTGAGGGAGTGCTGCACTGTCAGAGGGTCAGTAGTGAGGGAGAGCTGCACTGTCAGAGGGTCAGTACTGAGGGAGTGCTGCACTGTCAGAGGGTCAGTACTGAGGGAGTGCTGCACTGTCAGAGGGTCAGTACTGAGGGAGTGCTGCACTGTTGGAGCATCAGTACTGAGGGAGTGCTGCACTGTCACAGGGTCAGTACTGAGGGGGAGCCGCACTGTTGGAGCGTCAGTACTGAGGGAGTGCTGCACTGAGGGAGGGTCTGTACTGTGGGAACGCTGCACTGTTGGAGCGTCAGGACTGAGGGAATGCTGCACTGTCAGAGGGTCAGTACTGAGGGTGTGCTGCACTGTCAGAGGGTCAGTACTGAGGGAGTGCTGCACTGTCAGAGGGTCAGTACTGAGGGTGTGCTGCACTGTCGGAGGGTCAATCCTGAGGGAGTGCTGCACTGTCAGAGGGTCAGTACTGAGGGGGTGCTGAACTGTCAGAGGGTCAGTACTGAGGGAGTGCTGCACTGTCAGAGGGTCAGTACTGAGGGAGTGCTGCACTGTCAGAGGGTCAGTACTGAGGGAGTGCTGCACTGTTGGAGGATCAGTATTGAGAGAGCGCTGCACTGTCAGAGAAACGAAAATCGCTTATTGTCAGAAGTGGCTTCAAATGAAGTTACTGTGAAAAGCCCCGAGTTGCCACATTCCAGTGCCTGTTAGGTAAGCTGTTACTGGAATTGAACCGTGCTGCTGGCCTGCCTTGCTCTGCTTTAAAAGCCAGTGATTTAGCCCAGTGTGCTAAACCAGCCCTTCATTGTCAGGGGCTGGTTTAGCACACGGCTAAATCGCTGGCTTTGGAAGCAGACCAGGGCAGGCCAGCAGCACGGTTCAATTCCCGTACCAGCTTCCCCAAACAGGCGCCGGAATGTGGCGACTAGGGGCTTTTCACAGTAACTTCATTTGAAGCCTACTTGTGACAATAAGTGATTTTCATTTTCATTATTGTCATAGGGTCAGTACTGAGGAAGTGCTACACGATCGAAGGGTCGGTACTGAGGGACTGCTGCACTGTCAGAGGGTCTGAACTGAGGGAGCGCTGCACTGTCAGAGGGCCAGTACTGAGGGGGAGCCGAATTGTTGGAGCATCGGTACTCAGGGAGTGCTGTTCTGTCAGAGGGTCAGTACTGAGGGAGTGCTGCACTGTCACAGGGTCAGTACTGAGGGAGAGCCGCACTGTTGGAGCGTCAGTACTGAGGGAGTGCTACACTGTGGGAGGGTCTGTACTGTGGGAACGCTGCACTGTTGGAGCGTCAGTACTGAGGGAGTGCTGCACTGTCACAGGGTCAGTACTGAGGGGGAGCCGCACTGTTGGAGCGTCAGTACTGAGGGAGTGCTGCACTGAGGGAGGGTCTGTACTGTGGGAACGCTGCACTGTTGGAGCGTCAGTACTGAGGGAGTGCTGCACTGTGAGAGGGTCTGAGTCAGCACACCTTCGTCAAGGGGATGTCATGTCTGACTGATGTGCCATCAATGAACACAAGACGAGTAGTGAAAGTAACTGAGACTTTAATAAGCTAAACAGAAAGCCTCCTGCCTCTGATCCTGAACTGGGTCAAGGCTGGAGGCCAGCCACCTTTATACCGAGGGGAGGCGGAGCCATCAGGCAGTGGTTTACCACATTACATGTAATACAGTAGCAGTTTACCACAATACAAATATAATATACTACAGTGGTATACCACATTCACCCCCTGTTAAAAACAAGAGTCCAGCGGGGGTGAAGTGGTCTTAAAGGTCAAGTCTGTCAGGGGCCTTGACCTTCTGCCATGATCGCCTCAGTCCCAGATGTGGTGTGGGCACCGGTGTCGAGACCTGCGCGTCCAGGAGCGTGTTGTCCTCTTCTTCATCCAGTAGTTGAGTCGGTGAAGGGGGGAACGGTGTATGGGCGGGGGTGGTGTTGATGGTCCCCAGTGGGCCTGCTGGTGAGAGATCTTGAAGTAGCCGAGTAGTGATGGAGGGAGACGGTGTAGGGTCGGGGGTGGTGGTGATGATGGCTGGGGAACCTGCAGGTGCCAAATCCCGGAGGGAGACTGTGTCCTGTCGCCCGTCATGATGTGCCACGTCGGCATATTGTGGATTGGCATGGAGGAGCAGGATCTTCTTGATGAGGGGGTCAGTTTTATGGCTCCACGCATGCTTCCGGAGGAGGACGGGCCCTGGGACCGTCAGCCAGGACGGGTGCAAGGCCCCGAGGTGGACATCCTGGGGAAGGCAAACATACGTTTGTAAGGGGTCTCATTGGTGCAGTTCACAGGAGCGACCGGATGGAGTGGAGCGCATCGGGAAGGACCTCCTGCCAGCGGGAGACTGGGAGACTTCCAGACCGTAGGGCCAGGAGGATGACCTTCCAGACCATGTCGTTCTCCCTCTCCACATGTCCATTGTCCCGGGGGTTGTAACTGGTCGTCCTGCTGGAGGCGATGTCCTTGCTAAGCAGGAACTGACGCAACTCGTCGCTCATGAAGGAGGACCCCCGATCGCTATGGATGTTGGTGGGGAACCCGAACAAGGTGAAGAGACTGTGCAGGGCCTTGATGACAGTGGCAGAGGTCATGTCAGGGCTTGGGAAGGCAAAGGGGAATCTTGAGCATTCGTCAACAATGTTGAGGAAGTACACGTTACGGTCAGTGGAGGGGAGGGGCCCTTTGAAGTCGATGCTGAGGCGCTCGAATGGGCGAGAGGCCTTTACCAGATGCGCCCTGACTGGCCGATAGAAGTGCGGTTTGCACTCTGTGCAGACCTGGCAGTCCCTGGTCATGGTCCTGACCTCCTCGATGGAGTAAGGCAGGTTGCGAGCCTTGATAAAGTGAAAAAACGGGTGACCTCCAGGTGACAGAGGTCATTGTGGAGGGCCCGAAGTCGGTCTACTTATGCGCTGGCACATGTACCGTGGGATAGGGCATCTGGGGGCTCATTGAGTTTCCCAGTCGGTACATGATCTAGTAGTTGTAGGTGGAGAGCTCAATCCTCCACCTCAGAATCTTGTCGTTCTTGATTTTGTCCCGCTGTGTATTGTTAAACATGAAGGCAACCGACCGTTGGTCAGTGAGGAGAGTGAATCGCCTGCCGGCCACGTAATGCCTCCAATGTCGCACAGCTTCCACAATGGCTTGGGCCTCCTTTTCGACGGAGGAGTGTAGAATTTCGGAGGCATGGAGGGTACGGGAGAAGAAAGCCATGGGCCTGCCCACCTGGTTGAGGGTAGCGGCCAGAGCAAAGTCCGACGCATCGCTCTCCACTTGGAATGGGATGGACTCGTCCACAGCGTGCATCGTGGCTTTGGCAATATCTGCCTTGATGCGATTGAAGGCCAGGCAGGCCTCAGCCGTCAGGGGAAAAATGGTGGATTGAATAAGTGGGCGGGCCTTGTCTGCATAACTGGGGACCCACTGGGCATAGTACGAGAAGAAGCCCAGGCATCTCTTCAGGGCCGTGGGACAGTGGGGGAGGGGGAATTCCAGGAGGGGGCACATGCGGTCAGGGTCAGGCCCTTGGACTCCGTTTTCCACAACGTAGCCAAGGATGGCTAAGCGGGTTGTGCGGCAAACACATTTTTCCTTATTGTAAGTGAGGTTCAGGAGTTTAGCGTTGTGGAGGAAGTGCCGGAGGTTTTCGTCATGGTCCTGCTGGTCATGGCCACAGATGGTGACATTGTTCAGGTACGGGAACGTGGTCCGCAGCCCGTACTGGTCATTCGGTCCAATTCTCATTGGAAGACTGAGACCCCATTGGTGACGCCGAAGGGGACCCTGAGGAAGTGGTAGAGGTGGCCATCTGCCTCGAAGGCAGTGTATTGGTGGTCCTCCGGGCAGATAGGGAGCTGATGGTACGCGGACTTCAAGTCAACTGTGGAGAAGACTCGATACTGCGCAATCTGGTTGACCATGTCAGATATGCGAGGGAGGGGCTACGCATCGAGCTGCGTGTACCGGTTGATGGTCTGACTGTAGTCGATGACCATCCGGTGCTTCTCCCCAGTCTTGACGACCACCACTTGGGCTCTCGAGGGGCTGGTACTCGCCTCAATGATCCCCTCTTGTCGGAGTCACTGGACCTCCGATCTGATAAAGGCCCTGTCCCGGGCACTGTATCGTCTGCTCCTCATAGCGACGGGCTTACAGTCCGGGGTGAGGTTAGCGAAGAGCGAGGGTGGGGCGACCTTAAGGGTCGCGAGGCTACAGACGGTGAGGGGGGACAGGGGGCAAGGGTCCACCGAACTTTAAAGTAAGGCTTTGGAGCTGGCACTGGAACCCGAGCCCCAGTAATAGGGCAGCGCAGAGATGGGGAAGGACGTAGAGCTTAAAGTTAGTGTACTCTACGCCTTGTACCGAAAGGGTCGCGACACAGTACCCCTGGATTTCTACTGAATGTGATCCGGAAGCCAGGGAGATTTTCTGGGTTGTGGGTAAAATTAGGAGGGAGCAGCGCCTTACTGTATCTGGGTGTATGAAGCAGTCTGTGCTCCCAGAGTCAAAAAGGCAGGCCGTCTCGTGCCCGTTGATCCGGACGGTCAACGTAGATTTTGTGAGGTGATGAGGCCGGGACTGGTCGAGCATGATGGAGGCGAGCTTCGGAAGGTGGTGGGTAGGCCGGTCGGAGGTGGCGGCGGCCACATACGATCGGGTGAGCAGGGCTCCCAGGAGGGTGCAGAGTGGTCCCAACATGGCGGCCCCCCATGGGTCGCGCGTGGCAGGTAGCATTGAGATGGCGTCAAAGATGGCGGCTCCCATGGGTCGCACCTGGCGAGCGAAATAAAAGATGGTGGTGCCCACGGGTCGCACATGGCAGGTGGCGAGGCAGTTGGGCGCGACCCCGACAGGCAGCGCTGTTGGGCCTAGGAGTTTTAGGGAGAGATCGGGCCTGGCAGGTTTTCGCAAAGTGGCCCGTCCTCCCACACCCGTTGCAAGTCGCGTTCCGTGCAGGGCAGCGTTGTCTCGGATGCTTACCCTGGCCGCAAAAGTAGCATTTCGGGCTTCCGGAGTTGGCGGGCTGCTGTCCAGCACAGGGTTGCGCCGCACTCGAGTCGGATGATGGCGGCACCCTTGATGTCCATGAGGGTGCCACATGGTCGGAGGTGTAGGCCTCTCTGTTCTGGAAGGTCACCTTCAGCGAGTTTGAGAGCTGCATTGT
Organism: Scyliorhinus canicula; assembly: GCF_902713615.1. Classification (NCBI taxonomy): domain Eukaryota; kingdom Metazoa; phylum Chordata; class Chondrichthyes; order Carcharhiniformes; family Scyliorhinidae; genus Scyliorhinus; species Scyliorhinus canicula. Next base: position 60,611,705 of record NC_052157.1, read on the forward strand.
CTCTGGGAGGCCACGTGTACCACCTTCCAGCAATCGCTGGTGGATGTAGTTCGATTTAATATATAGGCATCCCTGATCAACAGCTCCGCGTGTTGGGTAGCTGATACCGCCTGGCAAGCACAGTTCCGGCCGAGTACCCGCAAGGCACAGGAATTTGGCTAGTGATTCCCCAGGGCGTTGTCATCTCGTGGCAAGAAGATGCCTAGCATACACCTCGTTTACAGACTTCACATATTGTCCCTTCAGCAGCATTATCGCCTCCGTATGCGAGGGGGCGTCCCTGATGAGAAGGAAAACTTGCAGGCTCACCTGTGCGTTGAGTATCTGCTGCTTTTGGAGGTCGGTGAAGTCGGTGGAGGATCCAAGGTAAGCTTCGAAGCAGCTTAGCCAGTGCTTGAATGTTGCAGTGGCGTCGGCTGCCTGTGGGTCCAGCTCCAGGCGATCAGGCTTGAGTGATGAATTCATCTTAAAAGTTTAGCTTATTAAATTGATGTGCCATCAATGAACAAAAGACGAGTAGTGAACGTAACTGAGGCTTTAATAAGATAAACAGAAAGCCTCCTGGCCTCTGATCCTGAACTGGGGTAGAGGCAGAGACCAGCCACCTTTATACTGAGCACGAGGGGAGGCAGAGCCATCAGGCAGTGGTTTACCACGTTACATGTAATAGAGTAGCAGTTTACCACAATACACATATTATACACTACAGTGGTTTACCATACTGACAAACCTGTTAGAGTTCTTTGAAGAAGTAACAAGGAAGTTGGACAAAGGAGAACCAGTGGATGTGATTTATTTAGCTTTCCAGAAGGCCTTTGACAAGGTGCCGCATAGGAGACTGCGAATAAGTTAAGAGCCCATGGTATTAAGGGTAAGATCCTGGCATGGATAGAGGATTGACTGACTGGCAGAAGGCAGAGAGTGGGGATAAAGGGTTTTTTTTCAGGATGGCAGCCGGTGACTAGTGGTGTGCCTCAGGGATCTGTGTTGGGACCACAACTTTTCACAATATACATTAATGATCTGGAAGAAGGTTCTGAAGGCACTGTTGCTAGATTTGCAGATGATACAAAGATCTGTAGAGGGTCAGGTAGTATTGAGGAAGCAAGGGGACTGCAGAAAGACTTGGACAGACCAAGATGTATTTCTGAGGCTATATAAGGCTCATTTGCAGAATTGTGAGCAGTTTGGGGCCCTGTATCTAAGGAAGGATGTGCTGGCCTTAGAAAGGGTCCAGAGGAGGTTCACAAGAATGATCCCTGGAATGAAGAGCTTGCCGTATGAAAAATGGTTGAGGACTCTGGGTCTGTAATTGTTGGAGTTCACTGGAGCAGACTTGATAGGCCGAGTGGCCTAATTCTGCTCCTGTATCTTATGGTCTGATGGTCAGTACTGAGGGAGTGCTGCACTGTCAGAGAGTCAGTATTGAGGTAGCACTGTACTAGCGGAGGGTCAGTACTGTGGAAGTGCCTGTCTGAGGGTCAATACTGAGGGAGTGCGGCACTATCAGAGGGTCAGTACTGAGGGAGTGCTGCACTGTCAGAGGGTCAGTACTGAGAGAGTGCTGCACTGTCAGAGGGTCAGTACTGAGGCAGTGCTGCACTGCCAGAGGGTCAGTACTGAGGGAGTGCTGCACTGTCAGAGGATTAGTACTGAGGGAGTGCTGTACTGTCAGAGGGTCAGTACTGAGGGAGTGCTGTACTGTCAGAGGGTCAGAACTGAGGGAGTGCCGCACTGTCAGAGGGTCAGTACTGAGGGAGTGCTGCACTGTCAGAGAGTCAGTACTGAGGGAGTGCTGCACTGTCAGAGGGTCAGTACTGAGGGAGTGCTGCACTGTCAGAGGGTCAGTACTGAGAGAGTGCTGCACTGTCAGAGGGTCAGTACTGAGGGAGCGCTGCACTGTCAGAAGGTCAGTACTGAGGCAGTGCTGCACTGCCAGAGGGTCAGTACTGAGGGAGTGCTGCACTGTCAGAGGATTAGTACTGAGGGAGTGCTGTACTGTCAGAGGGTCAGTACTGAGGGAGTGCTGCACTGCCAGAGGGTCAGCCTTGAGGGAGTGCTGCACTGTCAGAGGGTCAGTACTGAGGGAGTGCTGCACTGTGAGAGGGTTAGTACTGAGGGAGTGCTGTACTGACTGAGGGAGTGCTGTACTGTCAGAGGGTCAGTACTGAGGGAGTGCTGCACTGTCAGAGGGTCAGTACTGAGGGAGTGCTGCACTGCCAGAGGGTCAGTACTGAGGGAGTGCTGCACTGTCATAGGGTCAGTACTGAGGGAGCGTGCCACTATGTTAGACAAGAGACGGAGTGAGTGGAGGTGGAGATGTCCCCCTACGCTGAAACCAAAATTATGAAATGCATGCCACCTCTGGGGCAAGATCTCTGTGGATGTCGCCGTGCGCAAAGTGGCTGCTGACTTTCCTGTACTATAACAGTGAGCCAGGGAGCAGACTTCATAAAAGGTTGAGACAGCCCGATATCTGGAAAGCAGCGTGGAGCGTCCAGAGGCGATAGAGGGATGCATCTGCCGCTTTCAGGCGTTAGAGGAATGCAGCTCCCTCTTTTACAGATTCCAATGATTTGACAGAGGTGGAGGTCCCTTTAAGAGGCAGGAGGGGGCGTGGCCGCCGGAAGAGCATGCCGAAGATGGTCAATGACGTAGTTGGGGATTCCCCGCCCCGGTCGCTGGTGACACAGAATGAATCATCCTGCCTGATGCAAGTTTCTGGTAAAATGAGATAGGATTTTGACAAAAAGCCTCATTCACCCTGAGCACGTTTTACACACGCTGTAAGGTCTGGTGCATCCAGGAAGGGGAGAGAGCAGCTCTGTAAGTAGTTATTTTTTAATCCCTCTATTTAAATTTACACACAACAATCAGGACGAAAAAGTTTAGTCAGAAGTTTCTAAAACTTTTTCAGAAGTTTGTACCAAACTTTTTCTTCTGAGAAATTGACCATCAGATGGTAACTTAATTGAGTTCTGCCTGTCTGTCTATCTTTTAACACTGTTCTGGGGGTGGGGGTGATTTAGACGTTGGTTGGAAGTTTGTTTTGTGAAGTTTTATGTCTGTTTGGGGAGTCTGACACAATAACTTCGCTGTGAACTGCATTTCAGTGACAACGCGGCCAGTTCTTTATCCCTTTCCACAGACTCAGCCACACTTACAGGACTTTTTCCTACATTTTCAGCTTTTATCTCCCTTTGAAGTATTCTATCTGTCTTGATTAATCTGTAATTCATCTTTGCTGCCGCCGTTTGATTAAGGAACACAACCTCAGGGGCGGAGATGAAGCAGGATGGATAGTTGTGTACAAAGAAACAGACAGTTTCTCAAACGGTGTCTCTGGGGATGGGCTCGGTTAAGAGCATTTAATTTTCACTCTTTTCATTTTGGAGCAAGTGATACTTATGTGATGGCCCCTCGTGTTAACACGTGGCCTTCACTGCAAGTTTGGGACGTGTTTTTTTTTTCGGGGGTGGGAACATCTGCTTGTAGCTTTTGTTTAGGAACGATTACATCTGGGTTAAATCTGGTTACTGAGAGGATGGGTTGTGGCCAATTCTGGGGGTAATGGAGTGGAAGGTGTTTTAAAGGTTAGAAATGAAAGCTAAACACTGGAGCGTGTTAGGGGAATTTTACTGCGGTCTGTGTGTGTGGGGGTCTGTCTGTGTGTGTGTGGGGGTCTGTCTGTGTGTGTGTGGGGGTCTGTCTGTGTGTGTGTGGGGGTCTGTCTGTGTGTGTGTGGGGGTCTGTCTGTGTGTGTGTGGGGGTCTGTGTGTGTGTGTGGGGGTCTGTGTGTGTGTGTGTGTGGGGGTCTGTGTGTGTGTGTGTGGGGGGGTCTGTCTGTGTGTGTGTGGGGGTCTGTCTGTGTGTGGGGGGGTCTGTCTGTGTGTGTGTGGGGGTCTGTCTGTGTGTGTGGGGGTCTGTCTGTGTGTGTGTGGGGGTCTGTCTGTGTGTGTGTGGGGGTCTGTCTGTGTGTGTGTGGGGGTCTGTCTGTGTGTGTGTGGGGGGCTCTGTCTGTGTGTGTGTGGGGGGCTCTGTCTGTGTGTGTGTGGGGGGCTCTGTCTGTGTGTGTGTGGGGGGCTCTGTCTGTGTGTGTGTGGGGGCTCTGTCTGTGTGTGTGTGGGGGGCTCTGTCTGTGTGTGTGGGGGGGGCTCTGTCTGTGTGTGTGTGGGGGGCTCTGTCTGTGTGTGTGTGGGGGGCTCTGTCTGTGTGTGTGTGGGGGGCTCTGTCTGTGTGTGTGTGGGGGGCTCTGTCTGTGTGTGTGTGGGGGGCTCTGTCTGTGTGTGTGTGGGGGGCTCTGTCTGTGTGTGTGTGGGGGGCTCTGTCTGTGTGTGGTGGGGGGCTCTGTCTGTGTGTGTGTGGGGGGCTCTGTCTGTGTGGGTGTGGGGGGCTCTGTCTGTGTGTGTGTGGGGTCTGTCTGTGGTGTGGGGGGGTCTGTCTGTGTGTGGGGGGGGTCTGTCTGTGTGTGTGGGGGGGTCGGACTCTTTGTGTGTGGGGGGTTCTGTGTTGTGGGGGGGTCTGTGTGTGATGTGTCTGTGTGTGTGGGGGTGGGGGTCCTGTGTGTAGGGGGGGGGGTCTGTGTGTGCGTGGGGGGGCTCATGTGTGTGTGTGGGGGGGTCTGTGTGTGTGGTGGGGGGGTCCTGTGTGTGGTGTGGGGGGGTCTGTGTGTGTGATGGGGGGGTCTGTGTGTGTGTGGGGGTCTGTGTGTGTGTGGGGGGGTCTGTGTGTGTGTGTGTGGGGGGGTCTGTGTGTGTGTGTGTGGGGGGGGTCTGTCTGTGTGTGTGTGGGGTCAATCTGTCTGTGTGTGTGTGGGGTCCGGTCTGTGTGTGTGTGTGTGGGGTCCGGTCTGTGTGTGTGTGTGGGGTCCGGTCTGTCTGTGTGTGTGTGGGTCAATCTGTGCCTGTGTGTGCGGGTCTGTCTGTGTGTGCGGGTCTGTCTGTGTGTGTGGGTCTGTGTGTGTGTGTGTGGGTCTGTCTGTGTGTGTGTGTGGGGGTCTGTCTGTGTGTGTGTGTGGGGGTCTGTCTGTGTGTGTGTGGGGGTCTGTCTGTGTGTGTGTGGGGTCTGTCTGTGTGTGTGTGTGTGGGGTCTGTCTGTGTGTGTGTGTGGGGGTCTGTCTGTGTGTGTGGGGGGTCTGTCTGTGTGTGTGTGGGGGGGTCTGTCTGTGTGTGTGTGTGGGGGTCTGTCTGTGTGTGTGTGTGGGGGTCTGTCTGTGTGTGTGTGTGGGGGTCTGTCTGTGTGTGTGTGTGTGGGGGTCTGTCTATGTGTGTGTGTGTGGGGGTCTGTCTGTGTGTGTGGGGGTCTGTCTGTGTGTTGTGTGGGGGTCTGTCTGTGTGTGTGTGTGGGGGTCTGTCTGTGTGTGTGTGTGGGGGTCTGTCTGTGTGTGTGTGTGGGGGTCTGTCTGTGTGTGTGTGGGGTCTGTCTGTGTGTGTGTGGGGGGTCTGTGTGTGTGTGTGGGGGTCTGTCTGTGTGTGTGTGTGGGGTCTGTCTGTGTGTGTGTGGGGGTCTGTCTGTGTGTGTGTGGGGTCTGTCTGTGTGTGTGGGGGGTCTGTCTGTGTGTGTGGGGGGGTCTGTCTGTGTGTGTGTGGGGGTCTGTCTGTGTGTGTGTGTGGGGTCTGTCTGTGTGTGTGTGTGGGGTCTGTCTGTGTGTGTGTGTGGGTCTGTCTGTGTGTGTGTGGGGTCTGTCTGTGTGTGTGTGGGTCTGTCTGTGTGTGTGTGGGGGTCTCTGTGTGTGTGTGGGGGTCTGTCTGTGTGTGTGTGTGGGGTCTGTCTGTGTGCGCGTGTGGGGGTCTGTCTGTGTGTGTGTGTGGGGGTCCACCCACACATACACACCCCACCCCCCACACATACATACACCCACCCCCCACACAACACGACAGTGTGCGGGGGTGGGTGTGTATGTATGTGCGGGGGTGGGTGTGTATGTATGTGCGGGGGGTGGGTGTGTATGAGTGCGGGGGGTGGTGGTGTATGTATGTGCGGGGGGTGGGTGGTATTATGTGCGGGGTGGGTGTGTATGTATGTGCGGGGTGGGTGTGTATGTATGTGCGGGGGTGGGTGTGTATGTATGTGCGGGGGGTTGGGTGTGTGTGTGCGGGGGTGGGTGTGTATGTGTGTGCGGGGGTGGGTGTGTATGTGTGTGCGGGGGGTGGGTGTGTATGTGTGGGGGGGGGGTGTGGTGTATGTGTTGCGGGGTGGGTGTGTGTGTGCGGGGGTGGTGTGTATGTGTGTGCGGCGGGTGGGTGTGTATGTATGTGTGAGGGTGGGGGGGTCTGGGTGTGTGTGGGTGGGGGAGGCTGTGTGTATGCATTCTCTAGGTATGTATGTGTGTCTGCCGGTTGGCCTGGATGTTTGTGTGTGTGGGTCTGTCGGTCGACCTGAAGTTCTGGGTGTGTGGGCTGGCCTCTCTGGGTGTGTATCTGTGTGGGCCGGCCTCTCTGGGTGTGTATCTGTGTGGGCCGGCCTCTCTGGGTGTGTATCTGTGTGGGCTGGCCTCTCTGGGTGTGTATCTGTGTGGGCTGGTGTCTCTGGGTGTGTATCTGTGTGGGCCGGCCTCTCTGGGTGTGTATCTGTGTGGGCCGGCCTCTCTGGGTGTGTATCTGTGGGCCGGCCTCTCTGTGTTTGGGGGAGTCTGTTTCATCCTTGAATAATTGTTGCCTGAGATTTCCCCCAAATGCAAACAAAAGTTTGATGTTATTCTGACCAAACCCGTCAGCAGTTGCTGCCCTGTCTCTGCTATCGCAGAATCTCCTGTGTGAAGCCAGCTCTGAGGGTCGTTCCAGTATGTACTGGGACTGTGGGACCAGCACCCCTCCCGACCCCACCCCCCCTGGGAACGTCCCAAGTGTTTCTCACACGGTGGCGGACTTTTTTTTGAAGTGAGGTCGCTGTTGTAATGTGGGAAACACAGTAGCCAATTTCAGCGCAGAAAGATCCCACAACAGCAATAAGATAATAACCCAGATCATCAGTTTTTATTAGTGATGCCTCAGTCCCACGTTCTCCCCACTCCCCACGGGACCGGGTCCCACGTTCTCCCCCACTCCCCCCGCCGGACCGGGTCCCACGTTCTCCCACTCCCCGCCGGACCGGGTCCCACGTTCTCCCCACTCCCCGCCGGCCGGTCCCACGTTCTCCCCACTCCCCGCGGGACCGGGTCCCACGTTCTCCCCACTCCCCGCCGGACCGGGTCCCACGTTCTCCCCACTCCCCGCGGGACCGGGTCCCACGTTCTCCCCACTCGACCGGGTCCCACGTTCTCCCCACTCCCCGCGGGACCGGGTCCCACGTTCTCCCCAGAAAGAGGCTTTTCCTGAATTCTCCGATCATTTATTAGTGACTGGAGCATATCGGTGGCCCCGAGTTCTGGTCTCTCCCCAACACAAGTGGAAACATCGTCTTTATGTTGACCCTATCAAAATCCTTTCTGAATTTTGAAGACTTCATTCAGGTCACCCCCCCAACCTTCTCTGAAGATTCCCATCCTGTTCAATTGTTTCCTGATAAAGTTTCCCTGCAGATTTCTGTTGTCGGCAACTCCTCTCCACACTCTCTCCATGTCTGACTGTCCATTTATAATATACTGACCACTGGGTACAATTCTCTAAAGCATGTCTGAATAAGGATCAACACAGGTTCAGCAAAAGGTACAATTTAGAGTCATGGATCTTTACCAACACGGAAAGAGGCCCTTCGACCCATCGAGCCTAGGCCAATGCTCCAGCACAAACTACTCTAAGCCCATTTTCCAGTCCTTAGTCCCTAGCCTTGTTGCCCCAGCGTTTCAAATGTTCATCTAAATACTTCGTAAATGTTGTGAGGGATCCACCTCGGCCCTTTCAGGCAGCGAGTTCCAGATTCCCACCACCCTCTGCGTGCAAATTAATTCCTCACATCCCTTCTAAATAATCTGCCTCTGACCTTAAATCTATGCCCCCTAGTTATTGACCCTTCCTCTAAGGGGAAAGGTTCCTTCCTATCCACCCTATCTGTGCCACTCACAATGTTACATATCTCGATCCCCCTCAGAGCTGGGCGCTCACCTTGAATTGGGCTTGTCAGCAATGCCTACTACAGTCGAGTAGCTCGCCAGCCTTCGCCATTGGGAAGAAAAAGCAGGTAGGGTTTTTTTGGGGAGGTGTGGGGGAGAGTTATTGACACAAAATGAGCCCTTTTTTAACAACCGGGGCTGTGACATCATTACCCCATGCTTGCTCCAATCCAACACTAACCCCGGCCTTTTCCCTCCGCAGACGTGTTGGAGGATGATGAAGGAGGAGATCGGAGCCGCTGTGGTCTTTCTGATCAGTTTGGTGAGGAGACGGAGCGGACTGCAGCAGGAGATGATCGAGGCGTTTGGGGAGAAGCTAAGGGCGGTGCTTCACAAGAAGTACCAGGGTCACTGGTACCCAACCAATCCCAGCAAAGGACAAGCATACAGGTGACCAATCAGGAGAACCACCCAGCACCTTGATCTCTTCCTACATTGTGATAATCTGGCCATTTGGCCCATCTTCCCCATACTGGTTTTCCTCCGCCACATGATCCTCCTCCCACCCTCCCTTCATATCCGCCACCCCCCTCTCCATCACCATATCCTTCTGTTCCTCTCTCTCATGTGTTTATCCAGCTGTCTTTCCCCCCCCCAGCCCCCTGTCTCAGCACGGCAAGGTGACAAGTCGCAAATTTGTGTCTCCTCTTCAGAGACCTGAGCCCGTGATCCAGGCCAACACTCCAGTATCAGTACGCAGGCAGTGCTCTCCTGTCGGAGGGTCAGTACTGAGGGAGTGCTGCGCTGTCGGAGGGTCAGTACTGAGGAGTGCTGCACTGTCAGAGGGTCAGTACTGAGGCAGTGCTGCACTGTCAGAGGGTCAGTACTGAGGGAGTGCTGCACTGTCAGAGGGTCAGTACTGAGGGAGTGCTGCACTGTCAGAGGGTCAGTACTGAGGGAGTGCTGCACTGTCAGAGGGTCAGTACTGAGGGAGTGCTGCACTGTCAGAGGGTCAGTACTGAGGGTGCTACATTGTCAGAGGGTCAGTACTGAGGGAGTGCTGCACTGTCAGGGTCAGTACTGAGGGAGTGCTCCTGTCGAGGGTCAGTACTGAGGGAGTGCTACATTGTCAGAGGGTCAGTACTGAGGGTGCTGCACTGTCAGGTCAGTACTGAGGGAGTGCAGCCAGAAACGGCCCTAGGGTTGCTGGCGCCCCGGGCAAGCTGAACTTCGGCGCCCTTATACATACTCTAAAATTCTTCGTATTTGTAATCATTACATTTGACAATCATTTCACTAGAGTTCCGGTACGTTTGATGGTCATTAATCATTATCATAAGCATGAACAAAATTAGCATTATTTGTGTTGCAGTTAGGCATGTCAGTTTATGTTCTTTTAATCTAATAACTAATATTCCCAGTTTCGTCTATATTACACGGTTTACACCAGCATTTGGTTTTTCTGAAATATTATTTCTTACTAACATCGACTTAATGGTAGAAGTGTACCTAATAGCTATATTCACATCGAGATCACATCTGTTTGTAAATCGTCTGTGGTACGTAAAAAATAGCTTCCTAGCCCAGGGGCTGTATTTTTACGTGGGTCCCGCACTTGACTTGACCGGAATTCAAGTAAAAATAGCCAACAGTAAATGATTTACGGTCACGTAAAAATAGACACTGCGTTGTAAAATAAATTAAAAACAGTCAGATAAATACTTCATAAAAATTAGAAATAATTTGTCACGCACTCCTTGATGGCGCCCCCTAGCACATGGCGCCCCGGGCGACTGCCCGAGTTGCCGGTACCTTGAGCCAGCCCTGAGTGCAGCAATGTCGGAGGGTCAGTGGCGAGGGAGTGCAATGCTGTCATAGAGTCACACCCCATTTAAGTATTATGTATTGGGATACTGGGGCCTGGATAGAGTGGACGTGTAGGGATGTTTCCACTTGTAGGAAAAACTAGAAGCAGAGGGCACAATCTCAGACTAAAGGGACGATCCTTTAAAATAGAGATGAGGAGGAATTTATTCAGCCAGAGGGTGGTAAATCTGTGGAACTCTGCCGCAGAAGACCGTCGGATTGTCAGCGGCGAGGGGAGGCTGCAACTGTCGGAGGTCAGTATTGAGGGAGTGCCGCACTGGGTTCGTAGGGTCAGTACTGAGGGAGTGCCGCACTGTCGGGAGGGTCATTACTGAGGGAGTTGCCGCACTTGTCGGAGGGTCAGTACTGAGGGAGTGCCGCACTGGTCGGAGGTCAGTACTGAGGGAGTGCTGCACTGTCAGGGGTCAGTAGTGGAAGAGTGCGGCACTGTCAGAGGGTCGTACTAGGCAGTGCCAGCACTGTCGGAGGGTCAGTTGGCGAGGGACGCGTTTGCACCGTCGGAGGGTCAGCGGCGATGGAGCATGCATCGTCGGAGGGTCAGCGGCCCGGCGGGAGGTGCTGACTTTTGGATGAGGCATTAATCTGAGGCCACATCTGCCTCTTGGATGGTTGTAAGCTATCCCGAGGTCACTATTTGGAAGAAAAGATAGGTTGGGGGGAGAATGCAGCGAGTTCTCCACGGTGTTCTGGAGTCCATATCTATCCCTCAACAAACATCACTAAAATATCTGATGATCTGGGTCATTGTCACGTTTCTATTTGTGGGATTATGCTGTGTGGAAATTGGCTGCTGCGCTTCCTACAGTACAACAGTGAGCACCTTTCTGAAAAAGGTCCTTCGTTGTCTATGAAACACTTTTTGGGCCGTCCTGTGTGGTCAGAGGCGTTGGAGAAATGCAACTCTGTCTCTTTGACGGTGTCTCTGTAGTAGCGCCACATCACCACGCTGCGGCGCTGTTGATTGATTTTCTTTCAAGACGGTTGAGCTGTTATCGAAGGCGCGCCTTTTACTACAGGAACAAATACACCAACTTACATTGCTGTAGCGCTAAAATAAAAGTAAAATACGTGGCTAAACTTTCCAGCAGCTTCTGTTTGCATTTATATCACGCCTTGACATTGTAAAGATATTCCAATGTGCTTCAGAGTACCGCATGAGTCATAATATAGCCTAGCGCACCCAAGGAGACACTGGGGACTTGTGAACAAACTCTCAGAAAATGAGGTTTTTAATACGAGATTTAATGGAAGAGCGACAGGGATAGAGAGAAACAGCAGAAAGAGTAAAACAACAAAAAGGGTGCGATGGAGGTTTGGGAGGAATTCCAGAGCTTGCTGCTCCCACCACCCCCGCAGGCAGCTGAGAGTTGTAGGGGCTGGAGTAGGTTATAGAGAGGGTTATAGGGGCTGGAGGTTACAGAGATAGGGAGGGTTGGAGGAGGTTACAGAGATGGGGAGGGTTGGAGGAGGTTTACAGAGATGGGGAGGGTTGGAGGAGGTTACAGAGATGGGGAGGGTTGGAGGAGGTTACAGAAATGGGGAGGGTTGGAGGAGGTTCAGAGATGGGGAGGGTTGGAGGAGGTTACAGAGATGGGGAGGGTTGGAGGAGGTTACAGAGATGGGGAGGGTTGGAGGAGGTTACAGAGATGGGGAGGGTTGGAGGAGGTTACAGAGATGGGGGAGGGTTGGAGGAGGTTACAGAGATGGGGAGGGTTGGAGGAGGTTACAGATGGGGAGGGTTGGAGGAGGTTACAGAGATGGGGGGGTTGGAGGAGGTTACAGAGATGGGGAGGGTTGGAGGAGGTTACAGAGATGGGGAGGGTTGGAGGAGGTTACAGAGATGGGGAGGGTTGGAGGTTACAGAGATGGGGAGGGTTGGAGGAGGTTACAGAGATGGGGAGGGTTGGAGGGTTACAGAGATGAGGGTTGGAGGAGGTTACAGAGATGGGGAGGGTTGGAGGAGGTTACAGAGATGGGGGAGGGTTGGAGGAGGTTACAGAGATGGGGAGGGTTGGAGGAGGTTACAGAGATGGGGAGGGTTGGAGGAGGTTACAGAGATGGGGAGGGTTGGAAGAGGTTACAGAGATGGGGAGGGTTCAGTGGCGTGCAGAGGTCTGGTGATGCCCGGGGCAAATCTTGATTGTATGCCCCAAAGACTCAAGTATAAGGCCTAATATACTGAGAAATATTATGAGAAGGAAAACATTTAATATATAACACATGAACATGAAATAAACGCTTTATTCGATTTTAATATAAATCAATCAAATTTTAAGTTCTTTTCCCCAAATGATACCTCCTGTCACAAAACCCCTGAACTACTTCACTTTTTACATCAGCTGTGAGAAATTCTTTTTCAATGCTTATTAAAGCCAGGTTGGTCAGTCGCTCCTGTGACATAGAAGACCTCAGATATGTTTTTATTAATTTCAGTTTTGAAAAGACCTTTCACAGCTTGCGACTGAAAATGCGATTGTAAGCAGTAATCTGTATGAAACACACAGCGTCGGAAAGACATCCCTCCCATACTGCAGTAAAGACTCCAGCATCTTAGGATCAGGGGAACTCTACCTCCAGCTCGAAGGAGCATCACAAAATCTAATTTTGTCATATAACTGAATTGCAACCACATCATTGTCATAATAATTTGCAACGTCTGAACATTCCTTTTTTAATTTCTCTCTTTCTTGTTCATCTTCAATCACTACTGAATCAAGTTCAGAAGAAAAGAAAATCGGTCACTGAGTCTTTGAAGACGGACACTGCGGTCTTCAATTTCAGTTTTAATCTGTTCACAATCTCTACTATTACTCTATTCATTTCTTCTTGTGCCGTCAGTCCACTATCTCTTGCTGACTCTCCAGGCATTATTCTCCTTCTCCTTGTTCGTGCAATTGGTATCCCCAATTTTCACAATATTCATTGGCTAAATTGTGGATAATTTCATCATTCTTCAAATTCAAGATATGAATAAGTCCTCTCAGATCACAAGAAGCTTCATGGAACCCCATTTTCGGATCCTGCAAACGTTTTGAGACTTATCCACTGATGATAAAACGGAGTACCAGAATTTAATAAAGCTATAAACGGGAACTGTTGAATAGAGTTCAGTAGCGATCCTGCATCAGATTTAGTTTCCCTTGAAAATTCTCCTTCCAGCTGTTGAAGGCTTGCAATAACGTTGTCACACTCTTCGTGGATTACTTGCACAGCATCATGGCTGGAACTCCATCTTGTGTCACACTGTCTTTTCACAGTCCGAGTGACAAATGATTTTAACACTTCCCAACGAGAAGTAGATGAAGAAAAAAAAGTAAAGAGTTTTTCTAGAATGCCAAAAAATGTAACAACAGGTTGCACCTCACTTGCATGGACACAGGCCAAATTGAGGCTGTGGTTCTCGCAGTTCACAAACACAGCTTTTGGGTTAACGTCAAGAATTTTTTGTTGAACACCTCCTCTCACTCCAGCATAACTGCTGCGTTATATGCTTGACCACGACAGTCATTCATGGAAATTTTGTCTTCTTCCAATTTTTCCTGAATTTTATGCATCTTTCTTGTTGACTTGAAAAATCCCAGAAATGTCTCCTTTATTTCTACTTTTCTTGTTTTCATCAATATGACGTAACGCAAGAATTTCAGAAACCTGATCTTCATGGGCAATATCTGGAGTTGAATCCAGCATTATGCTAAAATATTTTGCGTCCTTAATTTCGGAAATTATATTTTTCTTGACAGTTTCACCAAGAAGATTGATTATTTCGTTTTGAATTCTGTTGGACAAGTAGGTGACACTTTTTGGTTTCTCTTTCCCTCTCTGCAAGTGTTTTTGCTAAGATGTCATCATATTTGGCCAAAGTCTGATTGCTGCTAGAAAGTTTCCTGTATTTTCACTGACTGTCTCCCCTGGCTCTGATAACCCAGATATTCCTTCTCCTCGATGTCCACGGATAGGCCAGATTCTATTTTTGTCCAGGAAGGATATAACCTCGACAATCCGTTCAGTTATAGCTTTCCATCTTTTCTTTTTCAGCAGACATTTGCTGTTGAAGTTCAGCATCTATCGTAGTTGAATGATCGAGTCGAACTACCGAGGTTCAGGTATTCCCTCATGTGAGCTCTATGGGAAGGGCTTTTCTCATGGTCAAGTATTGTTGGGATTTAATTTTCTCCAAGTGGAAGAAACCGTCTTCCTTTCCAAAGTTTGACACAGACGACAAATGCTCCTTTGAAAACAAAAAGCAAACAAAACAGTAGCATGCTTTCCGATATGGAGAGTATAACAACCATTTTCTCTCCACAATTTCTCCGTTTGTGGAAACTTTATCAAACCACTGTTTGGAAAATGATCTCCCATCCTTCTCAGCAAATGGACCACTTTTATTCTGATATCTTTCAGGGCCATGTTGTAATATTGTCATCTTCAAATGATCTGGAAATCGGTTTCTTCAAACAGCCAAAATCGCTTCTTTTGCAAAAAATATGCTAAAATCTTCTTTATTTTCTTCACATGGATCACCATCCTGACAACGAGACTGAATGGAGAGAGAGTATTATGTTCTGACGAGCTGAATCCGTATCAGAAAAATCCTTCTCGCACCCACATCATCTTTTACTTCTCCAGGTTCTCCTACTCTTCTTTACTTCTTTTTATCCATGCATCTAATGCCCCTCTTAATGGGACTCTTCTTCGACTCTGGCCCTCTTTTTTTCACTGTTCTGTGCTCCACTCGGTTGTACACAAAATACTCGTAACATTTCATTTTCTATCTCAAAAACCGGTAAGACGCATGAGAAAATGGGAAGAAAATGGTAAACAATCGCGTCAGTTGCAGACGGAATAACCATATTCCATTCTTTGTTCCTTCGTATCAAATTATTTCACACTGAGTTCTCCACTGATAATGTTGTGCAATTTATATCATAGACTTGCAAATTAGTGGTATCTGTATTCGACATATTAGCAATGTTAAGGAATAAATGTCTTCCTATTCCGAGATTAAATGCCACAGCAGTCCTCTGATCATCCAGGCTTTCACTCTTACTACATCCCACGTAATATTTCATTAAATATCACCAAAAAAACCTATAAAAAAAGTAGTTGCACCTGTTCTAGAGCTATTCACTGAACTGAGTAGGTAAAAGACTAGTCTAGATGCACAGAAAGCTGAAGAAAAGACGAGTTATGACTCGAGGAAACGCAGGAATGAACAGCCACGTCTGCTTGTTGCTTTTGATGGTTGCAACACGTACATCATGCGCTATGCGTGTGGCGGGATGGGGAGAAGCACCATTTTCTCTAGACAGAAAGGGTACACCATGTTAAAGGAATAAAAGGGCTAACAACTGCCTCTGCAGTGCGGTGAGCCTCCAAAAATTGATTTAGTCACCGGCTGAAATTTAAAATTTACTATCTTATTTCCTTCTCTGGGGGCAGCACGGTGGCCTAGTGGTTAGCACAACCGCCTCACGGAACTGAGGTCCCAGGTTCGATCCTGGCTCTGGGTCACAGTCCGTGTGGAGTTTGCACATTCTCTCCCCCGTGTCTGCATGGGTATCGCCCCCACAACCCAAAAAATGTGCAGAGTAGGTGGATTGGCCATGCTAAATTGCCCCTTAATTGAAAAAAATAATTGGGTAATCTAAATAAAAAAATTAAAAATAAAAATAAAAATTATTTCCTTCTCTGATTGGATGCCCCCATCCAATGGATGCCCGGGGCCAATGCACCGTCCCCCCCCCCCCCCCCCCCCCCCCCTGCACGCCACTGGGAGGGTTGGAGGAGGTTACAGAGATGGGGAGGGTTGGAGGAGGTTACAGAGATGGGGAGGGTTGGAGGAGGTTACAGAGATGGGGAGGGTTGGAGGAGGGTACAGAGATAGGGAGGGTTGGAGGAGGGTACAGAGATAGGGAGGGTTGGAGGAGGGTACAGAGATGGGGAGGGTTGGAGGAGGTTACAGAGATGGGGAGGGTTGGAGGAGGTTACAGAGATGGGGAGGGTTGGAGGAGGTTACAGAGATGGGGAGGGTTGGAGGAGGTTACAGAGATGGGGAGGGTTGGAGGAGGTTACAGAGATGGGGAGGGTTGGGGAGGTTACAGAGATGGGGAGGGTTGGAGGAGGGTTACAGAGAATGGGAGGGTTGGAGGAGGTTACAGAGATGGGGAGGGTTGGAGGAGGTTACAGAGATGGGGAGGGTTGGAGGAGGTTACAGAGATGGGGAGGGTTGGAGGAGGTTACAGAGATGGGGAGGGTTGGAGGAGGTTACAGAGATGGGGAGGGTTGGAGGAGGTTACAGAGATGGGGAGGGTTGGAGGAGGTTACAGAGATGGGAGGGTTGGAGGAGGTTACAGAGATGGGGAGGAGGTTACAGAGATGGGGAGGAGGTTACAGAGATGGGGAGGAGGTTACAGAGATGGGGAGGAGGGTACAGAGATGGGGAGGAGGGTACAGAGATGGGGAGGGTTGGAGGAGGGTACAGAGATGGGGAGGGTTGGAGGAGGGTACAGAGATAGGGAGGGTTGGAGGAGGTTACAGAGATGGGGAGGGTTGGAGGAGGTTGGGGAGTTGGGAAAATTAGAAAGTGAGGATGAAAGATTTTAGTGTGAGCTGATGTGGGGCCGGGAGCTGATGTTGGTCAGTGAGCGACTGGGGTGAAGGGTTTAATGGACACGGTGTGAGTTCGGATATGAGGACAGCAAGGCTCTGGATGGTCCAATATCTGCCGTCCTTTCCTTCAGTCGGTCAGTTTGTTTTTCTCTCTTCCTGATAGGTGTATCCGGATAAACAGGAAACAGAAAACAGACCCATCATTGCTGCTGGCTTGTCAAGGCTGTGACCTGGACTATAACCAACTGAGGCTTCCCAAGGAGATTACACTGTGGATTGATCCCAGAGAGGTGTGGTGTAGGTGAGTCTTCAGCTTAATGAGTTAGCAGCTCAGTGATTGTAGAGACAGACACAGGTCTCATCTACAATCAAACCCAGCCCGAGTATTGTGTCCAGTTCCAACCACCACACACTTTGGGAAGGATGTCAGGACCTTGGAGAGGGAGCGGAGGGGATTTACTGGAATATTCCCAGGGATGTGGGAATTTCAGTACACGTGGAGAGACTGGGAGAAGCTGGGATTGTTCAGCTGGGAGCAGAGAAGGTTAAGGGAGAAATTGAATTTGGGATTTGGATAAAGTGGATAAGGAGAAAGTGTTTCCCAGTGGGAGGAGGCTCGGTAACCAGAGGGGACTCGGATTGAAGAGAATCGGGATAAGAACCAGAGGGAGGGGAGATGAGGAGAATTTTTATTTCACACACACCGAGTTGTTGTGATCTGGAAGGTGCTGCCTGAAAATGCAGAGGAAGCAGATTCAGTGGGGGGGGGGGGGGGGTTTCCTCTGCAGCGAATGGGAGATTCTGCTGAGCAACAAAGTCTCCTCCCTCAGTAGCAGCGGTCTCCCGAGGCAGAATCCTGGCCTGTGTCCCTCTGCATGTGTGCTCTCCGTCCCAGGCCCGCAGAATGGGTGCTCGGTGCTCTAGGCCAGGGTCCCGGGTGGGTGCTCTGGGCCAGGGTCATGGACGGGTGCTCTGGGCCAGGGTCTCGGGCGGGTGCTCTGGGCCAGGGTCTCGGGCGGGTGCTCTGGGCCAGGGTCTTGGACGGGTGCTCCGGGTGCTCTGGGCCAGGGTCTGAGGCGGGTGCTCTGGGCCAGGGTCTTGGACGGGTGCTCTGGGCCAGGATCTTGGGCGGGTGCTCTGGGCCAGGATCTTGGGCGGGTGCTCTGGGCCAGGGTCTTGGGCGGGTGCTCCGGGTGCTCTGGGCCAGGGTCATGGGCGGGTGCTCTGGGCCAGGTCATGGGCGGGTGCTCTGGGCCAGGGTCATGGGCGTGTGCTCTGGGCCAGGGTCCCGGGTGGGTGCTCTGGGCAGGGTCCCGGGTGGGTGCTCTGGGCCAGGGTCTCGGGCAGGTGCTCTGGGCCAGGGTCTCGGGCGTGTGCTCTGGGCCGGTTCTCGTGCGTGTGCTCTGGGCCAGGGTCTCGGCGTGTGCTCTGGCCAGGGGTCTCGGGGCGGTGCTCTGGGCCAGGGTCATGGGCGGGGTGCTCTGGGCAGGGTCATGGGCGGGTGCTCTGGGCCATGGTCATGGGCGGGTGCTCTGGGCCAGGGTCATGGGCGGGTGCTCTGGGCCAGGGTCATGGGCGGGTGCTCTGGGCCAGGGTCATGGGGCGGGTGCTCTGGGCCAGGGTCATGGGCGGGTGCTCTGTGGCCAGGGTCATGGGCGGGTGCTCTGGGCCAGGGTCATGGGCGGGTGCTCTGGGCCAGGGTCCATGGGCGGGTGCTCTGGGCCAGGGTCATGGGCGGGGTGCTCTGGGCCAGGGTCATGGGCGGGTGCTCTGGGCCAGGGTCATGGGCGTGTGCTCTGGGCCAGGGTCCCGGTGGGTGCGCTGGGCCAGGGTCCCGGTGGGTGCTCTGGGCCAGGGTCCCGGGCGGGTGCTCTGGGCCAGGGTCTCGGGCGTGTGCTCTGGGCCAGGGTCTCGGGGCGTGTGCTCTGGGCCAGGGTCTCGGGCGTGTGCTCTGGGCCAGGGTCTCGGGCGGGTGCTCTGGGCCAGGGTCTCGGGCGGGTGCTCTGGGCCAGGGTCATGGGCGGGTGCTCTGGGCCAGGGTCATGGGCGGGTGCTCTGGGCCAGGGTCAGGGGCGGGTGCTCTGGGCCAGGGTCATGGGCGTGTGCTCTGGGCCAGGGTCCCGGGTGGGTGCTCTGGGCCAGGGTCCCGGGTGGGTGCTCTGGGCCAGGGTCTCGGGCGGGTGCTCTGGGCCAGGGTCTCGGGCGGGTGCTCTGGGCCAGTGTCTCGGGCGTGTGCTCTGGGCCAGGGTCTCGGGCGTGTGCTCTGGGCCAGTGTCTCGGGCGTGTGCTCTGGGCCAGTGTCTTGGGCGTGTGCTCTGGGCCAGGGTCTCAGGCGGGTGCTCTGGGCCAGGGTCTCGGGTGGGTGCTCTGGGCCAGGGTCTCAGGCGGGTGCTCTGGGCCAGGGTCTCGGGCGGGTGCTCTGGGCCAGGGTCTCGGGCGGGTGCTCTGGGTCAGGGTCTCGGGTGGATGCTCTGGGCCAGTGTCTTGGGCGTGTGCTCTGGGCCAGGGTCTCGGGTGGGTGCTCTGGGCCAGGGTCATGGGCGGGTGCTCTGGGCCAGGGTCATGGGCGGGTGCTCTGGACCAGGGTCTCGGGCGGGTGCTCCGGGTGCTTTGGGCCAGGGTCATGGGCGGGTGCTCTGGGCCAGGGTCTCGGGCCCTCTAGCCCGGGTGCTCTGGGCCAGGGTCTCGGGCCCTCTAGCCCGGGTGCTCTGGGCCAGGGTCTCGGGCCCTCTAGCCCGGGTGCTCTGGGCCGAGTGCTCTGGCTCATGTCTCGGGCTCTTGCTCTCTGGGCAGTAAAGTCTCTCTCAGCTGTGCTGTGTCAGTGTGGGAGATTATGTTGTAGTTTTTGAAGTTTCTTAGCCGCAGTCTCTGGGATTCACCCAGTTTTGTTTTTCTTGCTCCTGTAGGTCTGGTGAGGGCAGTCAGCCCTTCACCGTGGCTCAGTTTGAAGAGGACTCCTGGAAGCCGGAATGGTTGGAATGTGACCAGGGCAGTGAATCCTCAGACTGCAATACCTCAGACTACCATTCAGGGAGCTCGACAGACGATGAGGATCGTGTCAAAGCACAAACTGAGGAACAAACGCCTAACACAGCTGCCATGACTCACAAGGTGAAGAGATTATCGAGTATCTGAGCTGCAGGGGAGGTCAGAGTGAATCATTCTGACATTCCCCCAGTCCCTCTCGCATATTCATCACGAGAAACTCAATTAAATGTTCCACGGCCGCATAACCGGTCTTGTACCGAGACCTGTTCATCCATCCCCACCCTAGTCTGACCCTCTCCCTATCTCTGTGACCTCCTCCAGACTCTACAACCCTCCCTATCTCTGTGACCTCCTCCAGTCCCTACAACCCTCCCTATCTCTGTAACCACCTCCAGCCCCTACAACCCTCCCTATCTCTGTAACACCTCCAGCCCCTACAACCCTCCCTATCTCTGTAACCACCTCCAGCCCCTACAACCCTCCCTATCTCTGTAACCACCTCCAGCCCCTACAGCCCTCCCAATCTCTGTAACCACCTCCAGCACCTACAACCTTCCCTATGTCTGTAACCTCCTCCAGCACCTACAACCCTCCCCATCTCTGTAACCTCCTCCAGCCCCTACAACCCTCCCTATCTCTGTAACCTCCCTCAAGCCCCTACATCCCTCCCTATCTCTGTAACTCTCTCCAGCCCCTACAACCCTCCCTCCCTATCTCTGTAACCTCCTCCAGCCCCTACAACCCTCCCTATCTCTGTAACCTCCTCCAGCCCCTACAACCCTCCTTATCTCTGTAACCTCCTCCAGCCCCTACAACCCTCCCTATCTCTGTAACCACCTCCAGCCCCGACAAACACTCCCTATCTCTGTAACCACCTCCAGCCCCTACAACCCTCCCTATCTCTGAACCTCCTCCAGCCCCTACAACCCTCCCTATCTCTGTAACCACCTCCAGCCCCTACAACACTCCCTATCTCTGTAACCACCTCCAGCCCCTACAACCCTCCCTATCTCTGTAACCTCCTCCAGCCCCTACAACCCTCCCTATCTCTGTAACCACCTCCAGCCCCTACAACCTTCCCTTTCTCTGGCGGCACGGTAATAATATATTTGCATTGTGGTTAGCACTATGGCTTCACAGTGCCAGGGTCCCAGGTTTGATTCCCGGCTTGGGTCACTGTCTGTGTGCGGTTGGCATATTCTCCCCCTGTGTGCGTGGGTTTCCTCCGGGTGCTCCGGTTTCCTCCCACAAGTCCCAAAAGACGTGCTGTTAGGTGAATTGGACATTCTGAATTCCCCCTCAGTGTAACTGAACAGGTGCCGGAATGTGGCGACTAGGGGCTTTTCACAGTACCTTCATTACAGTGTAATGTAAGCCTATTGTGACAGTAATAATAAAGATTCTTAAGATTACCGAGACCCCGTCTGCCCTCTTGGGGTGGGAGGGGGGGTGAAAGGTTCCACGGTCACTAACTGGGTGAAGAGGGGAGTGTGGTGGTGCGAGAAGAGCTATCTCTGATATTCTGGGGTCAATATCTATCCCTCAACCAATCCCTTAAGAAAAACAGTCATTGCTTTTGTGGGATCTTGCTGTGCATACATTGGCTGCTGAACTTCCTACAATTTAGCTGTGATCACACTTCAACTAAATGATTTTATTGGCTGGGAAATGCTTTTGAGGTGGGGACAGGCGCTAGAGAAATACAGGTGCTGTCCAGTGAAGACAGGCCTGGGGTAAAAGGGACTTTGTGTGTTTGGTCACGTTGTTTCATTGCTTTAATTTTATTCTCAGGTTTCCGGAGGTTTCTCCCTACCCCTGGCCACGTGGCCCCAGTACCCTCACAAGCTGGTGCAGTGTGCCACCTTCTACCAGCCCGTCCCGCTTATCAGCTACTACTTGATGCCCAGACTGGACAATGCATTGCGACCTCCCCCAGGCTTCCTTCTGCCCCAGGGGCAGCCCCACCGCTCAAAGATTGGCAAAAGGCACAAATGATGATGATCCTGGCTGAGCAGAGGGATCGGAACCTCTCTGTCGCTGTGACCAACACTGTGCTCGACCACTCATTACTAACACGCGTGTACACGTCTGCATGAGTGTGGGGGCAATGCTGTATACAACGTTCCTTGTGTGTGTGTGAGAGCTGTATTGCTGTATATAACATTCACTGTGTCAGAGAGAGTTATATTGCTGTACATAACATTTCACTGTGTGTCAGAGAGAGCTATATTGCTATTGCTGTACATAACATTCACTGTGTGTGTGGGTCTCACTGCTTGTGTGATTGTAACGTTTGCATTATTGTGGGTCTTTGTATATTTTACATAGAAATTGAGGCAGTTTCTGGATTATAAATCTAAGCACTCGGGGATCTCAGTAAATATGAGGTGTGTCCACATTGCCTGACAAGGGATTGTTATTTATAATGTTTACAGTGAGGAGTGTGTGACATTAAACTGAAATATTGCAGAGTCTCTCTTCATGTGTACATGTTAAATTAAATCATCATCTGACAGGCTTGTAGAATTTATAATGTTTTTGTACATGTTTTAAATTTCCTGCTCCTGATCAGTGTCCACTCACTCCTGTTGAATTCTCAGAGCCTCGCTTGGGTAAGAAGCTTAACTGTGATGCCTGTCATAGTCAAATAGCGCACCTACATCCACTGAGCGGGGCTCCACAGGACACCTGGTGTCTGTGGAATGGACTGAAGTTTAAGACTTTGAGACAAAATCTAGCGCTAAAATAATGTGCTTTCTTTGTAATGTATATTCAGTAATTAAAATTAAATCTATCAGAATATTCTTTGAAAACTGGATTTGGGGAATTGTTTCCTGAGGATGAGGTGTTGAGGAACAAGTCTGGATCTCTGGGATCTTTGTAAGTTGCTGTTCTCCCTTGATGTGTGAATAGTTATTCCTGTGTTGCCGAATCTTCTAGGCTGGTGAAGGGTCTCCCTAATCAGCTTGCTGTGTTCATTCATATCAAAGGCTGCGGTGTGTGAACAGAGTGATCTCATGGTCTGCTCTGCTGCTGTCATTACCCCTTCCCACCCTCAAACAGTGACTGTGTTTCCACCTCAGTAACCCAGGGACACAAGCTCCCCAGTGTGGGGAGTGAAAGCCCCTTATCCAGACCCTCGCCCAGTTCATGTCTCACCAGTTCTTTCCAAATATTAGAGAAAAATTACAGTGGACAAGCATCGTTCCTGCTTCCCAATTTGTGAATGGGAGAGGCTTTTTATAAAACTCCGTATTTATTGACTTTCAGTTAACGTTTTGAAATGGATAGTTGGTTTATTCTGAATGTCTCCCTCACCATCTTTGTTCTATTCTGTGTGTAAATGAAATTAAACCACACTGTTCAAAATAAAATTCACAGGGTGTTGTGTGTTTCTATAAAGGTTGGAGAAATTAGTTCCTCCCATGGGATACCGCGCTGTGTTCATTGGCTGTGAGGCCCTTTGGGATTTTCATGGGAATTATTGTTCGCTCACTGGGGAGGGCGAGGGGAAGGAGAGGCACTAAACCACATCCACCAATATTTGTATAGAGTACCGTAATTTCCGGACTATAAAGCGCACCTGACTATAAGCCGCACCCACTGATTTTGAAAATTGTTTTTATTTTGAACATAAATAAGCTGCACACGTATATAAGCTGCAGGTGCTTACCGGTACATTGAAACAAATGAGCTTTACACAGGCTTTAACGAAATACGGCTTGTAACAAAAATAAAAAATTAGCGGTAAAGAATAGCCTACCAAGAAAGTCATTGGTCACTGTGGAGCGAAATCAATCTGATTAAGCTCTTAAGATTAACATAGAATCATCAGTTTGAAACATTAAAAATAAATAAATCATGTGTAAAAAGAAGTCTTTTATTACTGATCGTAATCAAGATATCACCAACCCAGGTGATCACAGTCACTATCCTCCTCTTGTGCACTGAAACCACTGAAGTCATCTCCTTCAGTGTCAGAGTTGAATAGCCTCAGAATTGCTTCATCCGATGTTGGATTGTTTTCATTGTCGCTCTCATCACTTTCATCCGGAGGCAAATTTCCCGCTGAGCTCATGCTGCCCTCTTCAACACGCAGCAATCCAGCTTTTCGAAACCCGTTGATGTTAGTGGATTTTTTAACAATGCTCCACGCTGTCAAGACCCACTGGCAGACTTGACCATAAGTTGCTCTTCGCATGCGGCCCGTTTAGTGAAGGATTTCTCCCCACTTGTCATCCAAGCCTCCCACTGAACACGAAGCGCCACCTTAAATGCACGATTTAAACTGATGTCGAGTGGCTGTAAATACTTTGTTGTGCCCCCAGGAATCACAGCTGGAATTGAGTTTGTCCTCTTGATGGCTTCTTTCACAGAATCTGTTATGTGGGCCCTCGTGCTGTCCAAAATGAGCAATGCCTTGTTCCTGTGAAAGAATCCTCCCGGTCGCTTGCCGTAGCACTCCGTATGCCATTCATGCATTAGGCTTTCCGTCATCCATCCTTTCTTGTTGACTTTCACAACAATTCCTGTAGGGAATTTTTCTTTTGGTATCGTCGTGCGTTTAAAAATCACCATCGGTGGAAGCTTTTCTCCCGATGCCGTGCAACTCAGAACACAGGTGAAGTGCGTTTTTTCATGCCCAGTTGTTTTCAGCATGACGGATGATTCACCTTTCCTGTTGACAGTCCGAGTGAGAGGCAGGTCAAATGTCAGAGGAACCTCATCCATATTTATGATATTGTGTGGGCCAATGGAATGCTCCGCTATCTTTGCATCAATGAATTTGCGGAAGTTTGAAATTTTTTCCTCGTAGTCGGGAGGGAGCTGCTGACACAAACTCGTCCGTACCCTGATGGACAGGCCTTTACGTCTCATAAATCTGAGACACCACGATGGTCCACCTCTAAAATTCTCAAACTTCATTGCGGTGGCGATTGTTTTGGCTTTCAGTCGGATCTGTACAGTTGAAACACCTCGGCCGTCTGCTCTCTGCATGTTGACCCAGTCTTCGAGGAGCTCATTTTCTAGTTCGGGCCATCTGCTTTTCTTCCCTCTGAAAGCTTTAGTTGTCTTTTTGCACTGAGTCAATTCCTCACGCTGCTGTTTCCAACGTCTTATCATCGACTCATTAAGACCAAGCTCTAGTGCAGCAGCTCTATTTCCTTTTCCAACAGCCAGATCGATCGCCTTCAACTTGAAAGCTGCATCATATGCATTTCTCCGTGTCTTTGCCATGATGAGGGTGACAAAATGACTACCGTAATCAGAATGATGGGATGTTTGAGCGCGCTCGATTTAATCTAAACAGTAAACTAAAAAGTTACATTGTTTTACCTTGACCCGTTACGCAATTTCATTGGTTTAGTGAAAACGGGAAAAATCCATAAATAAGCCGCGTCGTTGTATAAGCCGCGAGGTTCAAAACGTGGGAAAGAAGTAGCGGCTTATAGTCCGGAAACTACGGTACCCAATTATTTTTTTCTAATTAAGGGACAATTTAACGTGGCCAATCCACCTAACCTGCACATCTTTGGGTTGTGGGGGCAAAACCCACGCAAACACGGGGAGAATGTGCAAACTCCACACGGAGTGACCCGGGGTCGGGATCGAACCCGAGCCCTCAGCATTGTGAGGCAGCTGTGCTAACCCACTGCGCCACCGTGCTGCCCATCCACCAATATTTGCTAACATTCAAAGTTTCCCTTTAAATAAAGGAAATACAATATTTATAAAGGAGAATCAAGTTGGGCCTGTGTTGGTCGGTGGAGGCCTGGTATATTTTAACGGTGAGATGCCTCTTTGACGGAAGTGAAAGATTTGATGTTGTAGGAATGTCTCCAGCTGTGATTGCTCCTGCAGTCGAGTTACCAGAAGTTGATTCAAAAGTGGGATTGGGCTGGGTACTGTGTTTTTCAGCCAATGCAGACTCGATGGGCTGTATATTTTCTATGATTCTGTTCTATTCCATGTTCCCAGTGAGGAAGCTGGGTAGCCTGGGTACCATTGTCTGTTTGCGGACAGATTGAATTCCAAATCTATTCTGCGAATCTCCCTGAGATTAACATCATCTGGTTCATGTCCGGTTAGGATGGATTGAATCCACAATATAACTCCTGTCAATGTCAGACTCCCTTTCCTTGTTTTAAAAAAAAAAGTTCAAGACTTTTCAACATTCAACTGAAAATACTTTTTTTTTGAAATGAGGAACAGTGACATGGAAACATTGTTGAGATGGAGAATGGGGACAATCATTTCCATGGAGTATATCTGACACTGCTGGTGACAAGGACTCCTGGTCAGTGGGAAGTGATTCTGGTCTCAAACCTCAACTCAGTATCTCCACAAGGAACTGCTGAACAACTGTTAATGAGTTTGCTTTCCCCTCTGAGGCACGGGGTGCGGACAACTTGCTGGACAGTCCAGCAGAGTTCATTTTACATTTAAAAAATCCAACGCTTTGGGCAAGTGAGTGAAAGCCATTCAGGAGACCGATTAAATTCCACTCAACAACCTGGCTACCAATGGCAACAGGAAAATGGGTCACAGGAGCTGAACATTGATGGCGCACAAGAGTGTAGAGGAGAGGAGGCTTATAGCAACCAGAAATCAGATTTATCTGATCCAGACTCTAGGTTTATCATCCTGATGAATCTGCGTTGTACATTCCATTTGGCACTATGTCCTTCCTATAGAGTGACATAAATGCACACAATCCTCTAACTGCACCCTAACTAGTGCCTTCTAAGGGCAGCACGGTGGCGCAGCGGGTTGTACTAATTGTAATAAACTCTTTATTCTACGTTTTCAGTTTTTCTCCTTGTGAAAATTTTTTAAAATTATACTTGTAAGGTCGCCGAAGTTCAGCTTGCCCGGGGCGCCAGCAACCCTAGGGCCGTTCCTGACTGTGGAAGGAAACCCACGCAATCTGCAGCTGTGACGTAATAATGCTAACCGCCCCTATTGTGTTTTGCCTGGACCAGTGTGGTTCGTTGTGGAGTGTGGTGAGCTCGGACTATCCCATTGTCAGAGTGAGTCGGGGGGGGGGAGAAAGGTAAGAATTAATGATCCCGCCTCTGTCTGGAATAGCCGGGGTAAGGGATTTGAGTGAAACAGGAATCAAACAGCCGTGTTCAAGGATCCTGCTCATCTCACGCCCGAGGGAGAGGCAGGAGAGACCTGGAATGATGGTTACCTCTTTCGCCCCCCCCCCCCCCCGTGTGCGCGGAATGAACGGTAACATTGAGTGTTTGTCGTGATCCTCAGTCGGATTCGTCTCATGTGGACCATCTCCGGTGCTGGTGATGTCTGTGGGCTCAGGCTGAGCAGCGGGTCTCCCCCCTCTCTCTCTCTCTCAGTGAGGGTCTGAGTGCTGATATCTGTGTGGAGCGAATGGATGGGAAGCAGCTGCAGGTACTGTCAGTGTCTCACACCCGGGGAGGGGGGTCTGGGAGAAACTTTCCTTTATCTTCACCACCATTCACCGCTTTACCCGGGGGAATGGACGGGAAGGAGCGGAGACCGGGGGCGTGGGGTTGATGTTGGGGGAAATGTGGAGAAAAGGCGACATTGAACCGTTTTACAGTGCAGTGAAAACTGCCTACTTTCTGGGACTGGGATGCGGCGCTGAGCGAAGTTGATCAGATTTGCGATCCTGGAAAATAACTTTTTTAAAGTGCAAATTATCCGCTGGCTTTACCCCCTCAGTGCTCATGATTCCGGTCCAAGCATCAACCTGATCAGGAGGTGACTGTTGTGTGGTGACGCATTACAGTAAATACACAAGGGGTTAATGGCACACTAAATCAGCGTTCTTCCTGTTAAAACAAATTCAGTCGCATTTGTAGACTGCATGCGCAGTGAGGCCGCTATTTTTTTAAACGGTTGCAGCTTTTTGTTTTACAAGTTCTGTAGTGGTTTTTATTTATTTATTTTATTCATTTGATTTTTTTTCATTTATTTTATTCATTTGATTTGTTTTACAAGTTCGGGGGGTGTTTATTCATTTTTTGTCATTTATTTTATTAATTTGATTTTTTTTACAAGTTAGGGACTGTTTTATTCATTTTTTTTCATTTATTTTACTCATTTTATTTTTAATTTTTTTTACAAGTTCAGGGCGGGGATTTATTTGATAAAACTTGACAGGAAAAAAATGCAGAACTTTGGATAGATGGAGACTCCATACTTCCGACACAGGAAGGCTTGACCTTCATCCAACAGGTTCCATTGGAGAAGCCAGTACGAGGGCCAAAGGGACCCAAAACCATTTCCTCCATTTTTGGCAGCAGCAAACAAGGGAAGAGAAAATGGCAGGTCGGCCAGAGTGGGTCACGAAGGTCGGCTGGGTTGGGTCCCGAAGATTGGCCGATTGGTAAAAATGGGTCCCCGGAAAAAAGGTTTGAAGAACACTGCCGTAAATACACAAGGGGTTAACTAATGTAGATACACTAGGACTGAGTAAACACTAGCGGGAGCACCAGAGACATCATCACACACAGACATTCAACCAATAGGTCAGTAAGATAGGACACGACCAATGGGCAGTCAAGACACCCAGAGGTGACACTACCACAAAGGGGCTACCCATATAAAAGGACAGGGCACACATGCTCTTTCTCTTTTCTACAGGCGACACTCAGAGAGTCAGGGACAGATCAGGAACCATCACACCCACCGCATGGCTTAGAGCAGATGGGTTAGTTAGACTGAGTTACTATAGCAAGATTAGCAGGAGAGTCAAACTCAAGTAGGAGAATTCTAAACAGTTCAATAAATGTGTTTAACCTATCTCCAAGTCTGAACCTTCCTTTGTCAGAGTATACATCAAGGAAGCAGCTTATGCTACATGAAGAAGGATAACACAACATGTTGTAAAGGGGGTAAATGTGTTTTCTTGTTGCAGGGACTCAACTTAGACAAACTACTCCTGCTGCTGCTCAATGTTGTTGCTGCTGTTTCAGGTAAGAGCTGTGACTGCTGGAACATTCCAGCAGTGATCAAAGGGGGAGGTGGTCAGGAATTCGGTGGTGTGTGTAATAGAACATAGAATATACAGTGCAGAAGGAGGCCATTCAGTCCATCGAGTCTGCACCGACCCACTTAAGCCTTCACTTCCACCCTATCCCCATAACCTAATAACTCCTCCTAACCTTTTTGGTCACTAATGTTGTGAAATGCTTCTTCATGTAGCATAACACATTCGCCTGAGGAAGGAGCAGTGCTCCGAAAGCTCGTTTTTGAAACAAACCTGTTGGACTTTAACCTGGTGTTGTAAGGCTTCTTACAGTGCTCACCCCAGTCCAACGCCGGCATCTCCACATCATGCTTCTTCATGTAGCATAAGCTGCTTCCTTGATGTATGCTTTGACAAAGGAAGGTCCAGACTTTGTAATGAGTTCAACTTGTTTATTGAACTATTAACACCGTTCTTAAATTAGTTCAACTTTCCTGCTAATCTAACTGTAGTAACTCAGTCTGACTAACCAGTCTGCTCTAAGCCACATGGTGGGTGTGATGCTTCTGATCTGCCCCTGTCCCACTCTCTAAGTCAGGGGTGGGCAAACTTTTCCGTGCAAGGGCCACATTCATAAATTCACAATTCACAAAGGGCCGCATAGTATATTAAGTAAAATAATTACTTCACCCGGTTATGATTCTGGGCGCCTCATATAGAACATAGAACAGTACAGCACAGAACAGGCCCTTCTGCCCTCGACGTTGTGCCGAGCAATGATCACCCTACTCAAGTCAACGTATCCACCATATACCAGTAAGTAACCCAACAGCCCCCCCCCCCCCACCATTAACCTTAAATTTTTTTTTTTAAATTTTTTTTTTAAAAAAAAAGTTTTTTTTTTAATGACTTGGTGGGCCGCAGAAATACCTTTGGCGGGCCGCATGCGGCCCGCGGGGCCGTAGTTTGCCCACCCCTGCTCTAAGTGTCGTCTGTGGAAAGAGAAAGAGCATGTGGGCCCTGTCCTTTTATATGGGTTGTGTAAGACCCCTTGTGGTAATGCCACCTCTGGGTGTCTTGACTGCTTATTGGTTGTGTCCTATTCTAAGTGTTCATTAGCTGCATGTTTGCATATCATGACATCTCCGGTGCTCCCTCTGGTGGTTACTTAGTTGTAGTGTATTTACATTAACCCCTTGTGTATATTCGGTGATGCATATCACCACAACTAAGGGCAATTTATCATGGCCAATCCATCTAACCTGCACGTCTTTGGACTGATATGTATAATCTAAGGAGAATAAAGGGTTAACAATATAATGTTCATGTATCTCAACACTAGATGGCATCACGAGGAACATTACAATGTGAACAGTGGGATCTGGATACTGAGTAACACTCGGTGACACAGGGATGAGGACAGGGATCCAGTGGAACTGGGATGGGATCCTGAGCGCTGGGATCGGGTGTCTGGGACAGTCCCAGGATCAAATAGAACTGAGAATTGCCTGACCGTGGGGAGTAAGGTCATCAGGACTGGGGATTGGTCTTTAGGTCCTGGGAGGGGGCTGAGTCTGGCTGTATTGAGGGACGGAGCAAGCTCCGACAGATTAGTGGTGGAGGGAGGTGAAGGTCTGCACAGCCTCAGCCCTTATCACTTGAAAAAGTATTTTATTCAAGAATTTGCATAAACAAACAAGCAGAAATAAAATTATACAATGTAATAAATAATCAACACCCACTCTTTCTCTCTCCCTCCTCTCCCCCCCCCCCCCCCCCCCATACCCCCTCCTCCTGTCCCGCCTTACCTATTTTAACTCCCTTATCCCGCTTCCCTTTCTGCGGACACTTCAATTCTCCTTAAAGAAATCAATGAACAGCTTCCATCTCCAGGCGAATCCATCAAATGAACATAGAACATAGAACAGTACAGCACAGAACAGGCCCTTCGGCCCTCAATGTTGTGCCGAACAATGATCACCCTACTCAAGTCAACGTATCCACCCTATACCCGTAACCCAACAACCCCCCCCCCCCCCCCCCTTAACCTTTACTTTTTATAACACTACGGGCAATTTATCACGGCCAATCCACCTAACCCGCACATCTTTGGACTGTGGGAGGAAACCGGAGCACCCGGAGGAAACCTACGCACACACGGGGAGGACGTGCAGACTCCGCACAGACAGTGACCCAGCCGGGAATCGAACCTGGGACCCTGGAGCTGTGAAGCATTTACGCTAACCACCATGCTACTGTGTTGCCCTAATGTCACGACCTTATTGTCACGAGTAGGCTTCTATGAAGTTACTGTGAAAAGTCCCTAGTCGCCACATTCTGGCCGACCCGCTCGGGATGAACTTGACCTTTTCCAGCCTCAGGAAATCCGTAGGTCGCTCACCCACACACTCACGCTTTCAGAGGCTCCGAGTCCCTCCACCCGAGCAAAATCGCCTCCGGGCTATCAGGGAGGCAAAGGCCAAAACATCGGCTTGTCTCACCCCCTGGATTCCCAGGTTGTCAGACACCCTGAATATCGCTACCTCTGTACGTGGGGCCACCTTTAGCCCCAATATCTTGGACATTATGTCCGTAAGCCCCTGCCAGAACCCCGTTAAGCTTCAGACATGCCCAAAACACGTGAACATGATTCGCTGGCCTCCCCACGTACCGCCCACACCTGTTCTTTACTCCCTCAAAAATCCTTGCCAGCATCATATGCTCCCTGTGGACTACTTTAAATTGAATAAGGCTGAGCCTCAAACATGAGGAAGTATTCACCCTACGCAGGGCCTCCTCCCGGCTTCCACTACTCCACCCAGCTCCTCCTCCCACTTCCGCTTTATGTTCCCCCTCGGGGTTGGGGCCCCCATCAATCCATCAGCTCCTTCTAAACCTCAGTCCCCTCCCTCGACAACACCTTTGCAGCTCCAGGGGCGGCAACCCGGGAAAGGACGGCAACTGCTCAGGAAATCCAGGATCTGCAAGTACCTGAAACCATTCCTCCTGGGCAGCTCATACTCCTCCTCCAGGTCCTCTCATTTTGCAAAGCTGCCCCCCCACGAACATGTCCTTGTTGAGAATCACTCAATCCCTGCCTGCTGCCACCCCCAGCCCTCGCATCCAGCTCCCCCACCCCGATGCAAACCTACGTTTATCACAGATCGGTGCCCACAACGAGGCACCCTCCAGTCTCAAATGCTGTCTCCAGTGCCCCACACCCTCAAGGCCGACACCACCATAGGGCTCAGAGTACCTGGCTGGTGAGAACGACAGAGGCGCTGTTGCTAAGTTTGTTCCCCTACAAGAAGCCGCCTCCATCTGCCCCTATACCGACACGTCCCCCATTTCCTAACCATGGCGATGTTCACTGCCCAGTAGTACATAGAACATAGAACAGTGCAGCACAGAACAGGCCCTTCGGCCCTCGATGTTGTGCCGAGCAATGATCACCCTACTTAAACCTACGTAACCCGTATACCCGTAACCCAACAATCCCCCCATTAAACTTACACTACGGGCAATTTAGCATGGCCAATCCACCTAACCCACACATCTTTGGACTGTGGGAGGAAACCGGAGCACCCGGAGGAAACCCACGCACACACGGGAAGGACGTGCAGACTCCACACAGACAGTGACCCAGCCGGGAATCGAACCTGGGACCCTGGAGCTGTGAAGCATTGATGCTAACCACCATGCTACCGTGAGGCCCCTAGTAGTTCATTATATTCGGCAACGCCAACTTTGTGCACCCCCCCCTCCCTCCTCAGCCCGCTCCAAAAAAGCCTATTTGACCCGCAAGGTCTTCCCTGCCAACACAAACCCGAGATCAGCGGGTTAACCTTTTTTAAAAAACGATTTTGGGACAAAGATCGGGAGGTTCTGAAATATGAACAGGAACCTTGGCAGCACCGTAATCTTTACTTTCTGTGCCAACGACAATGGCAGCACATCCTAGCTCTTAAAATTCCTCTTCATCTTCTCCGCCAAACAAACCAAATTCAACTTCTGCAGCTCTGCCCCATCCCGCGTAACCTGAATACCCAGGTATCTAAAACCGTACTCACTCTAAACATCAGTTCCTCCAACCTCCTCTCTTGCCCTCTGGTCTCAATCGGGTACACCTCACCGTTTCCCATGTTCAACCTGTACCCGGGCAACCAGCCAAAATCGCCATAATGCCCCCGATGCTACCCAGTGGGTCCGAAATATGTCAGAACAGGTCATCCACGTTCAACGAAACCCTGTGCTCGACGCCCCCACCCCCATACAATCCCTTTCGAATCCCTCAATGCCCTAAGAGCCATTGCCAATGGTTCTATAGCCAAGAAAAAGGGCAGAGTGGACACCCCTGCCTCATCCCATCATGCAGCCTGAAATATCCCGAGTTCGTCTGGCAGCGACCGGACCCAGTCCATAAACCCCTGCCCGAACTCAAGCCGCCCCAGCACATCCCACAGATACACTCCCTCCACCTGGTCGAAAGCCTTCTCCGCATCCATCCCCACTGCCACCTCCACTTCCTGCCCTCCGGAGGCATCATAATTCCATTCAGCGGAGGGCAGCATGGTGGCACAGTGGTTAGCATTGCTGCCTACGGCACTGAGGACCCGGGTTCGAATCCTGGCTCTGGGTCACTGTCCATGAGGGGTTTGCACATTCTCCCCGTGTCTGCGTGGGTTTCACCCCCACAACCCAAAGATGTGCAGGATAGGTGGATTGGCCACGCTAAATTGCCCCTTAATTGGAAAAAATTATTGGGTACTCTAAATTTAAAAAAATAAATAAAAAATTCCATTCAGCAGCCTCCTCACATTTGCTGACAACTGTCTCCCTTTCACAAACCCCGGTTTGGTCCTCACATGTCACCCCCGGGACACGATCCTCAATTCACGAAGCCAACATCTTCAACAACAATTTAGCGTCCACATTCAACAACGATATCGGACGGTACGATCACACTGCTCCGAAACCTTATCTGTTTTCAGTATCAGGAAGGTGGCTGGGACAGTGTAGGAAGGAGTTACACCCCCCCCCCCCCCCCCCCTGGCCCCATCCCTCCCTCATTGTATGCCCTCATCAGCAACAGCCACAGGTCCCCCACCTAACTTTTTATAAAACTCCACCAGGAACCCACCCAGGCCTTGGGCCCTCCCTGCCTGCATCGCCCCCATACTCTCCATCACCTCCCTCAACCCAATAGGTGCCCTGGGAAACTCCAGGCCATCAAGGAACCACTGCATTCTGCACCCCATCCCCCTCTCACCCACCCCCCGGCCCGGCCAGCTGGAGGCTCCGACTCATTCAACCTACTGTAAAATTCCTGTATTAAAGGGATTCATCGGTAGGGAGAGAAAAGAGCTAATGTTTCGAATCCAGATGACCCTTGAGATTTTCCAGCATTTTCTCTTTGGTTTCAGACTCCAGCATCCGCAGTAATTTGATTTTATCGAGTAATCCAGAGACCTGGACTAATAATCCAGAGAATGTCAGTTGAAATGCCCCATGGAACTTTCAGAATTTAAATTCAGTTTATTACAAAAAATCCGGAAATATGACATTGGTCCCAATAAAACGGACCATGAAGCTGTTGGATTGTTGTAAAGCCCCAACTGGTTCACTAATGTCCCTTTAGGGCAGGACCATGTCACCCGTACCCAGTCTGGTCTGTATGTGACTCCAGTCCCACAGTAACCTGGACAAGGTGGTCTGGCAGGCCAGAGGGTAGTTAAAAATAAATCCATATCATACCATTGGACAGAATAAATCAACACTGGGTGTGACCCATATACCGAATCAGGAAACAACACAGACATGCTCGGCCCAGTTGCAAAGTCCCCTCACTAACATCTGGGGACTAGTATCCAAGTTGGGAGAGCTGTGTGACATAGTCACACTCACAGAATCAACCCTAGATCCCAGACTCCTCTATCACCATCCCTAGATATGTCCTGTGCCATTGACTCCGAACCCCATGAAGTTTCACAGCTTCAGGTGAACCAGGGGCCTGGAAACTTCCTGCTGATGATCACCTCATGACCTCCCTCAGCTGATGAACCAGTTCTCCTCAGACCATCAGATGCTGCCTCACTCCCTACACAGTGAACTCGTCCGTCACTGTACCCCCCCTCTTTCCCCCCCCCCCCCAACCTGTTCAAAACCCTTTCTTGTCCTCAGGTGCCCCCTCCCCCCTCCGCACCTGTTCCTGTCTTTACATTTCAGGGTCTGATTTCTGCTCCTGAGCTCCACCTCACATTGTGCATCCCCCCACCCCAGTCTGTGATCTCTCTCCCAAGGGTAGGTGACCAATATCCTGATGTGTTCTCCCAGCATGTGTACAAATGGAACATGTGACTCAAAGTGCTGTCCAGCTGCTCTGTGCTGAGCTGACAAATATCCAGCACAAGCTGGTTTTAGTTGAGGGCCCTTAATACCTGAGCTTTAACCTTCCCACAGAAATAAAAACAGTGAGTTCCTGATCAGTGCTTCTTGTAAGTCCAGCATCCCAGTGTAACCATGTGAAGCTTGGGATTTAATGTACCAGCAGGGAGGTTATATCTGTGGATAAATATCTTTCAATCTTTTCCAGGTGACTCACCTGTCCCAGTTTCTGGGTACCTTGGGGAGCAGGTTGTGCTGCCCTGTACCTACAATGGGAATGTCCCAGTCTCCGATTTACGGGTTGTTTGGCAGACTTCAAAAGGTGAAATTTTGCACAAGTTTGTCAATGGAAACGATAATTTGACAGAACAAGATGCACATTTCCGAAACAGAACAACCCTGTTTAAAGACCAACCGGAACAAGGAAACTGGTCAGTTCTGATCTCTCACCTCAGGGAGTCGGACCAGGGCGAGTATCAGTGTCACATTTACAAGTGGTCGAATGCGGGATATAAATTGGATAAAACTGATGTCATCGATCTCTCTGTAGCAGGTGAGAGGTTTCTGTTTCAGGTACTCTCTATTTAATCTCTGATTTTCTGGATCAGTAGTGCAGTGATTACGTTACTAGATGAGTAATCCAGAGATCAAAGAGAAAATGTTGGAAAATCTCAACAGGTCTTGTCAACGGGCCATCTGGACTCGAAACGTTAGCTCTTTTCTCTCCCTACAGATGCTGCCAGACCTGCTGAGATTTTCCAGCATTTTCTCTTTGGTTTCAGACTCCAGCATCCGCAGTAATTTGATTTTATCGAGTAATCCAGAGACCAGGTCTAATAATCCAGAGAATGTCAGTTGAAATCCCCCATGGAACTTTCAGAATTTAAATTCAGTTTATTACAAAATATCCAGAAATATGACATTGGTCCCAATAAAACGGACCATGAAGCTGTTGGATTGTTGTAAAGCCCCAACTGGTTCACTAATGTCCCTTTCGGGAAGGAACATGTCACCCGTACCCAGTCTGGTCTGTATGTGACTCCAGTTCCACAGTAACCTGGACAAGGTGGTCTGGCAGTCCAGAGGGTAGTTAAAAATAAATCCATATCATACCATTGGACAGAATAAATCAACACTGGGTGTGACCCATATACCGAATCAGGAAACAACACAGACATGCTCGGCCCAGTTGCAAAGTCCCCTCACTAACATCTGGGGACTGGTATCCAAGTTGGGAGAGCTGTGTGACATAGTCACACTCACAGAATCAACCCTAGATCCCAGACTCCTCTATCACCACCCCTGGGTATGGCCTGTGCCATTGACTCTGAACCCCATGAAGTTTCACAGCTTCAGGTCAAACATGGGCCTGGAACCCTGCTGATTATCACCTCGTGACCTCCCTCAGCTGATGAACCAGTTCTCCTCCATGATCAACGCCACTTTGGGAAGCACTGAGGGTAACATGGATGCAGAATGTACTGAGTGGGGACTTCACTGTCCATTTTCAAGGGTGTTTCTGTAATACCAACACACACCGAGCTGGCTGAGTGCTGAAGGACAGAGCTGTCAAACTTAGTGATGGAAGGAGTTAATGGTGCTATCAAGCTGCACTCACTCTCCAGAAATATCTTCCATCTGTCTCCAGATGTTGGGGTGCCGGAGGGTGGGGCCCAGAGCACCTCTCGGGCAGTTTTTACACAACCCAGTGCACTTGCCTTGAAAGTGTATCTCAGTTGGCCCAGGGCCCTGTGGGGATTCTCTCCACAGAAGAACATAGGCTGCTGGGAATGATCAAGCTCAGGAAAACCTCCATTCTACCCCTCACAGTGAATGCAATCCTGTTGGATTTTCCACTCTGCCGACCCTGTTCTTGGTCCTTCCTGATCAGTTTGAGCCGAGTCTCATTCCTCCCTGGATGTGTTTCCCCCAAAGCCCGATAAGAGTCTTTGAACATTTCAGCAGTTTGTTTCACACACAATATTAAACACATGATGTTTTCTTTAGAGCGAGCTCGTACTCCTGGACCGAACACTCCTGGATCTTCTGCAGTAGTTCCTGGACTCACTACTGGAGCAGCAATTGGATTGGGAATTGGAATTCTTGCGGTTTTTGTTGTTACTGGAATTGGGGTTTCCATATTCCGAAAGTTACAAAGGTGGTGAGTTCTAGAATGTTCCACAGCTCCCATTGTTAATTGTAGTTTTGTTTTATTATATTTGGTGTTGTGGAAATGTTGTGTACAGCGATACACTCTGAGCTGTGAGGGATGTTTCAATGTTGCATTATCCAGTCACTTCCAGCTTGTTGTCATCTTCTGGCTGCTGAACTGAGGGTGAAGAGAAGGAATGTGCGACCCCGTCTATCACACAGTTAATAGACACTCACCTAATCTCTGTACCAAATATCTCACCAGCCAACATCTAAAATCCCTGAGTCCCCTCTCCTCTGACTTTTCTCCACCCTCTGACCCTTGCTCAGTTCCCCAATCACTGACCCCATCCCCCTCCCTGGTCACTGTCTGAGTCTGAGCCAGAAGGTTTACCACCTCGGGGTCCTATCGGACCCTGAGCTGAGATTCCCACCCCATATCCTCCCCAGCACCCAGACCACCTACCCCTTTCACCCCTGTGACACCCTTACCTCCTGCACTGTCTCTGCCCATCTGCTGCTGTGACCCCCGCACTTCCTTTGTCACGTCTGCACTCGATGTTTCCCCTGGTCGTCCTCCCATCCTCTGGAAATTGGAGCCACTCTGAGACTCTACCGCCAGTATCCACACTCACCAGGTTCAGTTGTGGCCTTTTAGTGCTTCCCGAATTTTCATAAGTACCATTGTGCATCCAGCTGCCTGAATTCTGAACTCTGGAATATTCTCTCTTTCACTCTCAGTCTCTTTCACTCCTTTTCAGATGTGCCAATATCCTACCTCTGTGACCAAGGCTTTTGGCTACTTGATCTCTTACTACTTTATGTGGTTCAGTGCCCGGTATTTGCTAATTGCCTGTGAGGATCCTTGGGATGATATAAGTGCTTCATAAATGAAGGTTGTTGCCCAATCTCCACTTTTCTTAATTTTTCAACCTATTCCTGTGACCCGTTCATCAGTGGTTTCAATCACGGAGTCGGCCATCTTGGATTTCTTTGTATCTTCAACATCCCCGTCTCCCTGCCCACTTCTTACCCACCTGCGGGAACTAATCCAGACTCTTGCTAACCCTATCCACTGGCTCTCCCCATCCCAATATTTCTCTCTCCATTAACCTCCCTATAGCCTCCTCTCCCCTCCACTCTGTGCTCCATCACTGTGCAACTCCTGTGACCCATTTTCCAGCTGCCATTGTTATCCAGGATGTGAGTGAAATTTAATTGGTCTGTGCTCCTGAACGATGACTTTACTCACTTGTCCACAGTGTTGGATTCTTTTAATGTAACCTGAACTCTGCTGGCTTTTCTCTCCTAGGAAACAAAATAGACACAAGATCAATCAAAATGAAGCCCCTAATGGTGTCCCTTTGACTGGGGTGACCTATTCACGTGAAGCACGGGGCCTTGTGACAAGAGCACCTGAGCATCAGGATGGAGCAGCTGGAGAACAAAACCTTTTGGGGAATGGGACTGTCCAGTATTAACTGAGATTCCACTACACTGAGCCTAGGTCAGGGAGGGGAAATCAGGCCAGCAGTGTGGATAACGAGTAGTTCCTGGTGTAAAGTCTGAGCTCAGGATTGGGATCAACAATCACTTCCCACTTTGCGCCATCTCAAAGCAAAACTTCCGGTGAAAATGGAAAATGTTACCCAAAACTGTCCAATATGTAATTAATTCCAAACGTATATCTCAGCATTACCACATTATGTATTGGGGCCAAACCGTCCTTCAGGAACAGCCACCTTTAGCTCTGTAACCAATTGACCATTCTGTGTGTGACAGTAACTTCCAGAATATTCTCTGGGTAAGAACATAAGGAATAGGGGCAGGTGTAGGTTGTTTACATTTTTTGGCGTCACTGGCAAGGCCAGCAATTATTTCCCATCCCTAATTACCCTTGAGGGTCATAAATTCTCTCCACCCTGTCCCTTCTTTTAATGACAGTTTCAGACCTCCCATCCCAACTCCACGTACCCCACACGATTCCCACAGATTTTTGGGCATTAGTTGAAGATTATTCATCACAGTCTTGAATATACTCAGTGACAGAGCACCCACAGCTGCCTGGGGTGGAGAATTCCAAAGATTCACACCGCTCCTGAGTGAAGACATTTCTCCTCATCTCAGTCTTAAATGGCCTGTGTCCTGAGACTGTGACCTGTGTGTCCCAGACTCTCCAGCAATGAGGGAGGCAAACACCTCTCAGCATTGACCCTGCCAAACACTCGAATGCATTCCAGTGAGATCCCCTCTCATTTTTCCCAGTCCCAGAGAATATAGGTCCATTATACTCCACCTGTCCTGATCGGACAATTCTCAGGAAGCAATCAAGTGAATCTTCACTGCACCATTGCACCAATCTCCAAGGAAAGGTCAACTCAGGGAAGGAGACCCAGAAAGTTAGGTGCTGGGTAATGGTGATGTTGGTTCTGATAAATGACTGCCTGCCTTTGTGGGAAAATTGGACCTTTGTGAATTTGCACTTTAATATTCTGTAAAAATAACCTGGATCAGTTACCTACAGACAAATCACATGATAACATTTGAAGAAAAAAAGCTTAAATGATTGCTGCTATTGACTAACTCAAACTACTGAGTAATTGAAAGGATGATTGCTGACTGTAATTTTATTTTGTCCTATATAAATGTTTTATAGTCCATTGATCTTTGCTCTCATTAGTGTGGATAGGGTTTCCCAGTGCAGTTGGATTCAGAGGGTTTAGGGGGGATTATGAGAGTCAGGGCTCTCACTGGATGAACACTCTGTAAACAGCTGCTTTCTGGTGGCTATCGGAGTCGAGTCCACTGACAGGCCACCAACTCAAGGAGCAGGGAGTGGGACAGGTGTCTCATCTCCCCCAGGGATCAACCTGTCTTTGTTTCATTCAACCCCACCTAACGTGAACATCCCAACCTATTTCCCATTCAGTGAACAGAGTGAGGGATCTGATAGGAGTAACTTCTTATTCCCTCCTTGACCAAAATCATTCAGTACCCTGTGAATTCCCAACATGTTTGCTTGTTTTTATTCACGTAGAGGGATAAATATTGGACGAAGACTGCACTCCCGCTCTTCCAAATTGTGACTGTAGGATATTTTATATCAGAACAAATGGAGGCTTGAATTTGAATCCTACCTGTAACGAACCACCTGCCTGCAGATCAGCACCAGGAGGAGAGGCGAGAGACAGAGGGAGAGTTTCACAAACAGTGTCTCAGCTCAGCGCTGAGTGACAGAGCGGTCTGGGACCTGATTGGCTCTGTGACTCTGGATCCAATCCCAGCGCAGAGCAGAAACCGTTAGAGGGAAAAAAACGGTTAAAATTTGAAAAGTGGTTCGGGAGGTGAAAGGTCAAACTGAACGGCCAACTTCAGAAAGTTCAGATTATGGGCAGGGGGTGGGGTGAGAATCACATTAAGGAAGCTGAGAGGAGGGATTTTTGGGATGAAGATGTTTAATGTGATGGGATAAACAACTGGATTTATTTAAAAGCTATTTTTTTTATTCAAAGAATAAATGTATTGTCTGGGATTGAAGCTTGCCAGAGGGTGACAGCCCCACCTTCTCAAGGGAGCTCTCGGGATGGACAACAAATGTCGACCTTGCCAGTGGCACCCACATCTCAAGAATTAATATATCAGTGTAAAAATGAGAAAACTCATTCCTCCCAGTGCTTTTACATCCAGTAGATTGTGCTCCATAAGGAAGTCTCTTTTTATATGGCAGGTCCTTATCCTGACTACAACATCCAACCAGAAGGGTCTGGGTAGATACAATGGGCGGTGGGTTGACACTCCACACCCATCAGGCATCAGTTCCCCATGAGATGTTTTCAGCGACTGGAATTCTCACCTCTGCTCACCGGGGTAGATTGAACAAGTAGGGATTGTAATAAAGAGGGGAAAATGTGTCTGGTGAAAAAGCCCCAGCCATGAGTTTGTGCATCAGACCTGAAACAAGACCAACAGCAACTAAATGGAGTGATCAATGGAGAATGAAGTAAACTCAATCCCAATGAGGAAGGTCTATTCTATCCTAAAGTGTTGATGCCAAAAGGAGAGACCCCCCAAACAACAGTTCAATGAATCTCAGGAAGATAAATCCCTGTTTCAATTTATAAATAAATAAATAAATAAATATAGAGTACCCAATTATTTTTTTTAATTAAGGGGCAATTTAATGTGGCCAATTCACCTACCCTGCACATCTTTGGGTTGTTGGGGTGAAAGCCATGCAAACACGGGGAGAATGTGCAAACTCCACATGGACAGTGACCCAGAGTCGGGTTTGAACCCGGGGCCTTGGTGTCATAGGCAACAGTGCTAACCACTGCACTACCGTGCTGCCTTAAAGGCAGATGTGCTGCTGGGTAAGAGTGAGATGTTTGCTTTTGGGGTGAGTAACAGTATGAATAGCAGAGGATGGATTCGATCCATCGACCTCTGGGTTATGGGCTCATCACACTTCAGCTGCGCCACTCTGCTCCTTCGGAGGCATTGATGGCAGAAGTAAGGGAGCAGGGGGTGCTCTCCCCGACATTATGACAGGCCTCGATCTCCTCAATTTTAAAGAAAGACAAGGATCCGGAGCGGTATAGGTCTTGCAGGCCAGCTTTGTTGTTAAATGTGGATGACAAGTTACTGGCCAAGATTTTGGCCTCAAGGATCAAGGTCTGTGTGCCGGGGGGTGATGGGGAGGACCAGACGGGGTTTGTTATGGGGAGGCATCTTTTGGCCAACATCAGGAGGTTACTGAATGTTAGAATGATGCCCCCGGAGGGACGAAGTGTGGAGGTGATGGTCGCCATGGATGCGGAGAAGGCCTTCGATTGGGTGGAATAGGATTATTTGT
Source organism: Scyliorhinus canicula (assembly GCF_902713615.1). Lineage (NCBI taxonomy): Eukaryota > Metazoa > Chordata > Chondrichthyes > Carcharhiniformes > Scyliorhinidae > Scyliorhinus > Scyliorhinus canicula. Next base: position 60,653,522 of record NC_052157.1, read on the forward strand.
GGGAGGTTCTGTGGCGGTTTGGGTTCGGACAGGGGTTTGTGGATTGGGTCCGGTTATTGACAAACCGGGTGATATTTCATGCTGCACCGGGGATGAGGCAGGGATCTCTACTCTCCCCATTGCTCTTTGCCTTAGCTATAATAGCTACTGGCAATGGTGCTGAGTGTCAAGGGAGTGGCAGGGGATAGTACGGGGTGGGGGGGGGTGGAGCATAGGGTTTTGCTGTACGCGGGTGACTTGCTGCTGTATATTTTGGACCCGTTGGAAGGTAGTGGGGGGATTATGAGAAGTTTGGAGGAATTCGGCCCATTCTCGGGTATAAATTGAACTTGGGGAAGAGCAAGGTTTTTCTGATCAAGCAAGGGGGCAGGAGAAGAGGCTGGGGAAGTTGCCGTTTAGGGTGTTGGGGGGAATTTTCAGTACTCGGGCATTCAGGTGGCGCAGGGGTGGGAGCAGCTGCACAAACTGAATTTGGCTCGGCTGGTGGAATAATGAAGGGGGACTTTAGGAGGTGGGGTGTGCTCCGGCTGTAATTTGCACCCGTCCCGCCATTAGTGAAGACAACGGTTCTCCTGAAGTTCTTGTTGGGTGTTCCAGAAACACCCGGTTTTAATTCCTAAGGCTTTCTTTAGGAAAGTAAATGCACTGATTTCCGGAGTTTGTTTTGCTGCGGGTAAAGCCCCACAGGTGAAGATGGTGCTGCTGGAGTGAGGTTGGGGGTTGGGGGGGGAAGGGGGGGGGGGTTGCGGGAGGGGTTGGGTTGGGGGGATGGTTGGGGGGGGGAAGTGGTCTCTCCCAAACCACATCAGGTGTGTGGGAATGCAATCAAAACTGGGAATGAAATGGAAATTGACAGGTTGGTTTGTTATAGAAAGGACTGGGTTTAGCCGGGAATATTCCTGACTTTTCATTGCAACAGCTCTGGATTGACAAACTGGGACTTTCTGGTCTGGATCAATGTGACATTCCAGTCTGTGGGGTTTGTGTCCAGAGCTCTGTTCAATTCTATTGTGGGGATTTGTATTCTGAACTGTGGGGTTGGAGGAGGAGCTGGAAGATCAAAGATATTTCTCTGTCTGTCACTCCGTTTTCTCTCTGACCTTCCTCACTCTCTGTCCCTTTCTCAGTCAGCTCAGGCTGGGCTGCAGTAAACAGCAACATGAAGCATCTCATCGCTCATTCAGCAGTGATTACAGTGAAGAATCATCATGTCTGGCAGAGGGTCAGATCCTGCAGGCGGGCAGCAAAGTTTACCTGCTGGGGGGTGGGGTTTGAGGACACCACCCTGTGCACCATTCACACCCAGACAGTCACCATCAATGTCCAAAGGTATCCAGCTGGACTCGCCTCATCCGCGGGGACAGAGAACAGTACAGCACAGGAACAGGCCCTTCGGCCCTCCAGTCTTGTATCGGTCAACCTTGAGTAGCATCATGGCTTCAGCGTAGTTTGGCACGTCCTGGATCTGCGGAAAGACATTGGAGCTCAACCTCGAGTACAGTATCTGTATTTTCTGAGCCTCCGGAACAGGGCTTGGCGCCGAGTTGATGAACGTCTCGAAACAAGCTAGCTATTGCTGAAAGTCCTTTTTGGCGTCGATACGGAGGTCCATCTTCTGAAAACCTTAGGGCAATAAATTGATGCACGATCAATTGCACAAAGATGAGAGTTGAATACAACTGAGGCTTTATTGCTCTAAGATGTGTGGCCTCCCACAGCAGCTGGCGAAATGGCTGCTGCACGGAGGACACACATATTTATACTCCGCCTACTGGGCGGAGCCAGCAGGCAGGGACTACCGTCGTAGCTGTAGTACAGGTCCTACCATACATCACCTAATATAGGTGCAACAGTGGTTTACCACACCCCTCCCTCCTTCCAACCCCCCATCCCCCAGATCCTCCTCCCTCCTTCCACCCCACCCCCCAGATCCCCCTCCCTCAATAAGAAACAGCGTTTGCGGCTAACACAAAATGTGGTCTGCACAATTGTATTCAAAACAATGACAAGAATTGTTCTAGCTTCACAGGGGACTTGTCATGATAAATAATAAATTCCTGAGCTTTAACCTTAATTTCTACTTCACCCACCCTGTACCAAGATATTCAACCATCTGTTCCTGTAATTTTGAATTGGCACCGATCACTTATTGAATCCCCGATGGTTCCTCTCCCACCCCCCACCGTGCTTGTGTAGTAGCGGCCATCCGCCAGCAGAGGGTGGTGTTGCATTACTTTAATCACAAGATAGAGAAACAGGTTCGAGGAAGAGACACTTTACCACTTTTTCAATTCTTGTTGTTCAGCCAGCTCATTCCGAAATGCCGATTTCACTCCCAAGGCCAAAGCAGTTCCCGAAATATTTTTTTCTCCCTACAATTATCCTTCTCTTCAGTAATTAATCCGGTTTCCTTTTGAACCAGTATAGTGACAGCAGCAGCTGATTCACAGAATGAGTCAGGGGGGAGTGCAGGGAAATGTACCTGTTCAGGTGAGTGAGACTGGACTCGGTGCAGCAGCTCAGGGTCTGCTTTTACTCAATATCTGTATGTTTTCCCTCGCATCATTATCTGTTCTTTTTTTTTATAAATTTAGATTACCCAATTATTTTTCCAATTAAGGGGCAATTTAGCGTGGCCAATCCACCTACTCTGCACATTTTTGGGTTGTGGGGGCGAAACCCATGCAGACACGGGGAGAATGTGCAAACTCCACACGGACAGTGACCCAGAGCCGGGGTCGAACCTGGGACCTCAGTGCCGTGAGGCGGTTGTGCTAACCACTAGGCCACCGTGCTGCCCGTCATTATCTGTTCTGATATTTTTTTTTAATCCCCCAGAGAACGTTTGATTATGAAATGAGAATCCGGTAGCACAGTGGTTTGCTCTGCTGCTTCACAGCGCCAGGGTTCCAGGTTCGAGTCCCGGCTTGGGTCACTGCCTGTGCGGAGTCTGCATGTTCTTCCAGTGTCTGCGTGGGTTTCCTCCCACAAGTCCCGAACGACGCACTTGTTAGGTGAATTAGACATTCTGAATTCTCCCTCTGTGTACCCGAACAGGCACCGGAGTGTGGCAACTAGGGGCTTTTCACAGTAACTTCATTGCGGTGTTACTGTAAGTCTAGTTGTAACAATAATAAAGATTATTATTATTGAATTTCTTCCAGGATTGAGTGAGGACAGGATCAGGCATGTACAATTGTGATTGATGTCCTCCTAGCTGTGAAACTACACCGTCCAGGGCCATACATGAAAGCAGGAGGTGTTCCACCTTAATGAATCATTCATTAATCCTGGTGGAGGCACATTTTGTATATGATCAATGAACGGCCTATTTTCACTGGGTGCTCTCTATCTTGGCATCAAATACTTACATCGTCTCTTGTAAAATCCAGGAATAAAAGTAACAGACAACAATTCCCATGAAGCAGAGGAGCAGCCGCAGCTTCTTGCTGGGTATATTCATAATTGAGGATTTAGCTGCCTCGCCCAACACCTCCGACTCCATCGCAACAACCTCGGCCCGTCCCATCAACCCCGGTCAGGACCCCATTACTGCCCTCCCCTCCCCTCTCCCTGGGACTTAAACTGGAGCATGAGAACATTCACCTTTTCAAAGTCAGGTCACCAGCGAGCGACCCCGATATACCTTTCCCCAGACCAGTCTCGGCTTTACAATGTTCCAATTTTCACAAACTGCTCAACATCAGCTCCACACGCCTGCTTGTAGAAAACCTTCTGTCCAATACAAACCACCAGCTGCATCATGTTCACCAACACACCGGGAACTTGTGCAGAGTTTGCACCGTCCCCTCACGGCATGGCCAGCGTATATTGCCGTCAGAATAGCATTTCCGAAGACTTTCCGATGATATAGATTGGAGCAAAGCTCATTCAAAGCACCGAAAAGGAAACATGCTGTGAAAATGTTATTTTATTCCAATCTGTTGCAAATGAAGCATGTTAAAAAAAAAACTGCCAATGAGGGAATAATTTGCTCGCTGCCAGGAAAACCCATGAGCGGTGATCGAGTGAAAAATCAAGTGGATCCACCGGCTGTTGAATTTGATGTTCGGTCCAGTTCCAAGGACAAGGAAATGAAGGATCTTCCTACCTGGTTCTCAATCAAAGATTCCTCTGTGTTTACAGCAACAATGCTAACACCTAGGTATAGTTGCTATGCTAATTGGTGGTGCTGTTGGGAAGAAATCAGACTGAACCCAGGTGGCAGCTCCAGCTGGGAGGTCGCTGAGAAACTTGTCGGGAAGCTTGATGCAAGTGCGCGGGGGAGCTGGCGGCCATGGCACATTGACTCTGAGCCTCAGATTCAGTCAATGGCTTGTTAAACTCTTGGGGCGGAATTCTCCCAACAGGAGCCGACGCTGGAGTAAAAACCGGAGTGTTTTACTCCGGTGTCGGCGCCCGTTCCCAGACCCCTATTCTGGGGCCTCCGTGGGGCTGGCAGGGGCGTGGTGTGATTTCCGGGGGTGGGGCCTCGTCGCGGCGTTGGAGACCTGGCGCAGTGTAAAAGACACGGCAGCTTGGGTCCCGCGCATGCGCTAGTTGGGCAGGCGCCAATGCAATGGCTGTCCTCCCCCAAGCCGCCCTGCACAAAAATGGCGCAGGGATATAACATTGCCGGCGGAGGAAAGGAGGCCTGCTGACAGAGAGGCCGGCCCGCTGATCGGTGGGCCCTGATCGCAGGGCAGATGCCTTCGGAGGCCCCCCCCCCCCCCCCCCCCGGTGAAGAAGCCCCCCCCCCCCCTCCGAGCGTTCCCACCAGCAGCAACCAGGGGGTGAATGGCTGCCGCTCGGCCCCTCTGGGCTGGTGAATCGGTGATCCCGCCGATTCCAGTGGCCCGCAGCCAGCGCCGCGCCAAACACGCCGGCGCAAATGCCGCCGATTCTCCACACCTCGGAAAATAGCGCAACGGTGTCGGGGAGTCGTGGTGCGGTTGCTCCAATTCTCCGGCCCGGGGCTCGGAGAATCGCCCCCTCTTTTTTTCTGAAAATTATACTTTATTCATAAAATCTCTAATAAACATTACAGAACATTTCAAATTGTGATAACTGTACATTGCCTCCAAAGTTACATATTCACTTGCCTTTCTTGCATTCAATTGGGATAACATTCCACACATTTTCCTGTTTACGTTACAATTCTTTCTTAAATATTTACATCGTCATATTTCTTTCAATACTTTTATACATTGGAGTATTAATGACCCAGACCGAGGGGTTTTACACTGTTACCCACCCCTTGGTGTACATTTGTTGGTAAGACCTCACACAGTGGCATTTCCCCATTGCGCCTTGGCGGCAGCAGCCCCAAGCTTCAGTGCATCCCTCAGCACGTAGTCCTGAACCTTGGAATGTGCCAGTCTGCAACACTCGGTCGAGGACAATTCTTTGCACTAGAAGATCAGCAAGTTTCGGGCAGGCCAAAGAGCGTCTTTCACTGAGTTGTTGACCCTCCAGCAGCAGTTGATGTTTGTCTCGGTGTGTGTCCCTGGAAACAGTCCATAGAGCACAGAGTCCTGTGTCACAGAGCTGCTCGGGATGAACCTTGACAAATACCACTGCATCTCTCTCCAGACCTTCTTTGCAAAGGCACATTCCGCAAGGATTCTTCCAGGCCATCGGCTTCTCCCTATAAATACAGAATTGTTGGCGGCCGTGGATCCGCGACCCACCCGCTGGTGGTGACCCACATTTCGAAGAGGCTCAGTCTTCAATTGCTTTGGTTGTTCAGATCAGAAACCAAATTTAAAGAGAGGATTTTATCCATAATAAATAAATTGAATATTTACAGTAGTAATTGTGTACACCCATTGAGAAATCTGACAAGCACGGTTTGGAGTAAAGATTTCAGTGTTGTACCAATTCTGAGATTTAATGATTCATATAAAAAAGCAGCGTTTAAATATTCAGATATATCTTCATAGATCACTGCTTTTGGCCTTCTGGAAAGCTCCGTGTGTCACACACGCACTTCCCAGTGTAATTGGGGTTGGAAGAGGATGCATTTAATGTTGGACAAATTGGTTCTGCTGAGAACTTCATTGTTTGTGATGTAGTCCTGCCATCTGCTGTTCACGATGGATCGAGGACAGGGTTGATGGAAGCTGTCCATTTGGTTTTTTCAAAGGAATATTTTTATTGAAGGCATTTTATACAAAATATAAACATATATACAAAAATATACAAGTCAAACCCTGACAACAGCGAACAAAAACAAAAATCCCCCCCCCATCTCTCAGTAACCCCAACCCCACCTCTCTCTTTCCCTTCACTTCACACCCTCCCCCCCAAACAAAACAAACCACCCATCTTCTCCTCCACCCCCCCCCCCCCCTCTCAAATCACTCTGAAGAAGTTGATAAACGGCCTCCACCTCAGGGCAAACTCCTCTTTCACTTCACGTATACTAAAGGTAACTTTTTCCAGGTGCACAGGTTCTGCCAGGTCACTCACCCTTACCCACACCTTTGGCACCAACTCAACAAAATCCCTCTCTGGGCAATCAGGGAGGCAAAGGCCAAAACATCGGCCTCTCTTCCCACCTGAACTCCCAGATCTTTCGACACTCTGAATATTGCCACCTCCAGACTCGGAGCCACCCCTACGCCCAGAGTTCAGACATTACTTCCAAAATCTCCTTCCAAAACCCCCTCAACCTCGGACGTGGCCAGGAAATATGCACATAATTTCCTCCACCCCCGCCCCCCCCCCCCCCCCCCCCCCCTTGCACACCGCCCACGCCTAATCCCCCACCTCAGAAAAGAACCGTCCCATCCCCGCGAATGTCTCACGGGCTCTGTGCACCATCTCAAATTAGATGAGGTTTAACCTCGCACACAACGAGGAAGCATTCACCCTCAGCAAGGCATCCCTCTACACCCTGGCCCCCAACTCTTCCTGCCACTTGTCTCTGACCTCCTCCACAAGAGCCCCCTCCCTATCCATCAGCTTTCCCGATATATCTGCCACAATTCCCATCCGATGTCTTCCTCGGACAACAACTTGTCTTGCAGCACCGGAGGTGGCAGCTCCTGAAAGGGTCTCATCCCTTTTCTAACAAAGTCCCTCACCTGCAGGTATCTGAACCTGTTTTCCAGCAACTGATACTTCTCCTCCAGGCCAGCAAAGATTCCTCCCATAGGCAAGTTCCTGAAGTACTCTATCCCCACCTGTCGCCACCCACGGAAACTTGTGACCAGCCCGTCCGGCGCAACCCTGTGCTTGCTACATATCGTTGACACACAGACATGCCTTCCAGTCCGAAGTGTTGCCCTCACTGGTTCCAAACCCTCGATGCTGATACCATCATTGGAGTATCGGACCGGCAAGAATGGAAGTTTGCTCCAACAACAGTGCCCGCAAACTGGTCCCCCTACACGACCCTGCCTCCACCGTCCCCAGACCAACCCCTCCTCCACCACCCATTTCCGAATCATTGCAATGTTTGCTGCCCAGTAGTCATTTAAGAGGCTCAGCAAAGCCAGCCCCACGCACCCCCCCCCCCCCCCCCCCCCCCCAGGCTTGTTGATCCCTTTACAGAAACACCCTCCTTACCAGTGGGGCCTTCCCCGCCCACAAGAACCTCAAAATCATCCCATTCACCTTTCTAAACAAGAGCTTAGGAATAAAGATGGAGAGGCTCTGAAATACGAAAAGGAACTTGGGCAGCACTGCCACTTTTACCGTCTGTACACGCCGTGCAAAAGGGCAACGCATCCCATCTCTGAGATCCACCTTCATACACCTCCACCAATTGCGCCAAGTTCAACTTATGCTGCTGGGCCCAACTCTGTCCCACCTGTATCCCAAGATGGCGGAAACTCAACCCTACCACCCGGAACGGCAACTCCCTCAGCTTCCTTTCCTGCCCCCTGGCATTTATCGGGAACAGCTTGCTTTTTCCCCTATTCAATTGTAATCTGAGAAATGGGCAAACTCCTCCAGGATCCCCATGATCCCATACAAATTCCCCACCAGGTCACCTGCACATAAAGGGACGCTGGGCGGGATTCTCAGATAATGGGACTATGTCCCCCAAGCTGGCGGGAAAACCGGCGGCAACTACTCCGGCATCAACAGCCCCTGAAAGTGAGGAATTCTCCAATTTCCCGGGGGCTACGTTGACGCCGGAGTGATTGGCGCCGCTCTAGCTGGCGCGAGTTCACGCATGCACGGAACGGCTCGCGTGATCTCGCACATACGCGGACTGGCCGGCGTATTTCCGCACATGCGCAGACTGGCCGGGGTTCCCCTCTCCGCGCTGGCCCCGGGCAATACGGCGGAGCCCTACAGGGGTCTTGCGCGGAGGACCCCCCCCCCCAAGGAACCAGCCCGCCCACAGATTGGTAGGCCCCGATCCTGGGCCAGGCACCGTGGGGGGCCCCCCCCAGGGTCGGATTCCCCCATACCCCCCCAGGACCGCCCCCGCAGACTTACCTGCCAGGTCCTGCCGTGCGTAAGCTGAGTAATTCACGCCGGCGGGACTGGCCAAAACTACGGCAACTTGGCCCACCGGGGGGGGCGCTGTCAACGGCCCCTGACCGGCGTGGCGGTAATCCCACCAGCCCCTGAGAAACAGCGCCGGAGAATAGGGCAGCCGGCATCGGGACGGGATTCGCGCCTCCCCCCCCCCCCCCCCCCCCCCCCGAGGCTTCTCCGACCCAGTGCAGGGTCGGGGAATCTCGGCCCATGTGTTTGACCCTTCCCCAGTCAATCCCCTTCCACCATCCCCACCACCACCCGGTGCCCTAAGCACTACTGCTAATGACTCTATCGCAAAAAGCAGCAGTGAGAGCGGACACTCCTGCCTTGATCCCCGGTGTACCCCAATGTATTCCAAGCTAATCCTATTCACCAGGACACTAGCCTTCAGTGCCTTATACAACAGCCGAATCCAATCCACAAACCCAAACCGACCCAACACCTCCAACAGATATGCCCACTCAACCCGGTCAAACACCTTCTCCGTGTCCATTGCCACCACCACTTCCACTTCCTGCCCCTCTGAGGGCAGCGTAATCATGTTGAGCAGTCTGCGTTCATTTGCTGACAGCTGTTGCTGCTTCATGAACCCCGTCTGGTCCTCTCCTATCACTTCCAGCATACACTCCTCTATCCGTGATGCCAACACCTTTGCATCCACATTTAACAATGAAATTGGACGATATGACCGTCACTTCTCCGGGTCTTTGTCCTTCTTTAAAATCAGTGCTCTGGATGCCTGTGACAACGTTGGGGGCAGGGTGGGTTTGAGAGAGCTTCCCCCCTTGCCATCGACTTGTTGTACATCCCAACAAGCAGAGGCCCCAGCTCCGACCCAAATTTCTCATAAACTTCGGCTGGAAACCCATCTGGACCGGGGGCCTTCCCCACCTACAATGAACCCAAACAGTCCATCGCCCTCTCTCAGTCCAGTCGGGGCCTAATCCCTGCACCTTCACCTCCTCCACTCTGGGGAACTCTAGCCCGACCAAAAATTGCCTCATACCCTCCTCCCCGGTCAGAGGCTCCGATTCATACAGGATAAGGCCGCAAAGACCCCATTCCCCGTACTCCTAAAGCATCCCGCTGGCCAGCCGCAGCTGCCCTACCGTCTTTCCCGTGGATACCAGCCCAAACTCCATCTGGAGCCTCTCTCCATTAGCAATGCCTCCTCCGGTGACACCAAATATCTCTGGTCCACCCTCAGGATTTCCTCAACTAACCTCAGCCTATCCTCCCGTTCCACTTTCTCCGTATGTGCCCGAATCAAAATAAATTCACCCCTTACTACCGTCTTCAATGCCTCCCACAGCGTGGAGGTCGTGACCTCTCCTGTATTATTCAATTCCACATAATTTTGAATGGCCACCCTCACCCTCTTATAGGCCCCCTTGTCTACCAGCAATCCCACATCCAGCCTCCACTGTGGCTGATATTCTCTCTGCACCACACGTAGATCCCCCTAATGCGACGCGTGGTCAGAAACCACCACCGCCAAATACTCTGAATCAACCCCCGCCAACAGCTTCTAATCCAGTACAAAGAAATCAATCCAGGAGTACACTCGGTGCACATGTGAAAAGTACAAAACTCCTTTGGCCTCTGTGGTGGTATGACTAGGAGGTTTACGGTACCTCTGGGTAGTGCTGCCATTGGTGCAGAGGACTCGCTGCCCATTGGCTCAGGCCGGTCATGTGCCTCTCTGCCGATTGGCTGAGGCTTGTCATGTGACTGCTCGCCGATTGGCCGAGAGGCAAGTAGTCCCGCCTATGAGATGGGGTATAAGAACCCGTCAGACCCGGCAGTCGGCCTTTCTCTGTAAGTCGACTGCCGGGCACACATCTAGTTCATTAAAGCCTGCTATTTGGAACTTCATCACGACTCGAGTCCAATTGATGGTACATCAATTTAATCAACTAGAATTTTGAAATGCAGCTTCGGATCAAACCAGACTGCCTCCGCATCAGCCCGCATGCTACAAACGCATCAGCAACCTTTAAACATTGGTTGGCGTGTTTCAACAGCTACCGCACCACCACAGACAGCCAACCCACCAAGGAGCAGAAACTCCACATCCTCCACTCGTGCGTGGGCACCGCCGTCTACTCGATGATTGAGGACGAACAAGACTATGACGCGGCCATGGATCTTCTGAAAGGATATTTCCTCAGGCCTGTTAACCAAGTCTATGCACGGCATCTCCTGGCTACAAGGCAACAGTTCCCCGGCGAGTCCCTTGATGAATATCGGGCCCTCGTTGTCTTGGGGAGAAATTGCGCCTGCCCGCAAGTTACTGCGGCAGAACACACTGAACTGCTAATTCGGGATGCCTTCGTTGCAGGCATGCAACCTTCTGCAATACGCCAGCGACTACTAGAAAAGGACACTTTAAGCCTCGCTGAGGCACGGACCCTCGCATCCTCTCTGAAGGTTGCCGACCGAAACGCCCACGCATATGCCCCAGGCCACGCGGCAGCCCCTTGGGCAATGTGGCACGCAACAGCTATGTCCCCTCGCTGACTCTGACCCCCCCAGGCCTGCGCTGCGGGACGCCCCGATAAGCTTACGGGGCCCCGCTGTTACTTCTGTGGCCTGGCCAAGCACTCCCGCCCGCGCTATCCGGCTCGCTCTGCAATGTGTAAGAGTTGCGGTAAAAAAGGTCACTGTTCAGTGGCCTGTCAATCAAAGTCGGTCGCTGCTGTTCCGCACAGCGACCGCGGATCACCCCCCCTCGCGCTCCCCCAGGGCCCCACGCGGCACACAGACCTCTCTGCCCCCGCTCCCGGCAACCACGAGCGACCCACAGACCCCTCTGCCCCCGCTCCCGGCCACCACGAGCGACCCACGGACCTCTCTGCCCCTGCCTCTAGCCACCACGGGTGACCCACGGGCGCCACCATTTTGGGTCCCGGACGCCACATATGGGTCCCAGGCACCGCCATCTTGGGGCCCCGACTCCACGTGTGGGTCCTGGGCGCCGCCATCGTGGGGCCCTGACTCCACGTGCGGCCGACGGGCGCCGCCATTTTGGACCAATGCAGAGGACCCCACCAGCGACTACTCCGCAAGCGAAGACAACCCAGACCTCCTGCCACGACTCGCTGCAGTGACCCTCGACCAGTTGCGACCACGCACGCTCTCCAGGGCGACGACACAGATCCTTCTCAATGGACACGAAACGAGCTGCCTACTAGACTCCGGGAGCACAGAGAGTTTTGTCCAGCCCGATATGGTAAGACGCTGCACGTCCCTGTTCACCCAGTCAAGCATAAGATCGCTCTAGCTTCAGGTTCGCACTCCGTCCACATCACCGTGTGCTGCGTAGCGGACCTCACGGTCCAGGGGAGGGTTTTTCAAAATTACAAACTCCTCGTCCTCCCCCACCTCTGCGCACCGGCACTCTTAGGACTGGATTTCCAGTGCAACCTGCAGAGCTTGACCTTTACATTCAGCGGCCCTATTCCCCCCCCCTTACTGTCTGCAGCCTCGCGTCCCTCAAAGGGGCAGCATGGTAGCATTGTGGATAGCACAATCGCTTCACAGCTCCAGAGTCCCAGGTTCGATTCCGGCTTGGGTCACTGTCTGTGCGGAGTCTGCACATCCTCCCCGTGTGTGCGTGGGTTTCCTCCGGGTGCTCCGGTTTCCTCCCACAGTCCAAAGATGTGCAGGTTAGGTGGATTGGCCATGATAAATTGCCCTTAGTGTTCAAAATTGCCCTTAGTGTTGGATGGGGTTACTGGGTTAGGGGATAGGGTGGAGGTGTTAACCTTAGGTAGGGTGCTCTTTCCAGGAGCCGGTGCAGACTCGATGGGCCGAATGGCCTCCTTCTGCACTGTAAATTCTATGTAAAAAAAAAAGTGGACCCCCGATCCCCCCCCCCCCTTCCTTGTTTGCGAACCTCACCCCGGATTGCAAACCCGTCGCCACTAGGAGCAGACTATACAGTGCCCAGGGCCGGACTTTCATCAGGTCCGAGGTCCAGAGTCTACTAAAGGAAGGAGTCATCAAGGCCAGCAACAGTCCCTGGCGAGCCCAAGTGCTGGTAGTTCGGACTGGCGAGAAAAAACTGAATGGTCATTGACTACAGTCAGACCATCAACAGGTTTACACAGCTGGACGTGTACCCTCTCCCTCGTATTTCCGACCTGGTTAACAGGATCGTGAAGTACAAAGTCTTCTCCACGGTGGACCTTAAGTCCACCTATCATCAGCTACCCTTCCGCGCGAGTGACTGCAAGTACAATGCGTTCGAGGCAGATGGACGCCTCTATCACTTTCTAAGGGTTCCATTCGGTGTCACAAATGGGGTATCGGTCTTCTAACGGGAGATGGACCGAATGGTTGACCAGTACGGTTTCCGGGCGACCTTCCCGTATCTCGATAATGTCACCATCTGCGGCCACGACCAGCAGGACCATGACATCAACCTCCAAAAATTCCTCCGAACCGCAAAACTCCTTAACCTCACATATAATAAGGATAAGTGTGTGTTTAGCACCGACTGTCTAGCCATCTTCGGCTACGTAGTGCGTAACGAAGTGATAGGCCCCGACCCCAAACTCATGCGCCCCCTGATGGGACTCCCTCTCCCCAATTCCCTCAAAGCCCTCAAACGCTGTCTGGGGTTCTTTTCTTATTATGCCCAGTGGGTCCCGAACTATGACGACAAAGCCCGCCCCCATATCCGATCCAACACATTTCCCCTGTCGATGGAGGCCCGCCAGGCCTTTAGCCGCATCAAAGCGGATATCGCAAAGGCCATGATGCATGCTATCGACGAGTCCCTCCCATTCCAGGTCGAGAGCGACGCGTCGGATGTTGCTCTGGCGGCCACCCTGAACCAAGAGGGCAGACCCGTGGCCTTCTTCTCCCGGACCCTCCACGCTTCCGAACTCCGCCATTCCTCGGTGGAAAAGGAGGCACAGGCCATAGTCGAAGCTGTGTGATATTGGAGGCACTATCTGGCCGGCAGGAGGTTTACCCTCCTCACAGACCAACGGTCAGTAGCCTTCATGTTCGATAATGCACAGAGGGGCAAGATCAAGAACGACAATATCTTGCAGTGGCGGATCGAGTTGTCCACGTACAACTACAATAGCTTGTATCGTCCTGGGAAGCTCACCGAGCCTCCTGATGCCCTGTCCCGCGGTACCTGCACCAGCGCGCAGATTGACCGCCTCCGGACCCTCCACGCGGACCTCTGCCATCCAGGGGTAGCCCGCTTCTATCACTTCATCAAGACCCGCAACCTGCCCTACTCCATCGAAGAGGTCAAGACTGTAACCAGGGAAAGCCACATTTGCGCAGAGTTCAAACCACACTTCTACCGCCCCGAGCAAACGCACCTTGTAAAGGCGTCCCGCTCTTTTGAACGTCTTAGTATGGACTTCAAGGGTCCCCTCTCCTCCAACAACCGCAACACCTACTTCTTAAGTGTGATTGACGAGTACTTCCGCTTCCCTTTCGCCATCCCCTGCCCCGACATGACCACGACAACCATCATCAAGGCCCTCCTCTCCATTTTCTCCCTGTTCGGTTACCCCGCGTACATCCACAGCGACCGGGGGTCCTCTTTTATGAGCGACGAACTGCGTCAATTCCTGCTCAGCAGGGGCATCGCCTCTAGCAGGACGACCAGTTATAACCCTCGGGGTAACGGGCAGGTCGAACGGGAGAATGGCACAGCCTGGAAGACCGTCCTACTGGCCCTACGGTCCAGAATCTCCCTATCTCCCACTGGCAAGAGGACATCCCCGACGCCCTCCATTCAATTCGGTCTCTCCTCTGCACTGCCACGATCCAAACACCTCATGAACGTCTTCTTGTTTATCCCTCGGACGTCGTCCTCAGGATCCCCACTCCCGACCTGGCTGACAACCCCCGGGCCCATCTTGCTCCGGAAGCATGTGCGGGTGCACAAGTCCGACCCGTTGGTGGAACGAATCCAGTTACTCCACGTTAACCCGCAGTACGCGTACGTGGAGTATCCTGACGGTCGGCAGGACACGGTCTCCCTTCGAGACCTGGCACCCGCCGGCGTGCGGCCTCAACCCCCCACACCACCACCCTCCTCCCAGTCCCAACCCCCCCCCCCCCCCACCCGGTGCCCCCAGCGCCCCCGCAACCCAGCACACAGGAACCCCCTCCCCCGCCAGAGCTTTGCTAGCGCCGACCAGGGGTACGGGCACAGGATCACGACTGCCGCTCCCGGAGTCAAGGACGGCCACCGGCCCGACGTCACCGTCACCGCTGCGACGGTCCAGCAGAACATCGAGGGCGCCCGACAGACTGATCGAGTCGATCTGATGTTCCACTGGACTTTTCTCGAACTCCTCGTGTCATTCAGAGTTCCAATGTACAAGTTGCACATTTTTCTCATTTAAAAAAAAAACTTTGTTTACTGTTCATTGCTGTTCATTGCATCTGCACAGTCGTTGCGAGCCAGTGGGCAGCCACCAGTTATCTCGGTACACCTCGTTCTCTCTGGTCATACCACCAGTCCAACAGCCCTCCCTCCCCCACCTTTGACTTACTCCTGCTCAACCCCCCCCCCCCCCCCGGCTTCTTTCTCCACAAGGGGTGAATGTGGTGGTATGACTAGGAGGTTTACGGTACCTCTGAGTAGTGCTGCCATTGGTGCAGAGGACTTGCTGCCTATTGTCTCAGGCCGGTCATGTGCCTCTCTGCCGATTGGCTGAGGCTAATCATGTGACTGCTCACTGATTGGCCGAGAGGCAAGTAATCCCGCCTACGAGGCAGGGTATAAGAACCCGTAGGACCCGGCAGTCGGCCTTTCTCTGTAAGTCAACTGCCGGGTACACAACTAGTTCATTAAAGCCTGATATTTGGAACTTCATCACGACTCAAGTCCAATTGATGGTACATCAATCTCCCAAACTGCCATGTGTCCATAAACCCCATCAACTCTTTCACTGTAGCCAAAACTTTCAGGGACCTCGCGCACGACCGGTGTAACCCAGGATCCTGAACCATAATCAGCCGATGCGTGTCCGGGTCCGGAATCTTCCCTAAAAATTCCACATCATCCCAATTTGGGGCATAAACATCCACATCATCCCAGTTTGTGGCATTAACATTCATTATAGGCATCCCCTCCAACTTCCTGCTAACCATCACATACCTGCCCTCCCAGGTCGACTACGATGCTGCTGACCTCAAAGGCAGTATGACCACCACTGCCTCTTCCCGCGTCTCCTTTTCCAACCTCGAGTGAAACACCTACCCCACCCACCCCTTCCTTAGCCACGTTTGATCCCCCAGCTTCAGATGTGGGTCCTGAAGAAACATTACGTCCCACCTTCAAATTTTAAGTGTGCGAGAACGCGCGACCATTTAGCCAGCCCATGTACATTCCACATCATCAACTGGGTCGGGGGTCTACCTGCTCCCTCCCCCTTCCTTGCCAGTCAGCCATTTCCCTTCTTTACCCAGCTACATCCAGTCCCAGCTCCCCTCCATGTCCTCCCCAAGATGTCCACTGCAATCCCTCCTTACCTAACTGCGCCACACCAACATTTCCCACCAACATCCTTCCCCATCCCCCCATAACCAAACAAAAAAAAAACAAACCACCCCCCTCCTGTCAAAGCCCACTTCACTCCCGTTAACTAGTGTTGGTCGTTCTGGGTGAGTGTGCTGAACACTCAATTTGGCTCTGTTTCTTTTCTAAGCTCTGGAGTCGCCAGGTGTCGTTAAGACACTGCCACAAGCTTCCAGGTGAGGTTCAAAGCAATAAAACCATACACCAATTAGTAAGTCCAAACAACTGAGTTTATTATAATACAATTATAATAACTACCCATGCACACGCTATAAGGATTAAACTTACTCCAACCGCTAAATAACTAATACTTATCTCGAAGGAACTGCTGGGTCAGGAAACAAGGCCTCTTGCTCTGCTCTGGTCTGCAGACTTCAGGTTGGTATCAATTAAAAAGGGGTCAGGAGTGCCTATCTCTGGTAGCGATCGTTGGGAGGCACTTACTTGTTGGTGGCTGCTGTCCGAAGGCTGGAGCAGAAGACTGAACCATGTATGGGACCTTTCTTTTATAGGTCCCAGGGGATCCGCGCCCCTTTGGGCAGACTCCTTTACCTGCTTGGAATCGATTGGGTCTCTTCCCAATCGATATGTTTGAACCCCCCAATCATGGGGCAGTTCCTCGGTCACTGGGGCGGTTCTTGGGACTTATTGTTTCGGGCTTCTCTGGCGCCAAAGGGTCTGGCCTTCCATTGAATGTATCGATCTGTGTTTAACTTGTTTCCACTGTATCTGGGGATCGCCCGGTATCGCCTCATTTGTATGTTAACTGGTTTCTTTTCACAGTGCTGTCTGGTTTCTGCAACAGTCAAAACTGGTTTCTGCAGTCGTCCCAATATACAATTGCTTTGCAAGCTGCTTGCTTTACAACATGTACATTTTCCCTGCATTCCTTGCAATCTTCCATTTTGTGTTGGGCAGTGGCCACCCCAGGTGGCTACACTAGTCAACCAGCTGTCGTTGGTGGTCCCCGCCGTTCGCTTCCGTCAACTCCCCTCCCCCCTGCCGGGTCGGAGAATAGCCGGAGGAGTGGTGTGAATCCCACCCCGCTGCCTGCCGAATTCTCCGCGCCAGGGATTTGGCGGGCATGGGAATCGCGCTACACCGGTCGGCGGCCGCTCGCAGCGGCCCCCTGGCGTTTCTGCGGCCGGTAATGGGCTGAGTGGCCACCCGTTTCCGGCCAGTCCCACTGGCGTATATTACACCAGGTATTTGCCGGCTGGACCTGGCTGCGCGGACGGCCTCCAGGGTCCTCGGTGGGGCGTGGGGCGATCTGGCCCCCGAAGGTGCATCCACGGTGGCCTGGCCTGCAATCAGGGCCCACCGATCCGCGGGTGGGCCTGTGCCATGGGGGCACTCTATTCTTCCGCGTCGGCCGCTGTGGACCTTTGTGACGACCGATGCGGAGATGAACCCCCCTGTGCATGTGCTGGCATCATCCCAGCGCACGCTAGTGCTCCCGTGCATGCGCAAACTCGTGTCGGCCGGCGGAGGCCCTTCGGCGATGGTTGGCGTGGCGCCAAGCCCCTTCCCCACCGGCCGGCGTGGCGCAAACCACTCCGCCGCTAGCCTAGCCCCTGAAGGTGCGGAGCATTCCGCACCTTTGGGGTGGCCTGATGCCGGAGTGGTTAACACCACTCCTCGGCACCGGAGTTGCCCGCCCCACCGATTCCCGCAGAATCCCACCCCTGCTCTTCACGCCCCCACCCCAAACCCAAAGATAAAAGAAAGCACACTCACCATCTCCGCAGCCATTCTCATTAAATTCACCAATACACAAATGAATCCACATTTTCCACATTGAACATCTCCACAGCTCAGTGTCCTCACACACCTCCCAGTCCATGGTCTCTGATAAATTCACTCGCCTCCTCCGGCATATCAAAATAAAAGTCCCGATTATGATTTGTGATCCACAGACGAGCAGGGTACAACACCCCCTCCTTGTAGACGGCAGCCTTGATCCGACTGTAGCCAGCCTGCCGCTTGAATAACAGGTCCTGGTGTTATGGGCCAGGGTTTAGAGAACTCCAAAGTATATCATGCAGTTCACCTGACCCACAATTTTTACTAGATTGTGGTATGGGGAGCACACGGCCCACTCTACAGGTGTGGTGCAGCAGAAATGGAAAAGTATTTTTTAAAGCAAAACAATGTTTATTCGAGTTAACCTTTTTAAAACATACAGTGAACATTTTAGCAGCCATTTATTCAAATACAACCCCCAAAGACTACAACACTAAGTAAAACTTTAAGCTTTCCTTTTTAACATCCATACGACTTAAAAACAAAACCTTTATCAGAAGCACATCAGGTCAAAGTCACTGCTGAAAACATTTATAATTCTGAATTAACCAAATGATCAAGAGATAGTCTTTTGATGGCAGAGAGAGCAGCAGTGTATCTGCTTGGTCTGGCTTCAGCTCCAACACTGAAAACAAAACTAAAACACACCCTGCAGCCCGCTCAAAAACAAAAGTAAAAAGCTGACAGACAGCCCAGCTCCACCCACTCTCTGATATAGAACCAGAAAATTCCACCTCGAACGGGAGCCACCAAATGTGCGACCACTCACTCCATGGCCACCACTGGAAATCCCTCCATTTATTTTCTGTACCGAACCCAACAACCTGACCCATATAAGAGGGTGATGATTACAATTGTTTTGTACCTGGGTTCTGCTGAACTAGGTTTCACCAGTCACAGATCGAGAGGTGGCCAAAGGAGCTGTTGGCCATGGTCAGTCAATTGTCTATGTCGTCATTGAATGTAATGCTAAGAACACTACATTTTTTCAATGAATAATTATTCCAAGTTAAAAGATGGCACTTTGGGCTACAGATAGTTTCTCCTGAGACTGTGCCGGTTTCGGGGGTTTGTGCAAAGGGAGAAGTACCCCAGGCTCAATGCAGTGGAACCTCAGTTTGTCCTGAACAGTTTCATTCCCAGAAGGTTTTGTTCTCCAGCCGCTCCATCCTTATGCTCAGGTGCTGTTGTCACAAGGCCCCGAGCTTCACCTGAACAGGTCACCTCTATCGAAGAGACATGTCAGAGGCTTCATTTAGATTCAAGCTAAATTAATTTAGATTGAATCCCTAGGAGAGAAAAAACAGCAGAGTTCAGGTTATGGTAAAAGAATCCAACACCAAGTGAGTAAAGGAGCCATTCAGGAGCACAGACTCCATCCTCCAGCTGGGCTCCAGGAGATAGAGGATCCATCCTCCAGCTGGGCCTTAGCCTCTTCCAATAGCACATGGCACAGCTGAGGAATAATCTGTCACACCTCCTCCAAATTCATACCATCCTCTTCTTTTGGTAAGGAGACCATGATAACCATGATTCATGTACATTGGACAAGGACATTCAAAACCGTCACGATACTGACATTTCCCAGTCTCTCATCCTCAATGCTCTGCTTTTCAATTCTTCCGACCAAAGTGGATAATTCACATTTCCCACATTATGCTCCATGTTGCACCTCCTTTTCCAGTCACTTAACCTATTCATATTTCTTTGTATCCTCCTCACAGTTTACTTGCCCATCCAACTCTGTATCCTCAGTAAACTTGGACATAATTCACTCTATCCCCTGGTCAAAATCATTGATCTTTATTGCGAATAGCTGAGGCTCCAGCACTGATCCTTGCAGCACCTGCCAACCCAAAATGACCATTTGTTCTCGCTGTTTTTGCCCATGAATCAATCCTCAATCCATGTTATATTACCCCCAATCCCCTAATCCCTAATCTTGTGTAACAACCTGTTGTGTGGCACCTTATCGAATATCTTCTGAAATTCCAAATATATTCCCCATCCACTGGTTTTCCCAGTGGAATAATATTTGCTCCTTTCCAATGGGATAATATTTGCTCCTTTCTAATCCACGGCGACTGTTCAACAGCTAGAGGATGACAAGCTGGAAGTGACTGGATAAAGCTGCTCAATGATAGGGTGGATTGAAGCATCCTCACAGCTCAGTGAACGGACAGTTATAGAGTTCACCAACATTGAACAAAACGTTATAAACCACAAACAGGATTAAAATGGAAACAGTGGAACGTTCTAGAACTCACCGTCTTCGTCGTTTTAAGATTCTGCGAACCCCAATTACAGCAACAAGAAAAACAACAGAAAGAAGAATTCCGATTCCCAATCCAACTCCTACTCCAGTTGAGAATCCAGGACCTAGAGACAGAATGAAGCCGTTAACAGAGTAGGACACACTAACAAAACTAACAGCAGAGACTTTCAGCAGCTAGTGTTTCAGAACCATCCCCAGAACAAACACATCCCTGGTTAATTCTAGTCCTGGAGTGATGTAGGAAGTTAGATACCAGTAATCACACACACACACACCAGGCGTCCCCACAGCTCCTTACCCACACACACTGCCCCATGATATGTTGATACATCTTTACTAGTATAGGTAACTGGGCACTGAGCCTCTCTTAAACTGAACCCAACAGCACGCAGAAAGGTCAGCAGGTTTCCTGATAGTTGATAGATAAGTTTTTAATTAGTAGCGGGATGAAGGATGTTACACGAGGGAGAAATTAGGAAATTGGATCCAGAAATGAGACGCCTGTGTAGCAGGCAACGTAGGGGTCAAACAGACTGATTGAACAAAAAAATCTGCTGGCACAGAGTCTGAGGGATATGTCCACATCTGCCCAAGTTACATTGCCCCAGTCAGACTTTTTAAGAAAAATGTCATCATTGTTTTTCACATTTTATGTTACATATTTCAGTTTGAGCGTTAAATTCCAAGTGTCCTACCCGCGTGCAGTATTTTACAAAAACAATAAAGATGAAGTTATAATTACACAACAGAAATTTTTTAAAAAACCAAAGCACAAACAAATGAGGATCACTTTACATTTGCCTGTTAGGTCTCCCTTTGGTGGCTGTGGGCCCCATTTGGCCGGTCTACCTCTGTTGCCTTGCCTGTTGTTGGTCCGAGCTTTGTGTTTCCCACGTGTTCCTGCTCCCTGTGATCCTCCGATTGCCCTCGGATCTGACCCCTGCGGTTGTGCCACTTGTGTGCGGCTTATCGCCAGCCGAGCAGGGTTGTTCAGCGGGTGATTAGAGAGGCAAAGACAAGGCATCTGCCCCCCTTCCCAGAAGGAACTAAAACACCCAGACTTCTGGCTGGTCTGATACCCAAAAGCTGCCACTTTTGGACTTGGCGCCACGCTCACCCCCACAACCTTGGACATTGCTTCAAAGAAGGCTGCCTAGAGCCTGACAAGTCTGGAACATGCCCAGAACATGTGGGTGTGGTTGGCCCGGCCTCCTTGACACCATTCACATTTGTCCTCCACCTCTGGGAAGAACCAGCTCATCAGGGTTTTGGTTAAGTTTGTAAGTATCATCACATTCATGTACACGTGTGTGAACTTTGTGTGTGGGCGTGCACATGTGTGTACATGTGCACGCCCACACACAAAGTTCACACACACAGGTGTAGGCACACATGCACATGTGTATGTACACATGCACATGTGTATGTACACATGTGTAGGAACATGCGTGTGTACTGTTATGGGCCAGGATTTAGAGAACCACAAAGTGTATCATGGGGTTCACCTGACCCATAACTTTGAATAGATTGTGGTTATGGGGAGCACTTTGCAGCTGTGGTGCTTCAGAGAGCTAAAGTACTTTGAAAGTAAAACAATGTTTATTTATGAAATGAGTTAACACTTTATAAACCCACACAGTAAACATCTTAGCAACTATCAACAACACAGTATTCTTTAAGTAATCCTTAATCTTTCCTTGCAACATCCATAAGACAAAAGATCCTTTTTAACACAGATCAGGGGCGGGATACTTTCAGCCCGGGCTGGAGAATCGCCGGGACGGGCCCGAATCGGGAGAATCGGCGCATTTGGCGGTCGCTCTTCGCGCCCCCCCCCCCCACCCCCCCGGCGATTCTACCCCGGGATGGGCCGAGCGGCCGCGCCAAATAAAACGAGTCCCGCTGGTACCATTCACACCTGATCTTACTCGGCGGGACGTCGGCGTGGATGCATCCGGGGGCGGCCTGGTTGCGGGGGGGGGGGGGGGGCCTCCGCTGTGGCCTGGCCCACAATCAGGGCCTACTGATCGGCGGGCCGGCCTCGCGGGCTAGGGGCCTCTTTTGTCCCGTGCCAGCCCCTGTAGCCCTACGCCATGTTGCGTCGGGTCCGGCAAGGAGAAGGGAGTCACTGCGCATGCGCGCATTTAGTGGCGGTCCCACTGCGCATGCGCAGACCCGCGGCGCCCATCTGACGCCGGGATCTGCAGTTGGAGTGGCGTGGGTAGCTCCAGTGCCATGCTGGCCCCCTGTAGGGGTTAGAGTCGCTGCTCCTGAGGCTATGGTGACGCCGTCGAGAAACGCAACGGCATTTACGACGGCGTCAACACTTAGTCTCAGGATCAGAGAATCCCACCCCAGGTTTAAATTCACTACTGAGAACAGTTATCACTTTGAAATCAGCCAAATGATCTGGAGACAGTCTTCAGATTGCAGAGAGATCCTTATACATCTGCTTGCTTTTCCTGCAGCTAGCCAGCTCTCAAAACTAAACTAAATCACACCCTGTAGCAGACAGCCCAAAGCGAAAGTAAAAACAGAGACAGCCCAGCTCCGCACACTCTCTGACATCACTGCAGCCATCTTAAAGGTACATCCACTAGTTATCTGATAAACACCCATTTCTTAAAGGTACTCTCACATGACAGTACACACACGTGTATCCACACACCCGTGTACATATATGCGTGTATGTGTAGGTGGGCGAAGACTCTGAAACTTTTCACTGGGCCGTTAGGTCCCCTGACTTTTCAGTTGGCTATTCTGATGGGGGGCTTTAGTTCCCTTCCCACCCGCGGGATCAACCATACTTACCTTGTGGATGCAATCCTGCACTCCGGGGTTTCACTTTGTTCGGGGGCCACCCAAAATGGCCACGGTTAATGCACTCACTATGAAGCCGGGCTGCAGGATCAACCATACTTTTTATAAAATTTATAAAATTTAGAGTACCCAATTCTTTTTTCCAATTAACGGGCAATTTTGCGTGGCCAACTCACCAACACTGGGCTGTGGGGATGAGACCCACACGGACACGGAGAGAATGAATGAAAAAATGAAATGAAAATCGCTTATTGTCACGAGTAGGCTTCAATGAAGTTACTGTGAAAATCCCCTAGTCGCCACATTCCGGCGCCTGTTTGGGGAGGCTGGTACGGGAATTAAACCCTGCTGCTGGCCTGCCTTGGTCTGCTTTAAAAGCCAGCGATTTAGCCCAGTGTGCTAAACCAGCCCCTAGGAGAGGATGGCCCATACAGGGATCGACCCCGTGACCTTGGCGTTCTTAGCACCACGCTCTAACCAACTGAGCTAACCGGCCGGTATGTGGGGATCAACCATACTTATCGGGGTTTCCGTTTGTTAGGAGGCCATCCAAGATGGCTGCAGTCACTATACTCCCCATGAGGCCAGGCCCTGCGCGAGCATTTCCCTTTGTCCATCTATTGTATGTCATTAAGGTGAGCCCCTGCATCCCGGGTTTCCCTTTGTTTGGGGACCCACCATAGTGGCTGTCTGCAGTGCCATTTTGTATCTTGTTGCTATGTGTGGCCTGTTGTAGCCAGCCTAAAGTCCCCCCCCCCCGCCTCTCTTGTTCCTTGGAAGAGGTTCTGCCTCTTCCACCGTTTTCCCTACTAACTTTGAGGAAGTGAAGTTCTTTGAGGAAGTGACAAGAAGGGTTGATGAAGGAGTGCAGTAATGTAGTGTACATGGATTTTAGCAAGGCCTTTGACAAAGTCCCACATGGCAGTCCCCCATTGGTCAAGAAAGTGAAAGCCCATGGGCTACAGGGCAACGTGGTGTTGATCTTTTACCTGAACCACAAGACGTGAGTACATTTCTTGTATTGGACAAATGATCACACAAGCAGTATGTTAGTTCAATTATTGTTTATTATTAAACACAGGCTTGGTGTTATGCGTAATAATCTACAGGTGGCTACTTATTAAACTACACCTAACAACGAAAATGACCTTTACTTAACTTCCAAGTGACCGGCTCTGTGCAGGTTAGACAAGGCCTTTATCTGCATCCTCACGCGTGTTGGCTGGAAGTCTTCAGGTTCGTCTCGGCTGCGGCTCGTCCTTCAGGCAGCGATCGCGAGTCCTTGAACTTGGCTGGTCGAGGGCTGCAGTTGGTAGGGGCAGAGGCCGATCCCAAAAGAGGCCGAACGCTGGTTGCGCAGTTCTTCTTATCCCCCGATCTTTTGCCGGTCCCAAGTCGGGATCCAATATATCGATAGGGTTTTGATCACCCTAATCGATTCTGGCCAATTAGGCGTGGGTACCTCGATGGCTTGAGCGGGTCCTAGCTGCTATTGTCCAAGGCACGTATGCACTCCGAGAGGTGCCTCCAAGTCTGCTACTGTTGCTATGTTTCGATCTGTGTCTCATTATCCTGGGGAAATCGGTGATTGACCTTTAGCAGGTGTGAGTTTCAATTAGGTCTGGTTTCCCTTTGCACAATACAACGTGTACTGTCTGTGTCCCAACCTGACCATAATTCCCTTTATCCTTTGCGGGTAGCCATTTTAGATGGCCACAGTAGCAAACTGGATAAAACGTGGCTAAGTAACAGGAAACAAAGGGTGATGGTCGACGGCTGCGCTTGCAATTGGAAAGTTATTTCAAGCGGAGTTCCACAGGACTCGGTGTTGGGACCCTCGGTGTTTGTGTTATATATTAACAATTTGGGCGTGAATGTGGGAAGCGTTAATTTGGAAATTTTCAGATGACACTAAGACTGGCCTAGTGGTAGACAGTGTAGAGGATAGCTATAACCTTCAAAACGATGTAGATGACTGGGTGGCTCGGTGGCACAGTGGTTAACACTGCCGCCTCACGGTGCTGAGGATGCGGGTTCGATCCCAGCCCTGGGTCACTGTCCATGTGGAGTTTGCACATTCTCCCCATGTCTGCGTGGGTCTCACCCCCACAACCCAAAGATGTGCAGGGTAGGTGAATTGGGCACGCTAAATTTCCCCTTAATTGAAAAAAAAAAATGTTTTTAAACGATGTAGATGGATTGGTGAAGTGGGCGATAAAGTGGCAAATGGGATTTAACACAGAGAAGTGTGAGGTCATGCTTTTATGAGGGGGGGGGGTCGAACAGTTGTAGGGAGTACACAATAAATGGGAATATACTAAGAGGGTTAGATGAAATGAGAGATCTTGGCGAACACTTACACAGGTCCCTAAAGACAGCAGTTCAAGTAAACAAGGTTGTTAAGAAAGCGTAAGGAATGTTCTCCTTCATTGGCAGAGGTATAGAATATAAAAGTAAGGATATAATGCGAGTATTGTGCGAAACACTGGTGAAGCCACAACTGGAAGATTGTGTGCGGTTCTAATCACCACATTACAGGAAGGATGTTATTGCTCTGGAGTGATTGCAGAGGAGGTTTCCAAGAATGTTGCCAGGACTGGAAATGTGTGGCCATGAGGAGAGATTGAACAGGTTGGAGTTATTTTCCTTCGAACAAAGAAGAGTGACTTAATTGAGGTGTACAAAATTACGAGAGGAAGAGATAGAGTGGACAGGATAAAATTGTTTCCCTGTGGAGAATTCTAGAACCAGGCGACATAGATTCAAGATAATTGGCAGCAGGTGTGGAGAGGTCATGAGGAAACATTTTTATCCAGAGGGTAGTGGGAGTCTAGAATTTGCTGCCTCCGGGCAGAGATCCTAAACTCTTTTAAAAAAGTACCTGGATCTGCACCTTAAGTGCTCTCAGCTACAGGGCTATGGACTGGTGCAGGAAGGTGGTATTAGAAAGGGCACCTGGGTGTCCTAGGGCTGAATTGGACAAGATGGGCCAAATGGCCTCTTTCTGTGCTGTAACAGTTCTGTGATTCTAAGGGCGCGATTCTCCGCACCCCACGACGGGGGGGGGGGAGAAGTGCGGGAGGGCCGGGCGAATCAGCCCCCGCGATTCTCCCAACCCCCCCCCCCAAAATGGCGTGTCATTTTTCGATAGGCCGCTCGGAGAATCGCCGGTCGCCGTTTCTCACGGCGATTCTCCGGCCCAAATGGGCCGAGCGGCCTGCCAAACCCAACCACACTTGTCGTTGCCGACGTAAACAGTGCATGACCTCTGTGTGGGGCCTGTGGAGGGCAGAGGGTGGATCGAGCACTACGGGCGTGCTCAGGAGATGTTTGGCCCGCGATCGGTGCCCACCGATCGTCGGGCCGGCGTCTCTAAAAGACGCACACTTTTCCCTCCGCCGCCCCGCAAGATCAAGCCGCCATGTCTTGCGGGGCAGCGGAGGGGAAGACGACAACCGCGCATGCGCGGGTTGGCGCCGGCCAACCTGCGCATGCACGGCTGACGTCACTTAGGCGCCGCTGGCCGCATCATTCCCGGCGATTCTCCGAGCGGCCTGTCGAAAAACAACACGCCATTTTGGAGGGGGGGTGGGAGAATCACGGGGGGTGCCAGGACGGCATGGCGTGATTCGCCCGACCCTCCCGCGATTCTCCCCCCTGGCGTGGGATGCGGTTTCACACCGGCATCGGCTGCTTGTCTCCCGATGGGAACATTCCGACCTAACTGTCCCCCCCAATCGGTGGTGTATACCGCCCTCCCCGCCGTCGCCAGATGCTCTCTCTCTGCCGGGTTATGTTCCCCCCCCTCCCCCTCACTCGTACCTCCTGCCATTAGCTTTCAGGCTAATGTGGTGGCCACTCCCCCCCCCCAGGGTCGATCTAAGTTTACCCTTCGTTCGCTACATATCTTCTCCACCCCTCCCTCACCTGTTTTGGTTCCCAGGTTCAGAGCGAGGGGGCGCAGTGCCGTTCAAATTGTCTCTTGGTGCTTTAGTCTTCCGGGTGAACGCCTCACCATTGCATCTGTGGCTGTCTTCCACCCCATTCTCTTGGACAAATTTATCCGTGTCTGCAGGGGCTGTAAAGTAATGCTCTCTGTCCTGGAAAGTGACCCATAGTTTGGCCAGGTACTGCATCCCAAAATTCACCTCACTTTTGAACAGGGCCACCATTGCTCTATCTTTGTGATTATAGTCCTTGGCTGCTCGTCGGCACTGGGTTTCAGCCAGTTTGAGCGGTCGGCTCCATCTATCTCTGGAAGGTTAGGGAAAGTGTCTCTTCCCACCAGATTAGCCAGCATCTGGACCTTTGACAGGCCCACTATTTTCAGAGCTTGCCGCCCTGACCGGTTCTCTTGGTCCTCTATCTTCCCCTTTAGACTTCCCTGTGTCTCCACCAACCTCATTATCTCTATCTCTCGGGCGACACACCGGTTACTCTGGTCTGTTAAGGCCCTTTCCAGTTCAATGATTGTGTTCCCCAGGGCCTCCAGTTGCCTCTCTGGCTTTCCAGGTCCACATGAATGGTGGCCAGGGCCACCACGACCTCCACCTTGATGACAGCTTTTATATCAGCCTTGTCTTCCTTGAGCTCTCTTAGCTCCATGGCGAGGAACTTCTTCCATCCACTCTCAAGCAAGGAGGAGCTCCATGTGCAGCTTGTTGGTCCCTCTTGTTCTGGTATGGCTGACTTTTCTTCGCCTCATGGGTCCGCCATCTCGTTCACTCGCTTCTCCTGACTTCTGCGTTTTGTGCCTCTTTTCAGCCCCGGAGCGGCTGAATACACAGGATGCCCCAGATTCATTGTTCTTCAGGGCACTCCTTTCTGACTTGCTTTTAGCCAATTACTGAGTCCGATGGCCTCTTTGCCCATCAATGGGAGGTTAGTTCCATATCAATAGCATGGCTCTATTCTTTTGTATAAAGGGGAGCGTGCAAAAAAACCAAGATAATGTTGGCGGGTTCAAGTCTGGAAACCCCAGCAGAGAACCTTTATTTGAGCCGCTAGGCAGGGCTCAAAAAGAGAGAATACTGATTTGAACAGATACAGGGCAGAAGGCTTTGGAAATCAACTGGAGAGATCATGAAAGTTGTCACTGAGGCATACTTTGGAAAAAGGTTCTGAACGAATGTCCCTAACAGAAGAAAGATTGCTTCGTAAAATGCAAGTATTGCCTTTACCTCTCTGTGTAAGTGGAACGAGCGCTGCAAGTCTAATTAAAGTGCTGTTTAATGGGAACTAGTGTGTTAAAGTTGAGAAACTACATGCAATCGGTTATTGTTTAAAAGTTTAACTACTGTTTTCTTTTCTTTGAATAAAGTTACCTTATAAAATAACAAAGCTCTATTTCTCATATTATCACACCTGGAATGAATCGATCTTTCCGCACCATCTTAAACCTTAAAAAGTTACGGCTCTGGTTCAGTCTCTCAGCCACTGTTGAGAGCTGAAGAGGCGTCCTAGATGGTGGAGATGAGACAGAGATGAGATCAGTCATGAACGTATTGAATGGCGGAACAGGCTCGAGGGGCTCCTGCTCCTAGTTCTTATGAACTCGCATTCTCTGGATTATTAGTCCAGGTCTCTGGATTACTTGTTTAGTAACATAACTACTGCATTACCGAACCCAGAAAATAAGAGATTAAATACAGAATATCTGAAACAGAAAACCAAGAGTAGGAATTAACGGGTCTTTTTCAATTTGGCAAGCAGTGACTGGTGGGGTACTGCAGGGATTGGAGTTCGGACCCCAGATATTCACAGTATAAAGATTTAGATAAGGGAACAAAATGTAATATCTCCAAATTTGCACATGACACCACATTGTGTGGGAGGGTGAGCTGTAAGGAGGATGCAGAGATCCGTCAGTGTGATTTGGACAAGTTGAGTGAGTGGGCAAATGAACAGCATACAGTATAATTTGGAGAAATGCGAGGCTATCCACTTTGGTAGCAAAATAAATTGGACAGACTATTAATCTGAATGGCCATAAATTAGGAGAGGTGAATGTGCAACGAAACCTGGGTGTCCTTGTACACCAGTCGCTGAAGGTAAGCATGCAGGCACAGCAGGTAGTAAAGAAGGCACATGGTTCACTGGCCTTCATAGTGAGAGGATGAGTACAGGAGCAGTGGCAAGCTTAAAGAAAAATGAAATGAAATGAAATGAAATTTGCTTATTGTCACGAGTAGGCTTCAATGAAGTTACTGTGAAAAGCCCCTAGTCGCCACATCCCGGCGCCTGTTCGGGGAGACTGGTACGGGAATCGAACCGTGCTGCTGGCCTGCTTGGTCTGCTTTAAAAGCCAGCGATTTAGCCGAGTGAGCTAAACCAGCCCCTGAATGAAAATCGCTTATCGTCACGAGTAGGCTTCAATGAAGTTACTGTGAAAAGCCCCTAGTCGCCACATTCCGGTGTCTGTCCGGGGAGGCTGGTACAGGAATCGAACCGTGCTGCTGGCCTGCTTGGTCTGCTTTAAAAGCCAGCGATTTAGCCGAGTGAGCTAAACCAGCCCCCGAGTGAGCTAAACCAGCCCCCGAGTGAGCTAAACCAACCATGTACTATTTATAATGACAGGTTTCCTGTGCAACAAGAACAATTCTGGTCATCAAGTATTTTAAATGAAAATATATCAGTGCCGCACTTTGAAACAAGTAAATTGCAAAACGTATGTAAAATTCACTTTTTCCACAGGATTGTGCGGAATGCCGGTTTATATCCGGCTCAATATTTCTCTCCACTGACTTCAACCAGTTATAGACCCAATCTCGTTAGTTTCCCAACAGGAGGGTTTGGTTAAAATTGTACTGAGACATTTCACACAGAATTCCAGAAACACTAACACCAGTGGGAATCAGGAACCTTCAGAGTTCTCTATCTGAGGGACAGGAAGGTGAGATTCAGAACCAGAAATAACAATTCCAGGTAGTTTAAGGACCAGTTACAGGTAAGTGACCCACACCCCTCACTCTCACACAATCATTCTTTGGTAAAATATCACACAGCATATCAAACCTTCCAATATTACTACCTGTCAATCCAGCATGATCAAATGTAAGAGCTGAAAACACATTGAGTAGTTTAGAAACAGATTTACCTGATACTGGTGTGTTTGGTCCGGGTGTCCGAGTTCGCTCTAAAGAAAACATCATGTATTTAGTATTGTGTGTTAAACAAACTGCAGAAATGTTCAAAGACTCTGTCGGGCTTTAGGGAAACACATCCAGGGAGGAACGAGACTCGGCTCAAACTGATCATATCGGAACAGGAACAGGGTCAGCAGAGTGGAAAATCCAACAGGATTGGATTAACTGTGAGGGGTAGAATGTAATTTTCCAGAGATACCGAGAAGGATCATTCCCAGCAGCCTACATCCCCCTATGGAGAGAATTCCCACAGGATCCTGGGCCTACTGGGATATGTTGGTCGTTCTGGGTGAGTGTGCTTAACACTCAATCTGGCTGTTTCTTTACCTAGCTCTGGAGTCGCCAGGTATCGTTAAGACACCGCCACAAGTTCAAGGTGAAGTTCAAAGCAATAAAACCATACACCAATTAGTAAGTCCAAACAACTGAGTTTATTATAATACAATTATAATAACTACCCATGCACACGCTAAAAGGATTAAACTTATTCCTACCACTAAATAAACGAATACTTATCTTGAAGGAACTGCCGGGTCAGGGAACAAGGCCTCTTGCTCTGCTCTGGTCTGCAGACTTCAGGTTGGTATAAGTTAAAAGGGGTCAGGAGTGTCTATCTCTGGTAGTGATCGTTGTGAGACACTTACTTGCTGGCGGCTGCTGTCCGAACCCTCTCCTCTCTCGCGTTCAAGGTCTTCTTGGCAAAAGCTGGTCGAGGTGCTGGTCCACGGAGGAGTGCTGGTCAAGGAGAGAGGAGGGCTGGACGAGAAGGCTGAACCATGTGTGGGACCTGTCTTTTATAGGTCCCAGGGATCCACGCCCCTTTGGGCTGACTCCCTTACCTGCTTGGAATCGATTGGGTCTCTTCCCAATCGATATGTTTGAATCCCCCCAATACTGAGGCTGTTCCTTAGCTACTGGGCGGGCCTTCAGGCTCTTTGTTTTCGAACCTTGCTGGTGCCTGAGTGTCTGGTATCCTTTACAATGTTGCAGTTACTTCCCCAATTGTGTCCATTGTCTCTGGAATCGTTCCATTAACATGCTAATTATCCCGGTGATTGCCTCATTAGTATTCGGAACGTTCGTTTCGGTGCTGTCTGCTTTCTTAGCAGACAGAATCCACACCTGCTAGGTGCAGCCTACTGGGGCTGCAAACATTGTCCATTTTATCCTGTATGCTTTGCGTTCCTCCATTTTGTATTTAGGGAAATGGCCAACTTCGGTGGCTACAGATACACGTCCAAGGTAAATGCACTGGGTCTTGTGAAGGCTGCCCGAGAGGTGCTCTGAGCCCCACCTCCTGCACCCAACACCGGGAGACAGATGGAACATTTCTGTGGCAATTTTAAAGTTCAGGCATGTACTATTTATGACAAGTTTCCTGTGCAACAAGAACAATTCTGGTCATCAAGTATTTTAAATGAAAATATATCAGTGCCGCACTTCGAAACAAGTAAATTGCAAAACATATATAAAATTCACTTTTCCCACAGGATTGTGCGGAATGCCGGTTTATATCCGGGTCAATGTTTCTCTCCACAGACATCAACCACTTATAGACCCAATCCCGTGAGTTTCCCAACAGGAGGGTTTGGTTAAAATTGTACTGAGACTTTTCACACAGAATTCCAGAAACACTAATGCCAGTGGGAATCAGGAACCTTCAGAGCGCTGTATCCGAGGGACAGGAAGGTGAGATTCAGAACCAGAAATAACTATTCCAGGTAGTTTAAGGACCAGTTACAGGTAAGTGACCCATACCCCTCACTCTCACACAATCATTCTTTGGTAAAATATCACACAGCATATCAAACCTTCCAATATTACTACCTGTCAATCCAGCATGATCAAATGTAAGAGCTGAAAACACATTGAGTAGTTTAGAAACAGATTTACCTGGTACAGGTGTGTTTGGTCCGGGTGTCCGAGTTCGCTCTGAAGAAAACATCATGTATTTAGTATTGTGTGTTAAACAAACTGCAGAAATGTTCAAAGACTCTATCGGACTTTAGGGAAACACATCCAGGGAGGAATGAGACTCGGTTCAAACTGATCATATCGGATCATGAACAGGGTCAGCAGAGTGGAACGTCCAACAGGATTGCATTCACTGTGAGGGGTAGAATGGACGTTTTCCAGAGTTACCCTGAGCAGGATTATTCCCAGCAGCCTACATCTCCCCTGTGGAGAGAATCCACACAGGATTCTGGGCTTACTGGGATACACTTTCAAGGCAAGTGCACTGGGTCTTGTAAAAGCTGCCTGAGAGGTGCTCTGAGCCCCGTCTCCGGCACCCCAACATCTGGAGATAGAAGGAGGATGTTTCTGGAGAGTGAGTGCAACTTAATAGCACCATTAACTCCTTCCATCACCCAGTTTGACAGCTTTGTCCTTCAGGACTCGGCCAACTCGGTGACTGGTGGTATTACCGAGACACCCTTGATAATGGACAGTGAAGTCTCACTCAGTACATTCTGCGTCCATGTTACCCTCAGTGCTTCCTCCAAGTGATGTTCAACATGGAGGAGAACTGGTTCATCAGCTGAGGGAGGGCAGTAGGTGATAATCAGCAGGGTTCCAGGCCCATGTTTGACCTGAAGCTGTGAGATTTCATGGGGTTAATTGTGACAATAATAAAGATTATTATTATTATAATAAATTAATGGCACAGGAAATACCCAAGGATGGCGACAGAGGAGTCTGGGATGTAGGATTGATTCTGTGAGTATGACTATGTCACACAGCTCTCCCAACCTGGACCCCAGTCCCCAGAATGTTAGTGGGGGGACTTTGCAATGTTGACTGGGCTGGGCGTGTCTGTGTTTCCTCGAGACCTGGGTCACAGCCATTGTTGATTCATTCCTTGTATATTATAAAATGGATTCATTTCGAACTTCCCTCTGACATACCGGGCCACCTCACCCAGGTTATTGTGGGAGTGGAGTCACATATAGACCAGACTGGTAAGGAGGCAGTGGCAAAGTGATATTGTCACTGGACCAGTAATCCAGAGATCCAGAGTAATGCTGTGGGGAACTGGTTTCAAATCCCACCACGGCAGATGGGGAAATTTGAATTCAATAAAAAACCTGGAATTAAAAGTCTAATGATGACCATGAAACCATTGCCAATTGTCGTAAAAAGCCATCTGGTTCACCAATGTCCTTGAGGGAAGGAAATCGGTCATCCGAACCTGGTCTGACCTACATGTAACTCCAGGCCAACAGCAATGTGGTTGACTCTTAAATACACTCAGGGATGGGCAATAAATACTGGTCCAGCCAGCGATGCCCACATCCCATGAACGAACAAAATAAAAAGACAGCAGGGGCATCACGATGGCTCAGTGGTTAGCACTGCTACTTCACAGCGCCAGGGATCCGGGTTCAATTCTCGCCTTGTCTGTGTGGAACAAAAAACAAAGAAAAGTACAGCGTAGGAACAGCCCTTCGGCCCTCTAATCCTGCGCCGACCATGCTGCCTGTCTAACCTGAAACCTTCTACACTTCTGGGTTTCATATCCCTTCATATCCCTCTACAGTAGTCCCCCGTTATACCGCGCTCCGCAATACCACGGTTCGCGATATGCGGCGGGGGGGGCTTATGGACCCCAACTTACTTGACTCATTTTAAACTCTTTTTGAAACAGCACCTTTTTTACCCGCGATGATTAGAACGATTAGCCGCGATGAGTAGCCGCGACCGATTAGCCCGATTACCCAGCCATAAAAGGGATACCTTTTCCAGTGCAGGTATCTTCGAGTTCAGTTACTGTCGTTCAAAATGTTTAAGCGCAAGTCTTACACAGTAAAGCAAAAGATACATTCGATAGACCGGCTTCGAAACGGCGAAACAAAGGCAAAATTATCCAGAGAGACTGGTGTACCAGAGTCAACCCTCCGTGGGTGGGTGAAAGATGAGCCCAATTTAAGAACATATGTTGGGACAGTTTCTCAGAGTGAAGGGCTTACCAGGAAAAAGGCAAGGAACGCTAGTGACATTAACTTGGAGAACGCTGTGTTCACCTGGTTTGTCCAGGAACAGTCTGGTGGCACCCCCCTATCTGGACCTATCATCAGGACACAGGCTGAGAAGTTCCATCACCAGCTCCACCCAGAGGACAGCAATTTCGTAGCCAGCAAGGGTTGGCTCCATCGGTTCCAGAAAAGACATGGGATAGGTGCAGTTACCATCAGTGGTGAACAGAGATCCGCCGACTCAGGAGCAGCAGCAGCCTTTCCCGACATCCTCAAGAACTACATGGTGCAAGAGGAGCTGACCCCAGAGCAACTCTACAATGCAGATGAGTCAGGGCTCTACTGGAAGATGCTGCCTGACAAGACCCTAGCTGTCAAGGATGATGCCCACAAGACTCTGGGGTACAAGCAAGCCAAGAACAGGCTCACCATCCTGTTTGCCAGCAATGCCACGGGAACACACACGCTGAAGCCATTGATTGTGGGCAAATTAAAGTCTCCTAGATGCTTTCACCACATCAACATGGAGAACCTACCCATTACCTACCGGAACTCTGGCAAAGCCTGGATGACAGCTTCCTTATTTGAGGAGTGGTTCTTCAAGGTCTTCGTACCCAGTGTCAGGGACCACCTTAGTGCCCGCAACTTACCGCAGAAGGCCACACTCCTACTGGACAACTGCTCAGCCCACCCTCAGGGAGATGTTCTCAAGACCAGGGATGGGCAGATCCAAGTGCTCTATTTCCCAAAGAACACCACCAGCAAGATCCAGCCATGTAATGCTGGCATCATTCAGACCTTCAAGTCTGTGTACAAAAAGGAACTGATCCTGGAAATTATAGACTCTCCTCTCACTGTCCCAGATTACCTGAAAGCCATTACCATCAAGGATGCCTGTTATCTGGCAGGGAAGGCCTGGGGAGCTGTGACGGAGAAGACCATCGCCAACTTCTGGAACAAGGCCCTAGTAGCAGCACTCCCACGACCCCAGCATTACCCGGATGAAGAGGACTTTGTAGGCTTTACTGAAGCAGAGACCAGGGCAGCTGAGGAGAGGCTAGAGGACCACCTGGATGAGAACCTAACACTCCAGGATTGGGTGAACAGGTGGTCAGCAGCAGAGGACGACATGGCGCCCGCAGAAACATTCACAGAGGAGGAGATCATTGACCAGGTCACCCAAGAGGAGGCAGAAGAAGAAGAAGAACTCCAGCCCACAGTGGCAAAGAGCCACTCGGATGCCATCACGCACCTGAAGTGGCTCATAGCATACACAGAGCAACAGGACTTCGACCCCATATACATCCTACACCTGAAGAACCTCCAGAGGCAAGCACAAGTCAAGATGAGGAAGGGGATGTGCCAGAAGAAACTCACAGACTTTTTTAAATGATTTTTAAAAATATGCTTGTAAGTACAATTTTAAGTATATTATTGTATGTATATATTGTATATATTTTAATAAATTTAAGACTTGAACGAACTTTGATGTTTTTTATTTAAAACGCCCTTCCATTCAGCAATGTTCAGCACAGTCAGCGATGTTTCCTCTCGTTCATTCATTTGGATATCCGCCATTTTGGATATCCGCGGCTCGGATACAACGCGGGTGGCTGTCTTGGACCAGAACACCCGCGGTATAACGGGGGACTACTGTATTCCTATATTTGTCAAGGCACCCCTTAAACATCACTATCGTACCTGTTTCCACCACCTCCTCCAGCAGCGAGTTCGAGGCACCTATACCCTCTGCAAAAAAACTTGCTACGCATATCTCCTCTAAAAAAAATTCCTTCGCACATCTCTTCTCAACCTATGTCCCTTAGTAATTGATTCTTCCACCCTGGTAAAAAGCTTCTGATTATCAACTTTGTCCATGCCTTTCATAATTTTTAGACTTTTATCAGGTCGCCCCTTCACCTCCGTCATTCCAGTGAGACCACACCGAGTTTATCCAACCTCTCCTTATAGCTAATGCCCTTCATACCAGGCAATATCCTGGTAAACATGGAGTTTGCATCTTCTTCCCGTGTCTCCGTGGGCTTCCTCTGAGTACTCCGGGTTCCTCCCGCAGTCCAAAGATATGAAGGTTAGGTGGATTGGCCAATCTTTTGAGGTCAACCGAATATAACAATGGAAACAAACTTGTGGATAAAGCAAAAAAGGGCCACTCCTGATAGGAGCACTGCCCGGATGTAACAAAGATCAACAGAAACATAAAAACATTAAATAAGAGTACAATTAAAGGAGTCAATAAAGCATCCCGAACCCTGCGACGCCCACTGGGCACAGAATGCCTCAATGGTGCTTGTGGACACTAGGTGTATTGGCCATGCTAAATTGCCCCTTGGTGTCCAAAGATGTGCAGATTAGAAACATAAATATTCATTGACTTCCGATGGAGGCCATGGTGTGAGTGGTCGCACAATTGATAGCTCCCGCTCGTGGCAGTTTTTTCAGGCCCTTTCCCCAGTTAACGGTGGATGTGGAGGGAATAAGGTGCAGGAGTGCTGGTAGAAGAGAGTGGCCCATTGGTTCATGGAGCTGAGGACCGGAAGCAGTCGCAAAAGAGGGGAACAGACTGCAAAAATTGGTGCAGTGTCTGCGACGCATGTGGAGATGGCGGTAAGGCAGGGAGTGGCCCTGCCGGCTCAGTGGCCAACAGAGCAGCTGGTGAGCTTCCTGATCGGGAAATTCACGCAGCAACGTGAAAAAGCAAAGGAGAATCTGGAGGACGTGGCCAGGGCAGTGGACTCGATTAAGGCCGTGATCGACCGCGTGGAGACAAGGTTGGAGGCCCAGGGTCAGGTGATCCAGAAAGTGGAGGAAGCGGTGGGGGAGCATGAGGAGCAGCTCGCCTCGATGGCAGAGATGGGGCTGGGGATCAGCAAAGACGGCTGCAGGAGAAAGTCGAGGGCCTGGAGAACCGGTCATGAGGGCAGAAGTCGTGGGCCTGTTGGAGGGAGGTGAGGGGGCAGAGCCGATACATATGTGGGGAGGATGCTGGAGAAGCTGTTGGGTGAGGGAGCATTTGCACGACCTCTGGAAGTGGATCGTGCGCATAGGTCGCTAATGAGGAAGGCCCAGGTGAACGAGCCTCCGAGGGTGATGGTGGTGCGATTGCACCGATTCCTGGACAAGAATCGGATCTTGAGATGGACCAGGCAGACGAGGCATTGCATCTGGGAGGGCAGTGAAATCCACGTGTACCAGGACCTGGGTGCAGAGCTGGCCAGGAGGAGAGTGAGCTTTAATAAGGCCATGGCAGCCTCTTCAAGAAGTGGGTGAAGTTCGGGATGCTGTACCCGGCATGCTTGTGGGTGACCTATGGAGGCGGGAATTATACTTTGGGAATTCGGAGGGGGTGATGGAATTTACCTGAGACAATGGACTGGTAGGAAAAGGAGGACATTGAACTTTGGTGGAGATGCTTTTGCTCTGTGTTTACAACGTGTTTGGCGCCATTATTTTGCTTCAGGTTTGTTTCTGTTCTTTTTTGGAAGATGGGCGGGGG